>NC_142013.1:28906402-29224973 GCF_049901735.1 Notechis scutatus
CCACCCAGCACAGATAAACTCCGTGGCTAAAACACTAATTACCAGAACCAAACGCCTGGCAGACAAGACACACATTAAGACTGAACTATGCACCCTGACTAAAGTACTGACAGCCAACGGCTTCCACAAAAGCAAAATCACCAGCTTGATCCACAAAAACACACTGAAACATAATAGAAACCCAGAAGATGAAACAGCTGTCCTGCCCTACATAAGAGGTACTACAGACAAAATTAGTAAGGTACTACAAAGACATCACAACAGGACTGCCTTCAAAACAGACAGAAAAATAGCAGCCATCCTTAGCAACCCCAAAGATAAAATTGACCTGGAAAACCAAGGCATATACGAAGTCCCCTGTGCATCATGCCCAGCCACATACATTGGACAGACCAATAGAAGAATAAGTACCCGCCTGGATGAACACAAAAATGCAGTCAAAAAGCTGGAACACACTTCCTCACTAGTCCAACACATGGAAGCCACAGGTCATAGCATCAACTTCAATGGCACCAAAACCCTGGCCACTATGGAAAACCCTAGCCACAGAGTCATCAGAGAAGCCATAGAGATTGAAAAAAGATCAGAAAGCATGAATAGAAGAGATGATTCCACCAGGCTGTCAATCATTTGGAAGCCTGCACTCACAAACAAAAAAATCTCCACACCACAAGCCAGGCAAACACCTGGGCACAAACAGATCCCCCCTGATACCTCCAGCTCAAACACACCCCAACCAGGCACCCAGATGAAACCCAGCTTCCTAACTAATGATAGCCGTCCATTTACCCGAAGCTAAGCTGCACTAAAGGCCTCCAATAAAGTAACACAATGCTGCCAGCCAATCAAGATACAAAAAGAGCCAAAAAACAGACAGAAGATATTAGAGACACCAATCAAGCAGAACACAGCAAACTCTGAGACCAATAAACACAGACCAAGACTCCCAACCAATCAGGATGAAGAAAAAACCATTCTGGCACAGCAATAGGCTGCCCCAAATTTAAATCTGAAACCACTGTAAAAGTCTGACCCACAGACGGACACAATACAGAAGCCTGATGATGGCAGATGAGATTCTGCTGAAACGTTGCTACAACTTTAAAAGAACAACTACAATGACGTGGGAAAATACCGAACCAAGCCGAATACCATATATATATATATATATATATATATATATATATATATATATATATATATATATATATATATATATATAAAACAAATATATATGTGTGTGTGTTTGTGTGTGTGTGTGTGTGTGTGTATAAACTATCCCATAACAAAGACCGAGTTACGCAGTTATTAAAAATGTGTGTATGAGCCCAAACAGCAAAAATAAATACTTGGACATGAACAACCACTCAATAGGATTAACCTTCATATTTCTTATCCACACTATGTTAGAGAGGTGGAAGGTACTAAAATGCCTCTTCTCCGCATTTTTTTATTCATCCAATTAACAAATAGATGAACAATAAAGTCATCTTTTAAAATATACATGCACCAGTGGTGGGATTCAATTTTTTTTACTACCGGTTCTGTGGGCGTGGCTTGGTGGGCGTGGCAGGGGAAGGATACTGTAAAACTCCAGTAAGAGGTAGTATTTGCTGGTTCTCCGAACTACTCAAAATTTCTGCTACTGGTTCTCCAGAACTGGTCAGAACCTACTGAATACCACCTCTGATACACACACACACACACACACACACACACATACCCATACACAGCAGGAGGGAGGGAGAGAGAGGAAGAAGGGGGAAGAGAAAGTAAAGGGAAGGCAGACTCTAAGAATATTAGCAACAGCAATGGAACAAGCACTATACTAATAGAGTGGACATTTCCACACCATTATTTTCACTTTCTTATGTTCAGAAGTAGCTTAAAGGTGAGTGATCATCTTCTGCTGACCTAAATGCTGAGAACTAGGAATAAAAATCACTTCCCTATCCTGTGGTGTTGTAGGTCTTGCAACAACAAGATGATTCTCATATCCATATCCCATATTCAGCCACAAAGAAAGTGATAAAGAAAAATAAAACATTAGTAATCTAGTATTTTGCATGGGGCCTCATTTGTAGGAGAGGAAAAAATCCCTGCCACAACTCATGTCATTGAAAGTATTATTGGTGAGTTTGTGTGTTTCGTTTATGTATATAGGTTTATAAGATATAGCCATATTGCAAAGAATACAGCAATTTGGCCTACAGAAAGGGAAGGAATTATATTTAAAAGATTAGCCCAAATTTAAAGAGCTGGCCTTGTATTTATAATATGCACAAAATCTAGAATGTACACTTCATCCCCTTTTTTTTCAATGAAATGCAATTGTTTCCTTTCATGAATGATGAATCACTGCCATCGTAGCACAAATGCACATAGACATAAATAAAGCTGTGTGAAATCTGGAAAAGATACATTGATTCAAGTCAAAATGTACCTTCAATTTAGATAAAGTATAAAATTAGATAGATGGCAAAACTTGTGGGAAAGAAACTATAAATTAACAATGCCAACTTCTTATAAAGAAAATTTATATAAAATGTTTTTAGATGGCACTTACCACCTGCTAGGTTAGCTAAAATGTTTAAAAATATGTCTAGCAAATGTTGGAAATGTAACAAAAAATGGCATATATTACCATATGTGGTGGACCTGTGTTAAAGCAAAAAACAAATTGAGCAAAAATACATAAGTGGTTTTAAAAGATGATAAAATACATGTAGATTTTAAACCTAAACTTTTTCTATTAGGTATAGCACCAGAAAAACTTGATAAACAAAATATATATTTAATATTGCATGTATTAACAGTAGCGAGGATTGTATTCGCACAATATTGGAAAAATGAAGAAAAACCACGTGACGAAGAGATAATTGGGAAGATACTGGATTGTTCAGAAATGGACAGACTTACATTGAATATTAAACAGATAGAAGATACAGAATATTATCATACATGGAACTTATTCTACCAGTGATTGGAAATAAGGGGTGGAGATTAAGAATGCAATTAAAATAACTCTGAGAACATGACATTTACTAAGCACTAACAAAATGTAAACAGTAGAAAATTAATAAAACTTTATTTAAAAAGTGTCCTTCAAGGCTCATGTGTGAAGTGGGACTAGTTGCCTATGAGAGAGTCAGTGTCGTTGAACTTAATCGATGTTGAACATCTATGGAGATTTTCAGTCATCCAGCTCATGGTTGTCCCAAAAGTGCTTTTTCAAGAGGCAACTTGTTTTTCTTTTAAGACATTTTGCTTCTCATCCAGGAAGTTTCTTCAACTTTGACTGGATGGTGGGGAATGGAAGGCAGAAAGATGGTTATTTGCATTCTTTAGAGAATCATTGAGGCTACTTGGAGGTAGTCTGTGTCCTCAGGGTCACCTGAGTAGTGCAAATCCATGCTGCTGCTTCAACAGGACTTCGATGGACTTTGGTGAGAAATATATATCGGCAGAGCATAATTGAAGCAAAGAGGTTAGCAGAAAAATGCTTCCTTCCAAATTACAGCTGAAGGCATCAAAGTAATGCAAGACAAAACAAGATGCTGCCTTTAAATCAATTAAATGTAGAGGAAGTAAGGAATGGCCTTGAAGGACATAAAAAAGAGCTGCTACCAAGGCACCCGTTAGTCAAGTGCGAGTTGAGCCCATTCCAAGAAATTAATTTGAGTAAACATCTCTTATAGATCCTTCTTAAGTTTACATGAAGCAAAGTAGAGGACTACATTCAGAAAGGTTCTGTTACTGTAGCTGTTACAATAAAAGTAGTCCCAATATCTCTTACATCCTGTCAGAATATTCATGAACTGGCAGAGACATGGTTAACAAAGTCAGCCAACGGGAGGTGCTCTCAATTCTGAAAGTGAAAGTAGTAATCTGTTTCTGAGCTCCTGAGCTGCTGTTTGTGTTTTTTGCTTATGTTATGTTGGAAGAAACTACTGGTATTGTAAACTTTACTTCATTATGTTATTATGTTTATAAAGAAGTTAATGAATCCTGCTGAGTCAGTCATCTGTGTGTTTTCTGGATTTGAATTTCTGCTGCAAATTTTCACATATCCTAATGGGTATAAAAAGTCCACATACCCCTGTTAAAATGCTATGTTTTTGACATGCATTTTAGGCCCAGTATTCTTCAATATCTTCATAAAAAATTTAGATGAGGGAATAGAAGGGGATCTCATCAAATTACCAGACAACACCAAGCTGCAGGAATAGCTAAAATCCCAGAAGATAGGCTCAAGATCCAGATGGATCTCAACAAACTTGAACATAGAATCTTACCTAACAAAATGAAATTCAATGGAGACAAAAGTAAGGTCTTACACTTAGGCAAGAAAAATCAAATGTACAGGTATAGATTAGGTGAAACTTGGTAGAATAGCAGTAACTGTGAGAGGATTCTTTAGAGTCCTGGTGGACCATCACCTAAAAATGAGCCACTGCAATCCTAGGCTGCATTAACAGAGAGAATCATGATCACATGAAGTGTTAGTACTAGTTTGTAATGTCTTAGTAAGACCACATGTGGAATACTAGAGGTGACTTGATATTTAAGAGGTTGACACAGTAAGAAGGGGTTCAACCTGCACCTGACAGCAGAACAACCTACAGCTAAGGAGAAATTTCCTTAGTGAGGACTATTAACCAATGGAATGGCTTGCCTTCAGAAGTTGTAGGTGCTCCATCACTGAAAGCTTTTATGTGTATATGAGGGAAACTTGGACATAAAAACTACTAAATAGAGTTAACCTTCCTATTTCTTATTCACACTATGTTAGAGGGATGAGATGCCTCTTCTCCACATTTTTTATCCAGCCAGTTGAAAAATGTATAAACAATAGTCATTTTTTGAAATACACATACAAACATACATGGTGGGAAAGAGTGAGAGGAAAAGGACCTAAACCCAATTGAAAATCTATGGGGTGACCTGAAAAGGGCTGTGTACAGGAAATGTCATTGTAATCTGACAGATCTGGAAGAGTTTTGTAAGGAAGAGTGGACAAAGATTTCCACAAAGATATACCATGTTGATAGGCCTATCTAAAAGACTGAGTGCCTTAAAAGAACTGAATGTCATAAAGTCAAAAGGCGCTTCAACAAAGTGTGCACATTTGTTGCCCTAAAAGAGTTCAATTTGTTTTTTTTTTAATTGAATTGTACAGCTTATATGTTATATTAAAGGTGGGAAGAATCTGAAGTGATTTATTTTGATCTGATAATTTTATATCTCAAAAATCTAGCATTTTAACAGGGGTGTATAGAGTTTTAAATCCACTGTGTAGTATTTGTATCTTAGTCTGGTCTGATGTCACTCTTAGCTAGTGGAATTGAGATACTGTCAAAGTTAGGTAGGGGAGACATCAAACGCATATGACAAACTGCCAAAAAAACTTGTGAAATAGCTATAAAACCTTCAAATATTCATGAAAAGTGAATTGGCATTTTCGGGTGTTCATGGACTCTTATACTATGCTATCAAATAAATTTCTGTCCAGCATTAACTCAATATAGATATAAAGATAACATAAATTATATCATGATTGCAGATACACAAAGAGAAAGAAAAATGGGAGGCAAGATATTCTTTTAACCATGGAATATTTGAACAAATGTTCTAAAAAAAGAAGTAGGATTTTTGCTGGTTAATCAGCAAAATCAGCATTGTGTGAAGAGGTGAATGTGACACAAAATCAATAGAAGCAAAGTTTCAGAAGGTTCCATTCTACCACTGTTTGCAAGCTTAGTGCCAAAGAATCAACAACATTAGCCACATTATTCACACAAAAATAATGGACCAAGCTAATTGTACTGGAATGAACTGAATAATAATGGTGAGCACATGAAATTCCCTATAAAAGTCATAAGAACATAGTGGGTTACATATTCCAGCTCAAATGTTAAAAGGATACAATAGTACTTCTAAGAAACATGTTTTAAACATGGAATTAATGAAAGCCATGTGACAATATATTTTGAATATGCACCAAACAACATAGAATGTAACATAATTATGGGGACAAGTGTAACACTCCTGTATTTTATTTTTAAGGATAGATTTAGTTCCTTCTGGTGTTTTATTAAAAATGCAAAAGAATATCTTTTGATATAATGCTAACATTAACAATAACTACAAAAGTCAAGGATTATATTTGATTGTGAAACTTTTAAACTACAAGTTTATCATAATATCATGAAAGAATAGAAAGTAGTTTTCATGTTCTTCCAGTTCTTATTTGAATTTGACATAAACAAAAAAAGACATGCAGCCCATTTTCTAGATTCCCTTTCTCAATTTCTTTGTTTCTTTCCTGACCCCATCCAAACTCATCTTATCCCATTTCATTTAGGTTCTTCATTTTCTTTTCTAATTAATCTCTTTTTTTTCTTTTCTTAGATTTTTCTTTGTCTTCATCCCATGTTCTTTGATTCACCGCATGAGCAAAGCTGCATTTACTAAAAATTGCCTAAGAAAATACTCTTTAGTAGAAAAAAGATACAATCTGTTGGCAAATTTACCATTTATAATGCATATAAATGCCTCTTGCCCCACCTCTCCTGAAAACTGTGGACTACTGAGATTTATGGTATAAAAATTCCCCCAGGATATTGGCATAACCTTTAAGCCAGAAAGTTGTTTTTAATCAACCCCAGCATCCTATTTAGATTTTGGACTCAAAAGCACAAGGCCAGCAGTTTTAAGAGCAAGTCAAGAAATAAGAAAATAAGTGATGAGGGAAGGATGTATTAGTCAGTCTTGTACTTTAAGTACAACTGTGAATAATAATCTTGATTATGTTCAACTTGACCAAGGGGAAAAATACCTAACAAAAACCATCTTGAACTTTTAGATTGATTGCAAAGAACACCTTTAGAATTCTGGTTTCTGCTACTTTATGGCAGCATTTATTTTCAAATCAGAGGAAATACCTTCTGTAGCCACTATTCTGACTTCCATACAGAACAATGCAGCTCAAAAAAGCTATTTGTGCACCCTCCCACACTGCAATAGATAGTCAAATTTAGTATATGACTGTCAGGCCTGCCCCAGTTAGGTCCCTAGGAAAGAAAAACCCTTGACTCCACTTAGTTGAAGTGATAGACAGTTTTACTAAGGATTACTGGTTGCAGTAAAAGCAGACTAGAACTAAGGTCCCCACACAAAAGATTACACAATTTTATTCATCGTCACCACCCTCTCCCCATGACCAGTTCATCTTTGGCCAATGATGAGCTGCATTGGTGTTTTGAGAACCACTCACATGTTTAGACCAATCCACATTCCATTCTTAGCTTCATGGCCTTGAAGACTGGTACAGGCTGGTTTTCTTGCACCACTAGTTTCCATCAAACTGTCATCTTCCCTTCCCTTTTTCCCACCTATGCCCCATACATGTTGTCCATTTGCTCCCCTTCTCCTTCCCACTAACAGTTGATGGCACCAAGGCACCAAGCGAGGCACCAAGGTGATGATGGCAGAGCTGACTGACATCAATTTGCAAAAATTCCAAGAGAAATGTTGTGACCCCTTGACTTTTGAAAACAATGAATGCGAGTTTCACCAACAATTATCCATGTAGCCCAGTATCCTAACTGTTGCTAGATAGGTTAGGAGAAATACAAAGAGATTGAAGAATGAATCTAAGAAATAAGTTTTACTCTACATTTGTTAACTTGGAGAAAGTGTATGGCAGCTTGAATAGGCTTGAATCAGGAACAGAAATTTTGTTGCTGAATGATATGGTGTACAATCTCTGTCAACTCTTGATGATTAGTGGTAGGGATATTCCTAGTAAGGATGAGTAGATATTCAATACAATGAATAGCATATATCCAACAGGGTCACCCAATTAAAGCGGACAGGTACAGATATTGGCAAACAGAGAGATAGAAAGATGCTATAAGCATGTGATAATTTTCATTATTAAGTTATTATTATCTTTATTAAGATATAATTTTATACTTTTCAGGACAAAACAATTGTAAATGACTATATTTTATCAAAGAAGTACATGGATAGACCTCCTAAAGAGGAAACTACTCAGTATCAGGTGATGGGACCCTAAATTTGTATGGTACTCAACATGCCACTGTGGAAGAACTGGAGGTCTTTTGCAGTATTTATGTTTATTGATGTTTATCACCTGACTGGATGTACCAGCTCTCTAAAATTATTCATCAGATACCTTAGAACAGGGGTGTCAAATTGGCAGCCTGCAGGCCAGATGCATCACATGCAAACCATACTAACCCCAGCTCTGCAAAGGCAAAAAAGTCATGATATGTCACATGACATCACATGATGCAATTGAGTTTGACACCCATGCCTTAGAAGATAATACCTACTTACAAGAAGCTCTAGTATTAGAAGTTATTGTCAACGATAATTATATGTAAATTCTAGTAATAAAAGTCAAGGAGGGCTGTGAAAAATGAGCAAAAAAAATACAAAAGGGCAAACTAATGACACCAGGTCAAGCACAAACAGTCATGGAGTTGGCAGTGAAGATTTCGAAACGGTAGATAACTTCTGCCTTTTAGGATTGTCAGGAAAAGAATAATCAATCAAGAAATATGCTTATGACCAGCACTTTGGTAGATAGTAACAAAGAAGACACATTGGGAAAAAATATTCAGATGCTATGTGTCTATGCCTCCAAAGATTATAATCCTATAGGAAAAATAAGGATTGAATCACAAAACAAATATAAAAATAAATGGGGTGAGAGGAAATTGGGGAGATGGAGAAAATGAGAATGTTGTGGTTAAATGGAGTTGGGATCTGAGATTGTGGATTTGGGGTTTTCATGAACTTTGAGCCATAATCATCTCAATTATGACAAATCACGGCTTGAACTATCTTGCTTTGCATGTAATTAGTCTATCTCATATATTAGTTTCACCTTTTAAGTTGCATTACTAAAATAAATGAACTTTTACACAATATTCTAATTTTTTGAGTTTCACCTGTACAGTATAGTTATATTCTTTTGTTTGCTTTCAAGTCCCATTCCATTCTTTTATTTGCTTTCAAGTCTCATTCCATACATTGAATCCACTTGAATATACCTATCTCATAATTTTATTTAAATAGGTGAGTCTGGAAAAGTTGTATTAGTCTGTATAATTGCCTGTTATATTAAGTATAAACTCTGTACATTCAATTACACTGTACTTGTTTTATGTGCTGTAAGTGCTACTATGGATTTTTTGTATGGTACAAATACAGTTATCTTTACCAAAGAGATTGAAGCCATATCATTCTCCTGACCCTTTAGAGGTCTTGCTTGCTAACAGCAAATGAAGAAGATACTGGATAACGTGATGAGCAAGCAAATAAACACACTGTAGAGAGATTTTTAATTTATTCTCTCAGTGCTTGGGTTGTAGTAAAAAGGTTTAAATATCAGCTTGCAAATGTTGTGCATTTTTTCCATTCACAAGTATGAATAAAATCACAGCTATTCCCTTTCCTTCTTCTATAAAAAAAACTTTTTTTCCTTTTTTTTTATTCCTGAATGTTGATCTGTTTTTACAAACAGGATTTCTGACTCCTTCATGGCTCTTGTTTGTGTTCAGCTCATCCAACAGGCAACTGTAAACAAAGATATGGAAAGAAATCAAAGGTCAGGCAGCTTTTACTGGACCACCCTCAGAAACTCACATTGAGACGAGGACCTGTTTAAATGTATTTTGAAAAAGCCTTCCATGTCATTCTCCCTGACCTGCATGTTTGCTGTTTGTCTTTGAAAAACAGATCTGGAGAGGCCCACAGACTTTAAACTAAGTGACTCGTCAAATGCATGGCTGTGGCTCAGATCTAGCAGGTAGTAAATTTTGCAGCTTTGTCTTCCACTGACATCCTGTCATGTGCTTGAAACATAAATAGCAGTGGAGACAAATTGCTGTTGATTTCCTATTAAGCTTTGGCCCACTGGCCTCCTTCTCTACTTGCAGCATTTATACCTACCCTTCTGGCATTTGACAGACAAAATACCTCCCTTCCCGCAGGCTGGAGTAGTAAGAGAATTATTGTCTTTTTTTCTCTTATCTTGTTTCCTATTCACATAGTGGAAGAATCTCCTGCTTTAGAGGCTTCAGAATCATACTCTGAAGCTCTTCTCAAGAAAAAGTGCATCCAACTTTTTCTGATCTTCTGCCTAAGTTTCCCTCAATTCAGTTTTCATTCAGTTTCAGTTTCCTAAAGAACGTCTCTTCCCCAGCTCAACAAGTTTTGGATTTTTTATTTCAACCCTGAAAAAAATGCTATCTTTTCCTTGTAGATTAAACATTCATTTTATTCTTAGCTTCTAAGATTAGAATATAATAAAATATTTAGAACATAATGAAATAATGACTTTTCTAGTTACTGTAATGATTGCATTCTGGATTTTGCTTCCTTCCTCTCCTCAGCAATGAGTTATTTCAGCCATGTTGTTTTCATCTTCTTTTCCCAGTGGAAAAATGTAGACTTGCAAAGGTTTACTCATAGGGATTTTGCAAAAAAAAAAAAAAAGACATTAATTAAATCCTCTCTTCTAGATATTGTAACAAATACTGGAATTCTCATAGATATATACTGGCAAAGCCCCCAAGAAATCTCAGCTCCTATAATTAGGAGGATACTGGCTAAAGCAAAAGTACTTAAGCAGTTCTTTCAGGATCCTGATATTTTGTACATTCAATAATACTGATAACTAGTGCATGGCAGAATAAATTACTTATCTGCTCACAAGAGGCACACGGGTCTCTCTAGCACAACATATTTTCTGTGGGTCTTTAGAATTACTTAACTTGATTTATTTTCTGTTTTATCTCTCCTTGGACTTTTACGGGGGCACTGTGACTTTTTATCTCTTTTTTGTTCCATTTATTTCTATTAATCAGCCTTCCATCTTGCTGTGTCACCTTTCAGTTCACTTTTTTTGCTTTCAGCCTTATATTTTAATATTCATTTTTCTTTGCAGCATTTATCCTGTCTTTTTCACATCCTCCGTTCTTCTCTTTCATCTTAGAACTGTCATTTTTAAAACAAAAACATGAATTCTTATCTAGGATAATGATTGGATGCTGTAATATAACAACATTTTCTTTGCTTCTCTGGTTTTTAAAAAAGGTACAAGTTATATTGTGAGAGCAGGAAGGTGTTAATTCCCAAATATGTCCTTTGGGGATTTAGTTCAAACCAGAACCAGGCTACTCTGACCTTTCTCTGAGCCCACACTTATAAGAACGATGGAGAAAGGTCAAATACATTCAGTACAGTACTTCTTCCTCAATGTTAAGACTACTTAGGCTCATCAGATTTTACAGGACAAGCAAGTGTCAAAGATACCTTTTGTAATGCAGATTGCATTCTATTTCATTCAGCTTAGATATTCAGAATTATTTCCTTTTAGCAGTTATGCTTATTTAGGTATTTGTGTATGCCCCTACATGCTTAAATATGAAGTGTGGCCACACAAGACAAGATCTTGTTAGCTGCACCTTGTTGTTTATGAATACTCCATAATATCTGAGCTACTTATTTGATGCTAGTTTATACTGTACCTTATTATTTTAAACATCCTTGTCTACTATATATTCTCTTATAGTATGGTTACTTTATTTCTGTTGTGTAGGCAGTGTTAAGGTCTGTACACTCTAGAGATATGAAAACACTAAATGCACTCCTACTTTCCTGCTTGCTCTTGCAAGGGAGTTTTCCAATTTATCATGGTTTTAATCGTTTTTTTATTATTATTTATTTATTTATTTATTTATTTATTTATTTATTTATTAAAAAAGAAAGGTCCATTCAAGAATCTGAAAAGGATTTTACTCACCTGTTTTGTCATGTGTAGAAAGTAATAGAGCTGTTTTTATTTCACTTTACAATAAAAAATAATTTGCTACTTAGAGAAGGCTAGGCTGGTACATAACCTTTGTGGGCATGATAGTGATATTAGTACTGTATAGACTTTCAAGACATACTGAGCTTTCTTCATAATGAACTTTTTACCACTGGGACTAAGCCTGATATTCTAAATAAATAGAAGAAAAAAGATCCTGATTTTTTTTTAAAAAAAAAAGATAACAAATGCAAAGTAACCTACCTCCAGACCCAACAAATGTTTGGCTTTCTTTTAGCAAAACAGAAATGTTAGCCAAATTTCATTTGTATTTGTCATTAATGCTATTCTGCATAAGACACTTTGCCCCACAGAAGCAACATTATTAGCAGTGTTTCTAGTAACTAATTGGAAACACCAGAAGATGCCACTGTGTATATGTACCATATGTGCTGATGTTTCTTCCAACTAATAGAAGTGCCAAATGAAGCCCCAAAGTACTATGAAATAAACAATGGAGCAGTATCACTTTATGTTTTAAAAACAAGAAGTTTCATTTCTTTGTGAATCACATATGTAGGGATGTTCTGCCTGAATCATCAGTCTTAATTCCTCCTGACATGAATTTCCCTGGGTAAAAATGCCCAAATTCACCCCAATGGAATTTTTAAAAAAACACTTGCCTTTATTGTTCCAGAGGTGCTTTTACAAGAGGCAACTGGACTTTCTGTTTTTTTCTTTGAAGATGTTTGCTTCTCATTCAAGAACTTTCTTCAGCTTTGAGAAGATTCCTGGATGGGAAGTAAAACATCTTCAAAGAAAAACCAGAAAGCTCAGTTGCCTCTTGAAAAAGCACTTTTGGGACAGCCGTGACCTAGATGACTGAGAATCTCCATAAACAGTTAGCCTTGCCTTTATTATTCTTATAAATACCTCAAGGTGGCAAACATATGTAATGCTCCTTTATTCTCCCATTTTCTCCACAAGAAATCCTTGAAGTAGCTGGGCTGAGATACAGTAACCACCCAAAGTCTCCAGCTGGTTATTTTTCTCTAAAGTGGAACTAAATCTCTCTTGTTCTAGTTCTACTTTAGCCTGCTTTAGCAGGTTTCTAGCCTGCTGCCTTAACCATTTAACGAAACTGGCACTTACTTATCATTTGGAGCATTCTGCCCTGTTTAAAATGGGTTCCTAATTTTCATCTGTATATAATTTTTGGAATTGTATTTATTTTTTATATTAATAATTTTGTAGTTTATCGAGAAAATGACAGTTATTAGGCAATTCACAAATAATAGTAAAATATTGTAGTTATTTTGTGCTTTCTGGTTTTTTTTTCTTGTATGAATTTATTTTATGAAATTAACTGACCTATAAACAAAAGTCTGGATTGAAATGAACTTTGGTTTGAATTAGTTCACTGCATTTGAAGTGAAATAATTTAGTTCAAATCTGCAAACAAAAATCTAATTTGTTAAAAACCTATGCATTATTTCCACATCCTCAGCCTTCTACCTTATTATTACCTTTTAAAGGGCAGGTGAATTTAACTTAGTAAGAGTGAATATTTTGTTTCCCAAATCATTGCAGAATAAGGGGGCCAGGTAATTGTTCTGCTTTAATTGCCTTTCAAATACCTGCTAAACAAGCAATATAACTTTGTCCTCCAAGCAATTCTTAAACTCCATTATATGTTTCAATTGAATGCAGCCAGTACCAAACCAAATTATTTCCTCTTCTTTTTAGTGTTTGCAAAAGAAAACTACTCCTCAACTTTCCAGCCTTTTCTTACAAAAAGTAATTATGGATCTTGTGACCCAAACTGAAATCTCTGTGCCTTTTATTAGATCCAAACCTTTGGGTTTGGTGAAAGCATTTGAAGCTTTCATTGAATCATATATTAGTTTCTTCTTTACTAAGGATTTCCCATGAATCAGAGGAAAATCTAACTGCAACTCCTGTTGTACTATTTTTTGAATTAAGTTAAAACACAAGTGTTAACACTTTTATTTCTGTGGAATTGAATGGTAAATGAACAAAGAACTGCATTTGCATTATTTTGCAAATATTTTAGAATATTGAAATGTACTTGAATATTAGTAGCTTGGGTTGGTAGCTGAGCTATTGGTTTGAGCTCCAAGCTTGACAATTTGTTGCAAATATTTCATCACCATTCTAGAAGACATCGTCAGTATGCTTTGAATTGTGCTTATTTGTCCAAGCACGGGCCTTTAAATACCTTTTTATGTGATGCAAATTGGTGAATGTTGTTTCACCAATTTCAATATTCTAAAATATTTGTTTGTTTGGATATTTCTGAGTCATGGTTTGAAAGAAAGAAGTGTGGTCTCATCAACCTCATCATCAACCTCCTCATAAATAGCATTTAAAATGAACAAACAAGCTTCCCACCTCATAACAACAAAGATTATAATCAGCTCACAAGACCATGACTCACAAACAATATTAACTGTAATTTGCATCACATAGAAAGTACTTAAAGCTAAGGACTAAGTCTCAGCAACAACAGCCAGCCAATCAAACAGTCCGAAATCAGACCATGACTCAGAAGTATCTGAACAAATAACATTCACCAATTTGCATCACATAAAAAGGAATTTAAAGGCCAGTGCTTGGACAGACAAGCACAATTCAATGCACACTGACAATGTCGCCTCGAATGGTGATGAAACATTTGCAACAAATTGTCAAGTTGGGAGCTCAACCAAGTTGCCAAGAACTCAAACCAACAGTCCATTCTAGAATATAATAGAATATAACAGAAGGGCATAAGTGCACAATCGTGCCTACCATCCCTGTCCTATTGTCCCCATTATTTGTACCTATTTCATGTATCCATACTCATGTTTATTTTTATACCTATTATCTTGTAAAAGATTGACAAATCAAATAAATAAAATATATATTTTAGCAGTTAAAAGTGACATGGAGATGTGTTTCCTTGCACACCTATTTATTTATTTATTTATTTATTTATTTGATTTGCCAATTGTTTACAAGATAATAAGTATAAGTGTATACATAGTTGTGAATACATGAAATGAGTACATATAAGAAAAATAAAAGAATAAGAGAAACAATAGGACAGGGACGGTAGGCACGTTGGTGCGCTTGTGCACGCCCCTAGGTTGTTTTTTTTTGTAGATGTTATCAGATAAAGTTGCTCTCTGATTTTGATTTCTTTATGAAATAGAAAAAGTTCATTCTTTTCATGAAGAGGCTTTTATTTTAACTGAACATAAACTGAAATTTAATCTGAGATTTTAGGTTTAACGATTCATATGTGTTCAGTTTTAACTCTGAATCATTGCATAAGCACAGTTTTATATGACAAAATTTGTAGCTTCTCTCCCTCACACACAATTTTAAATACTGAAACACAGAAACACGTACACACACAAATCCTCTTGGAACTACCACAGATAGTCTTCAACTTACAACAGTTCACTTAGTGACCATGCAAAGTTATAACAGTATTGAAAAAGGTGACTATTTTTCACAGTTATGACCTTTGCCGCATCACCATGGTCATGTGATCAAAATTCAGATGTTTGACAACTGGTTCATATTTATGGCCATTGTTGTGTCCCAAGGTCCTGTTATCCCTTTTGCGACCTTCTCACAAGCAAAATCAACAGGGAAGCCAAATTCACTTAACAACCAGATTACTAACTTATCAACTGCAATGATTTACTTAACAACTGTGGCAAGGAAGGTCATAAAGTGGAGAAAAGCTCACTTAACAAATGTCTCACTTAAAAACAGAAATTTGGGGCTCAGCTATGGTCGTAAGTTGCCTGTATTCAAGATCTCATTTAACTATTTTAAAGCCTTTCTCATATACTTTCAAGAACTGCTTTTCATTTCGTGTTAGCTATAATTGGTTCAGTGGTGGGATTCAAATTTTTTTACTACCAGTTCTGTGGGCGTGGTGTGACTTGGTGGGCGTGGCTTGGTGGGCGTGGCAGGGGAAGGATACTGTAAAATCCCCATTCCCTCCCCACCCCACTAACCTGCTTTCCAGCTCTGTTCTCCTGTGCAGGGCAATAAAAAAAGGCCCAGCCGATGGGACTCGGGAGGCAGAGAATAGATGTGGGCGAAGCCAGTCAGAGGTGGGATTGGCTGGTTCTCCGAACTACTCAAAATTTCTGCTACCGGTTCTCTAGAACTGGTCAGAACCTGCTGAATACCACCTCTGAATTGGTTATACAGTTAATACGTTTCTAGTGGGACCAGTTTTGTATACTGGTTATGACATCAAGCTAGAAATCAGGAGATTGAATTCTAGGCCTGTTTTAGGCACAAAGCCAGCTGGGTAACCTTGGCCAGTCACTCACTCTCAGCCCTAGGAAGGAGACAATGGCAAACCACTTCTGAAAAATCTTGCCACAAAAAAGGAATTTGTTCAGTCTCTAAGAATTGTATGCAATCCAAAAAAAAATTTCTAATACAATACCAAAATATTTAAAGCAACCTTAATTTGGCTATCTCTGGATATGTTAGGGCTGTAACTTTCAAATTTCTTACCCAGCCCAGCCTCAATTTTATCTGCAGGGTGTTAGGCGGGAAAGAAAGATACAAGTAATCATTCATCCACCTTTTTTTTCCCATTTATAGAATAGACAGACTTAAGATGGCTTAACTGTTGTAACAGGATAATATGTATGTGTCTTGGTTACATCATTTTTAAGTGTTTTCTTGTTAGTATTTAGACAGCAAGACCAAAAGCTTTCTTGTTGCCTGATAACCATAACTGAGTCCAAACAAGAGGAGGATGACTGAGCAAACAAGCAAATTGGATTACTAACAGGTATTTGAGCAGGATGGCAGTGGAGAGTAATGTGTCAAATAATGTGGGCAGTTGGGGAAATGTCCCAGACTTTTGACGAGAGGTTTCCTGTCCTCTTGCTGAACTATATCTTTAAGCAGTTACAGTCAGACTTGTCCTTTAATTTAGCTCTGTATTTAACATTACAGGAAATCACCTTGAAGATACCAAATCACCCAGCGTATTCATTGGTCAGTTTGAATTTCTATTTTGGAACTACTAATAAATTATTTAGCCCTTTGTGAAATAGGCTTTGTATTTAAGGAATTGGTTAAAAAAAATCACCTAACCATGCTGTGGTATTTCAGATTATCGCAGAAAAAAACTTCAAAATGTTAAAATTCCTGATCAAGGAAAGAAGCAACCTAAGGAGAAATTTCCTAACACTTAGAACAATTAAACAATTGTCCAATATCTTCTTTAAAACTTGTTTGAAATGGTATAGGGCAGGGGTGTCAAACTGGATTTCTTCAAGGGCCGGATCATTGTACTTTTCCACGGGCCGGCGGGGGGAGAAAGGACAGAACCTCCTGCAGCAGTTTGCCAGCCAAAATTGGGTGTGGGGAACATGCACACAGACACCCACAGGCCGTTCTCGGCCTGGACAGCCTCTTGCAGCAATTTGCCCGCCAAAATGGGGCACAGGGGGCTGCGCACAGGAGGCTGTCCAGGCTGAGAACGGGGCATGGAGGGTCTGTGCATGGGCCCCCCATACCCCATTTTGTCTACCAGAGGAACTGTGGGTCGGTCCTTTGTTATTTCCAGGCTGGCCCCATGGGCCAGATTTAAGCACCCTATGGGCCAGATCCAGCCCACGGGCCTTGAGTTTTGACACCTTAGCTATCGGATTTCCTACCTGAGCAAGACTTGAAGACCTCCGAAGTCCCTTCCAACTCTGTTATTCTGTTATAAGTTTTTATTAGCAAATTCCAAGCATTATCTTCTTTTAAATAGCTACCATTTCTGATGCCTCTTTGCTGTTCAATCATGTCTGCTTGGGTGCTTGCTCAAAGCTTCCTCTCCTTGTTGCCATCTTGTGCTTATCTCTATTTATGCAGGCCAAATATCCTAATCCTACTGCCCTACTAGTCTGTATACTGTACTGTATACATATAAGCAAAGAGGTCGGTTTCAGGAAAAGAATTAGAGAAAAGATATCCCAGTTTAAAAACTTTTGAAAGTATGAGGGGGAAAAACCCTCAGTTTTGCCTAAATTGCATTACATTTAAGTTGAAGTAGAAAGTGGCTTTTCCGGGTTTTCCAGATTTTATTACAAGATCTGAACCATACTGACACTCCAAGATGCCTAGTGATTCCTGTTTACTCACCTAGCCTACCTTTAAGTGCTGACTAAGACTGACTTCACTGGCCTCCAAGGAATCAGCACAATGAGGCAAACTGGCCTAAGAAGTAAGGAAATGAGCCAGAAAAAGTATACAAGTAAGCTCTGAGACAAGCATCCAAGCTTTTCTTTTTTCTCTTGGGGTTTATATGCAAATTTAAAACATTTATTCCCAAGACAGCTGATGCTGTTATAATCTGCTTGTTTTAAAAAAGCCCCAAATTCCTTGGCTTATAGGAAGAAGCTTAGAAAACATTTTTAATGTCAGAAATAAAAGTGTATATGTATAGGAAAAGTTTAAAATAAAATATTTCTTAAGTTTACCTACAAAATTTATGTTCATTGTAATAGGATTTGTATTTAATTTAGGATTTCAAAACTGTCCTTACCACTATGATCCTTTGTTAAGATTACTTTTCTTCTATTTTTATGGCTTCAAATGCCTCTTGGAGTTTTTCCACACACATTTACTTTGATTTAATGTAAAGAAAGAAAATAGCTCTGATTGCAGGTACTGAACAGTAAAAATAATGCATGCTAACAGACAAGTAAAAACAGAACAAAGGGAAGGCCTACTAACAATTTTTCTGATGATATGTTACGGAGTATGTTATTATCAAACATGTAATTGTTAGACCTTCAATAGCACCTTTGTGGCTACCATATTGATTTTTTTTAACTACATCTTATGGATACCACTACATTTTTTTATTGCTGCCAAGAAACCTACATGTATGTGTTGTAGTCATCGAGAGATGAATTCAGCTCAGTTGAAACTTTATATTTTAATATCCCACAGTAATATAGAACTTCAGAATGCTTAAGGAAGTATGTGTCCTAACTTAATGATTTGGACATCCACATTATTTTTCTTCTTAAAGTATAAAAAGACATTGTGTGTGTCCACACACACACACACACATGCTGTTGTAGAAAGTTTCATATCAAAATATATTTTATTCCTTACACTGTTTCTAATTTACCTTAACTATTAACAGATTCCACAATTGACTGAGAGTAGAAAAAAATGTTGTAAATAAACACTGTTGCAGAAGATCACTGATATCGTGCCTCCAACTAGATAATTGATAGCCAAGTCAAAACAGAAACAGGGAAAAGTCTTACTAAAACTTCCTTGAAATAAGCTACCCAAACTTAATCCATATATCAAAAAAGCTCTATAAACACAAATAGAGTTAATTAAATTAAACTTGGTTTTCAGCAGAACTGTCAGGCCCCTGTTGGAATCTGATTCCGAGGGGAAGGCCGAACAGCTGATAAAGAGTGGGAGTGTGGCTCCGTTGTCTGGGGAAGGGCACAGTCCGGCTGGGCAGAGCAAGGGAAAGCTAGAGCAAGGCAGAGGGAATTTGGAGGAAGACCCAGGCCCACCCCCTTTTCATCCTAGGACACCCAGGGAGGAACAGAGAAGGGAGCAATGTGAGTTGCATGGCTTTGGGGGAAGGAAAGGGCCCTGATTCCCTTCATTAGCTGCAGCTGGGAACACAGTGTTTAAAAAGGAAACCTACGCACAGCAACTTGTTGGAAGCAAAACGTGAGTTATCTGTTATTGTTGAGGCTTATCTGGGTTCCTGGCGTCTTCCCAACTGTGTGTCTTTTGCTTGCCTTTCAAGTCTGGAATTCCTTCTCCTGCCCTGTCAAGTTAATTACTGCAGCGTGGTTTGTGTGGATTTTTATTTACACTTTGTATGTACTTAGTTTTCGGACTGAATTTCCTCCACTTAAAGACTGTTCTTGGAAGAGTTTTTTTCTCCAGCCTAAGGTAACCTGGACATTGGGGGCAAAGTTGGAGGTATTAAAGGGACTCTTCTTATTTATGTGACTGTGTTGCCTTTGTGCCACACCCCAAGTCATCGCAAGAACTGCACATTCACCAGAATAAACATGACATGTAAATACTCGAACATCATGCTTCCACAAAAGATCACCTTTTCTATAAAATTATATGATTTCTGTACCCCATTTGTAGCTATCTTTCAAGAGTGGATTACTTGCTCCTAAAATAAGCCAATCCTTTTCCAGCTCAAATTAGAACTCTCAAATTCTTTACACACTGTGTGGTGATGGGCCTCTATCCAATAAGACATTCTTCTGCAATTCTTTTCGCCAAATTGCCTGGACGGTTGTCTACCACCATTATAACAACATGTGAAATCCAAAATTGCCAAGCTACTAGGAAGAATAAACCTTTTAGGAAGCTTCTACAGGAAATTTTACCTTGAACAAATGACTAACGTAAATGAGTAAGACCCATCTTGTGTCTAGCCAAATTTAAGACATTATGTTTTGGTATTATTTTTAAAAAAGCAATTTAAAATCTGAAGAAAGGGTATTCAAATGAAAGTACCAATGCTGTTACAGCCTTAATTTCTCAAGTATAAGTTCCCTTTCCAAAATACAATAAAATTACACAGGAAACTTCAAACAGCATCTTTCAATTGGTGATATTTTTACCTGATTGATAATATTTATATCTATTTTTAAATACAAACTATCCAGTATGACTAGATAGCAATTTCTGGTCTTTGTTCAACATATACAAAATGGATTTGAAGAAAACCAACATAAAATAATGTGCAAACATCCTCCATGTATAAATATACACTTGAATAATTTAAAATTTTATATTAGTTCAAATACAGGAAAACAACAACAAGAAAGTTTACAATATAGTTAGGCAGATGTAGATTTTTATCCACAAGTGTGGGAAAGAAAGTGAGTTAAAAAAATCTACACAGGGATAATGTGTTTGCAATTATATGCAGAATATTTTGTGAAAACATCTTTGTGAAAGGAAATTGTTATGGTTGGTTTGCTTTTACACTTCCTGCTTTTCATTACTAAAATAAAGTCCAAATTAGCGAATGTTGAAGGAAAACAACATTATCTTTCAGTTATGCATTTTTGAGTGAAAGATAGAGTAGAATATTTTGAGAATATTTTGCTTGAGAGAGGAAAAAACCTTACATTTAGTCTTTTTAATAGACATTGTGTTTGTATATGAGAGAGGTCAAGGCCAGTGGAAGTCTGACAAAAAGAAAGAGTGTACAATTTTATGCACAAAAGGAAAGAATTGGAATGAACATAAAATGGATGCTTCTACCTGCTACAGAGCTCTTAGTATCCCCTCGATTGCTTCTCTGGCAAAAATCCTTTCTTTAATTTAAATTTAGGAGATTCTTTTGATGATAAAACTATGAATAATCTTGAAAGATCAGACTCCCAAAGAGAGTCATAGTTTCAAAAATCAACAGACAATATTCAGGCTATACCTATGTGAGCATATATAATTGCAAGTACAATTCACACAGATTTACATGTTTCCAGCAACACAATCTGCAGTGTCAAAGAACATTTGTATAGAGAGGTCTTGGCCAGTTACTCTACCCTCTCCTGCTTCTGGTTCCAACCAAATACTCACACAGTTGCAGCTTATTCAAGGCCAAAAAATAAGACCAGACAAAGAATGCAAGTCAAACAGAGTTGCTCTCTGAAGGAAGTTTGCCTGAATGGGTTTTTCTTTAGCAGAGGCATAGAATAGAATAATCCAAATCCATTTCAGAGTTCCAAGATCCAGGTCAGAATTTCAGAAACAAAATCTATATAAGCACCAGGGATCTGACAGTTGCTTCCGATCAAGATCATGGGTCAGAGCTGCCTGTTAAGCAACTCTGCAGCCAGCTGTCTCTAATCAAGATATTTATTCCCTTACTTGGCAAGGAGCCTCACAGAAGGTTCAGCTCAGTTCTCTTCTGTACTCACCAGTGCAGAGGCTAGATAGCCTTACCTCATCATCTGACTTTTTCAGCTACTGGGATGTTGCCTGTGTTTGATCAATGTTGTGTGATTCTTGGCTTGTATCTTTATTCAATTGTATCTATATTCATTTCACAGATCCTGCTGGAGCAGTTTCTTCATGTCATTAATTTCTGAACTATGCCATAATTAGTAATAGAAAGATTATAATGCTTTGAAAAATATATTAAAATGTTCTGCCAAACATTATAAAAAGACCTGTACAGTGGACTCTCTATCGCAGGCTTGTCCAACCCGCGGCCCATGCCTCATAATGCGGCCCAGTGCCCACCCCAACCTTCTGGCAAGAGCCAGCGAGGAGGAGGAGGAGAGGCAGGAGCGAAGCGGGGCGAGACGAGACGAGCGCCACGCCAAGCAGCAACAGAAAAGGCGGGCGCCACCTTTGCTGCTTCTGCCCCCGCCGCCGCTTCTGCCCCCGCCGCCACCCCCCCAACCTGCCACCCCCCCACCCCGCCACTGCTGCCGCCGCTGCTGCTTCTGCCCCCTGCCACCACCGCTGCTGCTTCTGCTGCCGCCGCCGCTTCTGCCCCCGCCGCCACCGCCGGTGCTGCTTCTGCCCCCGCCGCCGCCGCTTCTGCCCCCACCACCGCCCCCCACCCCGCAAAATTTGGCCGGAAAATTAATAAAAAATAAATATTTTTAATAAATAATTAATAATAAATAATAAAAATAATTTATAATTTATTATATAATTTTATAATATAATTATTTTATAATAATTTATTATATGTGCGGCCCAAACCAAATTTTCATCTTCTAATGTGGCCCAGGGAAGGTGAAAGGTTGGACACCCCTGCTCTATCGGGTGATTCATTATTGAAAAGAGAAGAATGCCATGCCTATATGTAGAGCAGCAAGTCAAAATATGCAGGGCAATACAAAAGAATTTGTTATAAATAATATGAACTGGCCACTAAACATTAACAACTTATAACTTATAACTGTTTGACAGCGATTTTTTAATTTGCATTTATCAATACAAAATATTAAGCTACAGTAGATTGTCAAATGTTGCAGAAGTAATTCCCAAATGTGCCCAAAAGTACATGATCTGTACTTTGTATAATAACATATATTTTTATTTCCAAAGATCTTAATGGAAATTTTAATGGAACAATTCGTAAATTCTTTGACTAAACATTATAATTCACATTCAGAAGTAATATTTCCCAACATATGATTTTTGGGAAAAGCCAGAAGTTTTTCTTTAGATACCATATGCCTTTGTTAACAGAATGGATAGTAAATCTGTGGAAACCTCAATATATAACACATGCAACTGAGACATACAAAATCAGCAAATCATTCTCTAAAGTTAAATATGTCATTATGTATAGAGACTTTTAGACTTGAGTTACTAAAGTTACTTATCCTGCATGCTTCTACTGCTATCCATTTTAGAAGGTACAGATAAAAAGCAGCCATAAGATATGAAAATTAATTCAAAATCTGAAGTTTTTGTTCTTGTATCTATGCAGTTGAGCCTTTATTTTTTCCTCCTAGATTCCAAGATATATTAAGTTATATACTAACATCAAACATAGCAGGATCAAAATATTTGGTGCTGGACTTCCGGTTTTAGCTTCTTTGGCGACAGACCGAAGCCTCGTCTCTCTGAGGCTTCTATCCGTGCTCGCTGCTGGAGCGCCCCGAGCCGGCTGGTTTTGGGGCTAAGCCAACCCGTAGAGGTGGTGAAGAGGGGGGAGACTGCCTGCAGGGTTGAGGAGAGCCACATATCTTCTCCCCAGCTGGCCATTACTCCCTTTCCCGAAGGTGGTTGTAGCGGTGGTCAAAAATGGCCACCACAAAGAAGAACTCAACTGGAAAAGAATGTGCAGGAGGAAGATAAGAAGAGAAAATTTTGGTTGACTGGGTCAAACAGCAAAAGCAACAAATAAGGTACCCTGGAATTTAAACTTAACAACATTGTTCCCAAAGAAGATTTTGAAGCTGCGAAGGAAAGAGAGAAGGGAAAGGATTAGGTTTTTTTTCTTCCCTTCCTTATACTGATTGCTAAGAGACTTAAGCAAGAAATTGAAAAAAAATCCACTTTGACATTAATAGGCATCTAAGCTGAAAATAAAAGTCAAAGGGATAATAAAGATTTCTGGACATTTAAAAGTTTTTAAAAGCAGGAAAGGAGAAAAAAAAGAATAAAAGGCCAGGATCTGGAAAAATGGAGGAGACTGCCTGGAATTAAGGAATGGAACTGTAATTAAAAGGAACTTACAGTGAAATTTTAACAAGATTCCTCAAAGATACATTTTAATTGAAACTTGGTAACAAAATAATAGAACCCCAGGAAGAGAAAGTAGAAAAAAGAAGCAAGTAGAAACAGCCTTGGATTATTTGGATTATTTGGTGATTTTTGGTTTTTGCATCTAGATGACTAAAATTAACCGGGTGGTTGTTTAAAAGTTTTTTAAATGGTATCACTCTTAGAAGAACTGAAAACAGAACTTTAAAAATGGAAAGAAGATGCACAAGAAGGGAGAAGTTCTTTTGGCTTCGTGTTTCAATTCTTAGAAATGGAGATCTGGAACTATGAGAAGCAACAAGAAACGCTTGCAGAACAAGAAGATTGGGACAAAGAAGAAGCCATCTTTAATGATCAAATAATTTTAAGTGGGGGGGAAAAAGAAAAGGGGGGAAAGAGAGTGAAAGGTTTAAGACTAGAAAAAACAACCAAAAAGAAGAACAATTTGAAAGATAAGTATAATATTAGAAAGCAACAGAAGAGGGATTACAGATGAGAGAGTTAGAAGTAGAGAGACGAGGGGGTAAAAAGGGGAGGGAGAAGAAGAGGGGGAAGAAGGCAAGGAAAAGGACTTGTAAAAAACAGAAACAAGAAATGGAGAAACAGAGAAAAGATATAAGAATTGTAACCATAAGCTTGTTTAGAGATAATGGGTGAAAATTTAATTGCAAAAGGGATTCTGCAAAGGTACATAAGATAGCAATGTTATATTACAAATAGAAATAATTTTGGAAAATATGATGATGGATAAAATATTTACTGTAATGTAGTGGGATGTTTGTTAATAAATAAATGAATTAAAATTGAGAGAATTAAAAGGGAACATTTTTAATTATTAGTAATGATTTATAAAAATATAAGTGAGAAATATGGGGAAAAAAGAATTAACTATGGAAAGTTTATAAGTGTTCCCAAGGAAGTATGATATTTAATTGAAAAGAAATGTTAAAGATGTTAAGATTTTAATGCATATTAATGATAGAATTGAATTGGAATGGAATGTGTGTTTTATTTACATATATATATATATATATATATATATATATATATATATATATATATATATATATATATATAATTTTTTCTTTTTAAGAATATAGTCTCTATTTTAAGAATGTACCAAGCAGAACTCGATTTAAGTTATGTATTATATTGAATGCTATAATCTTAAAGGTATACATTGAAGCTTAAATAAGAGTTTGAATGGATAAAATTAAAGGATATAAAGGAGTCATACTCTAATTGGTAACTAGAGGGAAAAAATTGCTTAATAAGAAAAGATAATGTGAAATTGAAACAGGACAGACAAAAGTATAAATATAATGATTTGAATTGAGATGAGATAATTAAAATAAAGTTGAGAAAATTAAAAGAGGGGGAAAACTATGTAGAAAATATAAAATGGTAATAAAATATGGAATAGAATATAAAAATGAGCATGAAATTGAGTTTTGTGTCTGTATGAAGAAGTGATAACCTATGACCATGCTATTTTCAAAAAAGATGTTTTATTTGTATTTTGTTTTTGTGAAAACCCAAATAAAATTTTCAAAAAAAAATATTTGGTGTTGAGTTTTTGTAAAATGCTGGCTTAAGTCAAATTTCAGTATCGTGATCAAAAAATTCCATGGAAGATGATGATCGGAAAAATAATATTTCCTACATTATGTTGGAAGATAAAGAACCTGCCAGTGACTGCAGAAACTGTGGAGTAATTCAGTAAAGGACTGCATGGCAGGTTGCCTGAATTGATTATTAGTCAAAAGCTTTTTAGAATTAATCTGATGCCTCATGAAATTAATGAGAAGAGAGATGTGGTATGGCTATAGCCTGGTATAGTATCACCTAAGGGAGGCTGTGATAACTAACAACCAAGGAGTCTCTGAAGAGCATATTATTCCCTAAGGTAAAGAACACTAAGAAAGTGGTATATAACCAAGATTTATATGATGTCACTGAGAAAAGGTCAGTTTGGTAAAGGTCAAATATATTTGCCTTAGAAAAGTGGCATAGAAAGCCTAATCACTTGGAATATATTAAGCTGATCTACAAAGATCATTTGAAACCCACCTAGAGGGAATTATCTCAAGACATCACAGTTGAAAATGTCATAAACAGGTTATAATCCCCATTTAATTATAAAACATTTAAAATCCAGAGGATTTTTTCCTAAAATCACCCCAAATGGACACCTTCCTCTAGTTTCATTTATTGTAATAAAATGGATAGCAACTAACCAGTCTCCTGTTGTTCATTTTTTATTGTTTGAGTCCGACAATTTAATGCCTCTTGGTAGACTCTGTACTTCTTACTGTTCATTTCATTTTACTCAAAGCTAGCCTCTGAACACTCTTAGATGTTTAAATTGGACTAGCAAGATTCACATTGTCAGTTTTCGGAACTGGATTGGCAAATAACATCGCATTTCTGAAAGAGATGCAAACTGAAATGCTCAGTAGTATTGAGATGGTGATGATAATTATAATAATGATTATTTTTTTATCACCAGAGTAATTTTTAAAATAAATGTGCATTGTGCTTTGGAACTCATGGCTATGGATAAGGATATGGAGCCTCGGTGGCGCAGTGGTTAGAGTGCAGTACTGCAAGCTATTCCTACTGCAATTTGGCAGATCAAATCCCACCAGGCTCAAGGTTGACTCAGCCTTCCATCCTTCCAAGGTGGGTAAAATGAGGACCCAAATTGTTGGAGGCAATATGCTGACTCTGTAAACCACTTTGAGAGGGCTGTAAAGCACTATAAAGCGGTATATAAGTCTAAGTACTATTGCTATGTCTTTATTCAAGGCTAGCCTAGTGCTATCAACAGTGACTTGCAGTAGCTACCCAGGATTTGAGCTAAATTTCTTAAGCCTTATTATAAGAATGCAGGGATTGAATCTAAAAACTTCTAAGAATAAAACATTAAATTTAATGGAAAATCATTATGTAACAGATATCATTGGGATTACATTGCAAATATCTGTGGCTTTTTTCAGTTCAACATAAGGACCAATGGATGGAATTATTTTTTGCCTATTACTGAATTTGTATTTACATGCTTTCAAACTGCTAGGTTGGCAGGACTAGAACAAATAACAGGAGCTCACCTGCCTCACAGCACTTGGATGTCAAGCTGCCTAGATGTAGGCTTTAATTTTTTGTAAACATTCAGGAAGGCAACAACATTCCATGCTTTTCCATACAATCTGTGCTGTGGTGTAATGTCATACTGGCTACATGACTACCATAACATCTCCAGACAAATCTGGCTCTTAAGATTTCTTAAGGCTTAAGAAATGGAGATGAGGCCGCCCCTAAAGTCAGTCACAACTAGTGGAATAAAACATGCAGGATGACCTTCACCAGTGGTGGAATTCTAATTTTTTTACTACCGGTTCTGTGGACCTTGGTGGGCGTGGCAGGAGAAGGTTACTACAAAATCCCCATTCCCTCCCCACCCCACTAACCTGCTTTCCAGCTCCGTTCTCCTGGGCAGGGCAACCAAAGAAGACCCAGCCAATCAGCTGGGATTCAATGGGAGGCAGAGAAGGGATGGGGTTGACATGGCCAGTCAGAGGTGGGATTTGCCAGTTCTCCAAACTACTCAAAGTTTCCACTACCAGTTCTCCAGAACTGGTCAGAACCTGCTGAATACCACCTCTGACCTTCACCTACACCTTTACCTTTAACTGAATTTGTAAGGATGCCTGATGCTCAAATGGCTCAAGGCAGTATCTAGGAAAAGTTAAAACTACACTACAGGTTAACCTCAGTTAATGATGGTATTTGGGACTGTTGCTAAGCAACATAAAGCCCAATTTCATGTGACCACACAAACTTACAATGGCAGTTCTAGCAGTTCCAGTTGTGGTGGTTAAGCAAGTCTTGTGTGGTTTTTAAGAGCAATGTTATGTGATTGTCATTTGCGGCCTCCTGCCAGCTACCCATTAAGTTTACTTGATGAAAGCCAGCAGCAGTAAAGGTTACAAATGGTGCTCACATGACCACATGACTCTGTGACTGTTGTAATGGTGAGCTGGTTGCCAAGCAACCAAACTGCAATCACTGCAGGGATGCTGTAATGGTCAAAACTTGAGGAGTAGCCATACGTTTCCTCATTCAGCACTATCATAACTTTAAACAACTGCTGAACGAATGATCATTAACAAAGGCTACTTTTAGAAGATAAATGAAATAGAAGTACAGTAGATAATAGTCATACAGAGAATGCAACAATTAAAACACTCCTAGTGGGTTCACAAAACTCCATAACACAGAACTTGCTACAAGAGGATTGCAATATCATAGACCTCAAGAAGAAGCTGTTACAGAAAGTATAGCGGCAAGAGAGAAAGCACGCTTACAGGGTTGCATAAGATGACATTTTTCAGTGTTATAGAAGTAAATGAAATGGAAATTTCAAAGACATTCTTGTTTTATCCATTCCCAGTTTATATGGTCCAATAGGGTTGAACTAGGAAACCTTCAAGGTGCCTTCCAACTCTATTATTCTGTTATTCTATGTTAGTCATATTGTATCTTTCAAAGATTGAAGGACAAGATGAACAAATATATCAAACATATAGCCTATATTGATCAATATGAGTTTTCTCATAACATCAATTAAATTGCATATTTAATACTTCTCTAATACCTGAGTATTTTGTTTCACAAAGGTAGGTGTGAAAATAAAGCATATGCTAGGGCCTGAAATAACTGCACCACCTAGTAGGTGTATTCCTTTATTTTTTTAGAACAGAATAATTAAATGAAAGCAATCTTATGTCAAATGTATCATTTCCAGAGGGATACCGCAATAACTATCCATTGACAATAGGAGAGTGGTTTTAGATAATAGATAATCCTTCTATCTATCTCATGTTACATATTAAGCTAGATATCCCTGTGAATTTGTTTCACAAGCTTTTTCCAAACTTCAATGATTATTTCTGTCCTCCTTTTGAACTCCTGAGCTCATTAGGTAATTTAAATGCACATTAAATTACCAAGAACTCATCATAATATTCAGAGAAGGATAAAATCCCATGGAGAGATAAGTTCATATCTGCTTAGTATTCTGAGAGAAATGGTTTATATTATTTCCTATAAGAATTCAGCTATCAAATTTCTCAAGTGTCTTGTAAAGTTGATGCCCCATACAGTGGTGTGTAATATAAATACTTTTAAAACAAACATCATTAATAAATGTATGTCTGATCAGAGACCAATGCTCCAAACAAACGAGGGTGATTAATTAAAAGCTATTCCAAAACCATTACATCAACTGCTACATGAAACTGTAGCAATTCTTCCTGATTTTTCAGTTTAACAGTTTTCAGGTAGAAATGTTTTCTTTGTCAGAACTGCATAAATGGTTAACTGAGAGAGACATTAATAAATCAAGGATTTAATCTTGGATAGAGTAGGAGAAGTTACAGAATCTGAAGGCATAGTTAGAAGAGGGATCAACCTAGAATCCCTATGTAGTCATAAACAACTAAATCCAATCTCCCTTAAATTCCATTGGACCTTATCTAATCCCAGGCAGATGTTAACCATTACTTAAGATGATTCTTTGCATAAGTATAATTAGCAATAAGTCAGTTTAATTGGACCTTCTTGTGTGATCTTTTATACCTGACAGGTAGGACATGGGAAATTAATTCAGTTGCCACTATAGAAATGGAGAAACATCTTTTAAGTAAGGAGTTCTTGTTTCTCTTTCATTTCCCTTCTAGCACTATGGAAGATAAAGCATTTTGTCCAGCTAGAAAAAAAGGCTTTTATGTTCAGGATGGACAATTTATAAGTAAGACACTTAGCATGAATGAAGTATCTTCTGAGCAAGCAACCTTTATAATAAGGAGAGAAAAATTCTCCATTTTTTCTTAAGGTCAAAGATATATTGTTTTTGTTCTAAATTGGATCTTTTAAAATCTGATGAAATTAAATAATGGACCGAGAGGCCATGACATTTGAAGCTTTCATCCATCACTAATTTCTAGGAGAATATAGAATTGCCCTCAAGAATTAAGGAGGGCAGAAATCATTCCATAAGGCCAATTTTAGCCAAAACTTTAGATCACAATCTCAAGCAAGCCTTAATAGAAACTAATACAAATTCTACTGCAATATTAGAGGCCTTGCAAACCACTAATGCTATAAGCATATAGGAAGCAAGTATATCTTCCACTAATTCTGTTGGTGACATTATTATGTCCTGCAATAATAACATGGGTACATTAGATGTGAGGTCAGGGCCAAGTTGGCATTGGGATATGCTGCATAATTTGGTTTCTCCTCTGTAATACAGAGTCATCATCTTGTTGCTTGTTAGTATTATTAGCAAATCTGATGGGTATTTGTAAGCACGTAGAAGGGCAAAGGTCTCTGAAACAAAATCTCAATGCACAGAATAGGATATTATAACTGATAATGAGTTTGAGTGATTTTATCTCAGAACTTTTTTTCTTAAATTATAATACCTACTAATTACATTAGTTAATAAACTTAACACATCAAAAAGGCTACAGAAATAAACAATTACAAAACAGGTAGAGAAAAAAAAATGGACATAATTTCTGCATTTTGGCTTGGCTTTCATCTATCTCCTTTTATAGCTCTTCTTATACACTGAAGACTAGTAAGTTCAGCTTTTTTTCTCTTTTCACAGGCAGAGAATTTGAAGGTGAAGAAGAGTTCCTGGAGATCCTGGGAATAACACGAGAGCAGTCAGGCAAATATGAGTGCAAAGCTGCAAATGAGGTTTCCACAGCTGATGTGAAGCAAGTCCGAGTCACTGTGAATTGTGAGTATTTTTATTTCCATCAAATCAGACATATTAAAAAAGGAAAGTTGAACTCTGTGTATTATGGTGATGACAATCAATGAAAAACTCTTATGACAGAGGAAACATCATCTGGACAGTCCAGTTGGGACTATTAGTGAACCATGTACAGAAAATCTCTCTTTAAAAAAAAGCATTTGGCCAGTGAAGCAAAAACAAAAAAAAATCTGAAAAAAAGACCAGCAAGCGAATCTGAGAGAAAGTGATTCCCGTAACTCAATGGACACCATATGAATTTAAATGCAGAGCAAGGAAAAACCATAAAGAGCACTAACACTCATACATTCTCTGCTAACTCTTAAGCAAAACTTTCGAAGGGAAAAAAAGCTATTAAGAAAAGCCCAAACTGGGAGCATCACTGTAGATGTTAAATCTACCTCAAAATATGTATTGACAATGATATTTAAGATAGGATTTTTTTTAAAAAAAAATGAGCAAAGATAGTGTTTTCTCAAAGAAACTATTTATAAATGCCTATCAGAAATAAGGTATAAACTAATTAGTAAATATTATATTAGGAAAATATAAATAGGGAACTCATACTGTAATCTCTTTAGCTATCCAAAAGAGGCAGCTTTTTCTTTGTTTGAATGTGGCTTAGATAAATCTGTTGAGCAATTACTTTAAATCCTTGATTTAGAAATGTGTTTGTGAATTGTCTGTGCATTTAGAATCTTTTAATCTCATTTTTGCTTCTTTTAATTTATAATACATTAGCATTTTCATAAAAAGAAATTACTATTTTGGGCCTTGGAGAATTATTTAAATATAAATGCTATGGAGAAGACGTATAACCTTAGGCACTTAAATCTAAATGGATGTTTTTCTTTCAGATCTGACAAAATGTAACCAACTGTTTTGCAAGAAAAAGAATATTTGCTGTTGTGATTGTTGTAGTTTAAATTAACTAAATTACTAGATATGATTTTCCCAAGCAATACAAAATGGGGCTTTTTCAAAAGGTTATGTTAAAATGTTAAACATCAGAACTCAAGACAGCCAAAAAAAATGTGGACAAAAATCTATTCCACCCACTGCCAGTCTCTATTCTGAAAAGCTAAAGAAGCAGCTCTGGTCAGGAAATAAATACCATAGGATAATTCTTCTGTAGAAACCAGCCCCAAGCCAAAGCTGCCATTTCCAGAGGGAAATTCCCAGTCATCAGAAGAAATGGAACAAAGCCTATAGTGGTTTAAACCTAAGTTTAAACTAAGAGAAGCTAGACAGATTCCAATTTCTGACCATGTCAGCAAACAATTCATTGGTGAAGTAGCCTGGGAGAAAAAGTAAAACTTATTTTCAAGGTGGAACAAGATAAGGATGACCAATCTGCCTCAGCTATACTCTGAGGACATAGGAGAAAAATGGTATAATGGGTCATATTTATGTCATGTTAGAAGACCAGGAGGATGATCCCGTATTATGACAAAAGAACAGAAGACTCGAACTTAAATTACATACTTAGTTTAAATTCTTGGCTAATTTGTGAAATTGCTTACTGTCCAATATATTATTCCAGCTTCTTTCCCAACTATTTCCTTATTTTAAAAACACAAATTATTTTGAAAAAAATATTAAATTACAATTTTTAAAAGATAATTAATGTAGCAAATTCACTAGTTTAGCAAGATCATTTCTAGTAAAAAGTAAGACCATCACCAGCTAAGGATACTTTACACAGAGATCATTTACATTCAATTTATCTCAGAATTCCCTTTTAATTTCTAAATACTGTTGCTTAATGTTTCTTATCCAATCTGCATACCTACAGAAATACCTACGGAAAAAGTGCAGATATTAATATCTAACAAATATATAAATACATCCCATCTCTGCCCTGTCTCCTAATGTTGGTTTCACAATAAGAACAAACAGTGAATTGTTACTGGACAGGTCCACTCCTGATTAGCCAAAAAGATTAGTGCAATTCTGCAATTTGCACAATGCTTCCTTGACTTTGGCGGAGAGAAAGGAAAACTGAGGCAATGGCATGGGGACTGAGATGGAAATTCACACCAGTGGAAATCATCTACTGTAAACCCTCAACCATATTGTTGCAGAAGGCTCTTTGTTTTTTTTTCTGAACTTGAAGTTAATTGCATTCAATTATAGAAGAAGTGAAGACGCTTGATAGTGTTGTAAAAACACAAAGATATTCTCAGATGCTGATGCAGAAGTGGCCAAATACTCAGTATAGAAGCTAAAGGATAAAAAACCATATTAATTATAGTTCTTGGCTGAGCTATGGGGCAATACAGCAACTTAAGGCTCTTTTTAACTAACAACTCAGTCTAGATGTAAAAGTGACACAGCTGAGTCATAGTCAACTATAATGTGCATATATGTATGTGTGCATCTGTTTGATTTGAATATATTATTCTTTTTATAAGGCTATAGCAGATGTAAATTGTTAAGCCCTTTGTGTTACATTCAGAGATCTGCCTGAATCAGGGGATTGGACTGCTAGAAGATGACCTTCCCATTCAATGCTTTCTTCAGCAGCCAAAAGCACCTTGTAAAAAATCTACAGGATCAGGGACCCTGCTGAATAAGGAAGAGGCAGCAGGTGGTGATCATAGATAATTAGGCAGACGAGCATCTGTGGAAGTTATTTTCATACAAGCTGCTTCTTAGATTCAGTTAAGGTTAGATCTCTTAATTTTAACACATTGTATATTAGAAAAGCATGGTATCAGTAGCTCTACTTTTGATCCTTAACTTCATCATATGTAATTTGTGCTGAAGTCACACAATCAGAGACTTCAAAAGTATTAAATCACCAAAGTCAACCCTCCATTTGTGCAAAAGTACAAATTAAAGCATTCCAAGCCAAAAAAAAAAAACTATCACCAGCTTGTGATTGAAGACAGCTGGCAAAGGGCATCTCACTGTCATCCGAAGTAATTGATTCCATTGTCAAATTGTTTTACTGTTAGAAAGTTTTTCATAACATTCAACTGACATTTGCATTTATGCCACTATCCCGTGTCCAGTATTCTGTGATGACAAAATATATAAGGCCTTTAGTCTGAATCCTTTCAGGTGCTTGAGGAATACTATCGTAAACCAAATCAGTGTAATTTTTTTCCAAGTCTCCATGATATCTTTGTGTAAGACTTAATTTACAGTCCCTTGATCACTGTCATGCCATTCTTTGGATTTGTTCCAGTTTGAATCTTCCTGAAAGTCTGATATCTAAGACTAGGCACAGGTAGTTCTCAACTTGCAGCCATAATTGAGCCCAGAATTACAGTTGTAAGTCAAGCTGGTTGTTGGGTGGGTCATCAGATGACCATGCCCGATTTTACAGCTTGTTTTCAGTGATTGTTATGCAAATCACCATGGTTGTTTAGTGAACCCATTGTCCACAATAGATGGGGATTTTTTTGCCAGACATTAGAAATAATGGCAAAAAGAAAGTCATAATTCATAGTCACATGGCTGTGAGACATTGCAGCCATAAATGTGTGCTGATTACTAGGTACCCAAAATGTGATCACATGATCTGGCAGAGATTGGACTGCCATTTGTCAGAAATGGTATAGGGTCTCCCACTTAGGTGGGGGTTGGACTAGATGACCTACAAGGTCCCTTCTGTTAAGTTCAGTCGGTGGGTCCCATGAACAGACGAGGCTCGAGTAGTGAACAACAGCTCTTTATTAAGCAGATAGATTCCGAGACAAAAACCCTAGTGCGCGGCAGCTCTTCTTATAGAGCTGGCCGTGGCTAGGCAGCCAATGACAACTCTTTGAGTTTGCCGCGCTTGGTTACAGCCAATCGCGGCAAACCCTGTATGAGCCAATCAGGAATGTTCAAGCCATCCAATCACGATCCGGCTTGTCTGGACCAATAGGAACGCAGGGTTTCGAGCCTGCTAATATGGAACACCTTCCAACTCTGATTATCTGTTATCTGGTTGTCAGAACTTTGAATCTGGATTGTAAGGTTTGGGGTGTTGTTGTTTTATTTGTTTTGTTTTTGTTTTGGTAACTTCAGTTGCTAACAAGTTGTAAGTCAAGAACTATTTGTAAATAATTCAGTAGTCTCGCCAATAGTTCTAACTAGGCTTAGCAGAATTTATATTTTTTTGAAAAACAAACAAGGCCAATGTGTTTGTAAGACTAAATATAAGATCAAATCTGACTGGGAATCATGGTATTTATCCCAGATTGTTCCAACCTGGTGCCTTCCTGATATAGTGAACTTCAAATACCAGAGCCAGCAATTAACATGTTAAATGCTTACTCATGGGGATTATGGAAATTGATGCACATTTGAAGTGCATCAAACTAGATTGTAGCAGATTGTTGTGATCCTCTGATTCAAAAGCTCTTTTCCAGAAGCCTCTTCATCTTCTAGTCCTCTATTGCTTTGGAATGGTAGCTTGTAGTTCTTTCTGCCATCAGTTATCTTCCAGAAAGCACCTTTAATTGGCAGCCATTAATCCTGGTCTGTGAGAGATAGGGTTCATTTTGGGTAGTTAAAAGATCAAAATACAAATGTAGAAACTATATCTGAAAAGCTACTTGCTGACTGTTTGGACTGTAAGCATGAGAGAGAGATTCAATCTTCTCTCTGCCTTTGAGTGATCAAACTAATCACAGAGGAAATAAGCAAAAACTTAATTTAAAAAAATATGTAAAGCCCCCTTTTAACATAATATATCAAAATGAAATAGTGGATGTGGAAAAAATAAATCTCAGACAAATCCCAAGGTAGGGCTACTCTGTTACAAACAATGGTCTTTCTGACAGAATCTCTGACAAAATGCTGGAGAGGTTTCACTGTATTATTATATATCACAAGAGATTCTAAAGAAAAACTTAGAGCTTTTGAAAACAGCCTTAAGGATGAAGAAAGGCTAAAATTACGCTCAATTCCCTAACTAGGGCAGAAAAAAAAAGAACACAGGCCTTAGCACAATACTAAAAATTGAAGTTAAAATCCCAGATAGACTTTTTGGCTATTTCCACAGAAACAGACGGTTTCTGAAGAAAAGTTCTTATTTGTTGGATTTAGTTGCTTCCTGTTTGATTCAAATTGTTAACTTCTATTGGGGAGTTGAAAAATGTTGCTCTTATATCCTATGATTTTAAAGAAACCAAACTCTTTTTTTTTCCTCTTCCAGGAGAGGGAGGGGCTTTATATAATCATTGTGACTTGAATTGTCCCATGAGAAAGTAAAGTATGTGAAGAAGGAAAATAAAGTATACTGTAGATATTATGATATGAAGTAAAATTGGTTTTATTTACTTTTCTGTCAGAATGTCGCTTTGAACATGATTTTGATTCATTAGAATTTATATATGTGATTATGTATGCAATAGATATTTTCTGCCTGAGAAATTGCACTTTTTTACCAGTGCTTTCATTTTAAACAGACTTATTAAAAAATTAAAACCCACAAGAGTGCAAGGACTGTAATTTGAAACAATATTAAATACTCATAAACATGTTGATTGTAACTATAAGTCAGGTACAAAGAGACCCTATATTTTGAAAGCAAGTAGTTTTCTAATAATATTTTTTTCCTTCTTTAGTTTATGAATATGTTAATTTCTTCTTAGAATAAAAATAAATAGTGATATTAATATTTTTCAGAGTTTTGTAAATATTTTTATTTTATTTTCAATGATATAATGTTCTCAGTTCAATACAATCAATTCATACATTATTTGATATTGTAATTTAATTTTTATTACTGTAAGCTCTCTGCTTACTATTATTGTATCATTTTATTCCTTGCTTTTCTTTTCACCTTTTTGTTGTAATTATTTAAAATATTTTAATAAATGGTGAGAAAATGGAAAGGGAAGAAACAGTATATACTCAGAATTATTTTATTATTATTGGAATTCTAATCACATAACAAACTCCTAATCATAGCGATCATAAAAATAAAAAGTTACCTTTCTACCTTGATTTCATTTGCACTGGATTTCAAATAGAAATTATTTATATTCCCACAAAAATTAGAGTGAAATCAACTAAAGGCTGAAACAAACATCTACTGCATGTAAACCTGAATGGAATTGCAATATAAAATATTGTAGCCTTCCTCCAATAACTTCGCTCGATTGTTTATTATGTTAGTTGATTTTTTTTCTCAACCAACATATGACTTTTATATATTATAGAGGAAAGACAAGGTAAAGAAAGTATCTCAGTAATTTAATATGAAAAGCTGAAATTGCTGTCTTCTGTGTTCAGATTTTCTTCTGTGCTCCTAATTACTGTTTGTTTGTAATGTTTTGAAGGTTGGGTTTTTTTTCCCCTTATAGTATTAAATACTTCAATTGGGCAATAAAACTGTTTTTTTTAAAAATCCATCCTATATGGAAACATAGTTAGGCTTCTATTGTGGGAGATATGAAAGCAGCAAGGATCTTGTTTTAAGATTACAATATATATATATTCAGCTTTGTTCAGGTATTTTCCCATGTCATTATAGTTGTGCTTTTAAAGTTGTAGCGATGTTTCGGCAGAATCTCATCTGCCATCATCAGGCTTGTGTATACACAATACATATGGGAAAATACATGAACAAAGCTGAATACCATACATATAAATACCCGCAAAAACTTAAGAAAACAAATGGCATATGGCATTCAGCTTTGTTCGCATATTTTCCCAAGTCATTATAGGGTTTTTTTCAGACCTGAAAGCATGAATAGAAGAGATGACTCCACCAGACTGTCAATTATCTGGAAGCCTGCACTCACAAACAAAAAAATCTCCACACCACAAGCCAGGCAAACATCTGGGCACAAACAGATCCCCCCTGATACCTCCAGCTCAAACACACCCCAACCAGGCACCCAAATGAAACCTAGCTTCCTAATAAATGATAGCCGTCCGTTTACTCGAAGCCAAGCCGCACTAAAAGCCTCCAATACAGGAAACACAATGTTGCCAGCCGATCAAGACAAAAAAAGCCACAAAACAGACAGAAGATATTAGAAACACCAATCAAGCAGAACACAGCAAACTCCAAGACCAATAAACATAGACCAAGACTCCCAACCAATCAGGATGAAGAAAAAACTATTCTAACACAGCAGTAGGCTAGCACCAAATTTAAAACAGAAAAGACTGTGAAAGCCTGACTCACAGACAAGCGGATTAAAATATACACATTTAAGCTCATGCTTAATTTTTTTGTTTATTTGAGCTGTCGTTGCACATTTTATTTAACAGTAGCTAGAAATAAAAATGCCCAACGCTAACATAACACTTCAAATTGCAAATCTAGCACTTAGTGATTTTCTATGAGGTTGATGAAGTTGTGGATCCTAATAACCTGTGAAAAAATGTTAAAAATTAGTTCTTCTTCCCGAAGAGCTACCTTTGATTTAATTGAAATTTTCTTTCACTGCCTAAAATTACTCTGGACAATTCTACCCAAGTCCATCATATTATTCACTAGTATAGGCCATGGTGTAATTTCAGAAGTGTTGAAAGTATAAATTCAAAATTAATGTGGGAACTATCTGTATGCCTGAAAGTTGGGATGGGATCATAGTATGTATGCAGAGGATGGCTTAAATTGACAATTTGCACTGGGTTTAAATATGTGCAATCACAAAAAGCATAGTTTGCTTCATCAATTGTGCATAATCTTTTATTCTTACAGTTTGGGTTTGATATCTTTATCCTTGATTTGTTAATTCTAGTTGTTGTTTTTTCTTTTAAAACATATAGAAGCAAGAGGCAAATTGTGGGATCTAATTATGTAGAAGCCATTAGAGAAGTTCATCCTTCAGGTTTTCAGTAAGAAAGGGCCATAGCTCAGTGAATAAGCATACACATTTTACCAGCAGATGATCCCAGGCTCCGTTCATACATTTCTAGTTAAAAGGATCCAAATGTAGGTGATTTTAGAAATGGCATTCAATGCTGGGATAATATGATAAAAGACTCTTTATTGCATAAAATGACTAACAATCCAAATCTATATGCTACCACTATAAAAGCAGCATTAGGAACCTCGGTGGCACAGTGGTTAGAGTGCTGTACTGCAGGCTGCTTCTGCTGCAGCCAGCTGCCTGCAATTTGGCAGATCGAATCTCACCGGGTTCAAGGTTGACTCAGCCTCCCATTCTTCTGAGGTGGTAAAATAAGAACCTAAATTGTTGGGGGCAATATGCTGATGCTGTAAACCACTTAGAGTGGCTGTAAAAGCACTATAAAGCGGTATATAAGTTTAAGTGCTATTGCTATTGCTATTTCATATAAGACAAATCACTATGGGATTTGCTTTTTCTCCCTTACGCATCTTTTTCATCTTTATATTCTTTACTACTATTACAACCCACACTATTTTTTAATGAAATGCAATGCATCCCACAAAATTTTGTGGATTTCATTCACAAAATGTGTGTATAGGCTTATAGTATGGGAACCATTTAGTGCCTCATTTCCAAACCAAGATTGACATGTAAGGTGCTGTACCTGGAACTCATAATGCAACATATATTTTATTTCTTGTCCTTTCTACACACTAAATATTATTTTTAGACTGAATTAGTACAGTGATCTCTCAGGAAAAGGAATCAGGTTATTCTTTTGAATACGTTGTCCTTTAATTCTGTAGATATATCAGTATCAATAGTATCTTATCAAGCATCCGGAATGTCTTTTTTTAAGTATTGGAAATATGGCTAATATAAAGAATGCAGCTGAAAGTAAGGGAATTGGCTTCTTAGCAGAATTCAGAAATGTAGGTGCTCCTGAATTCTGTTTAGCTTTCAGAACTGTATAAAAATATTTGCTCATTTTGTGATTTATTTCCTACATTAGGTCCAGTCAGGGGCGGGCTTCAAAAATTTTAGCAATGGGTTCTCTGCCCGGTTGCTGGGTGGGCATGGTGATGGTGGGTGTGTCCTAGTCAGCCTCCTACACCATGGCGGGAGGGTGTTTTTGCCCTCTCCGGGTCTGGCAATTTTCCTCGAGCCTCTGGGAGGGTAAAAACTGCTTCCCTGGGCTCCAAATGCTCTCTGGAAGCTGGAAATGGGCCCATTTCCAGCCTTCCTGAACTTCCAGGAGGCCTGTTTTTTGCCATCCTGAGCGTCTGTACGCGCCCTGCACTTACCTGAATCCAAAATGGGCCATGTGGAGACTCCTGGGAGGGGTGGGGTGGGGCCAGCCAGGAGTGGGATTTGGGGGTTCTCCAAACTGCACATAATCTTAGTTAGGGAATCTCCTGAACCCCTGCGAACCCCCAGCAGCCCACCCCTGGGTCCAGTGGAACAAAAATGTTTTCAATAGTTATAGTGAAAAGACTACTAGATTGAAACAATATTCCTATTCATATCAAATATGCTATAAAACCTTCCTCTTATATTTACCAGAACAGCTTTAAGGATAAATTACAATGAGAGATAACAACTAATCTAAAATCATCCATGACTCAGGGATAGTTGATCTGCATCTTCCAGGTTCTGGTTTAACACAAATGTCCGTATATTTATATTTATATAAATGTTCATATATAAGTCCATTCTTCCATAAGAATTTACAGGATTGCTTAAGGAAAAATGAGGAATATTTTATTGCATGCCTGACATCAATATACATAATGACATAAAATAAAGAGTAAATTTTAGAGCAAATTGTTCTACCCTGAATTTTTTTATGTATGTTCGATAATTGCTGCTTTTTTCCTACTGGCTTCACTATTTCCTGCCCATATTAATAGATTTCATTACATTCTGATGCTTACAAATCATAAGTAAGCCTGAAGATATGCAAATTTGAATGGCTGCACTCCTTGCGTAGTGGCTCCAAGTAGGCACACATTGATAGCAGTGATATGAGCCAGTCTTTCTCTCCTGCAGACCCGCCAACTATCACGGAATCCAAGAGCAATGTATCTGCTACAGGGCGGCCAGTTTCACTTAAGTGTGCAGCCTCTGCTGTGCCTACGCCTGATTTTGAGTGGTACAGAGATGACACTAGGTAATTATGCTATTTATCTTCTTTCTCTTGTCCCTGATGTCTAGCTTAAAAATGTTCTTTTTATACTCAATGCTCACTTTCCAAAAGTTCCATCACTCATCTTCTTTTTTTCTTTCAACATTCCACCCACTAGCCGTATGACCACAAGTTAGCAACAAACACAGGTATAGTATCTATATAATATCAGTTGTGCTTTGAAAACAAGCCCCACACTTATTTGAAGGGAGTGCTAGGCTTCTAAATGAAGTTTGCAGTATAGTTTTGCAGGATGTAAATGAGAAAGGTCTATCTGAATTGTGTCTAACTTCTGATACAATAAGATGGTTAATTTTTAAAATGCCACAAGATTTTTTGTTGTGTTTGCTGAAAAAGACTAGCATAGCTATTATCTCAGCTAGAAAAATAGTGAATTATGGGGCAGGAATTGAAAAAGAAGAGGGGTAAAGTGATGTAAAAGGCAAATCTTACCACATTATTTATGAATTATTGAAAAAGATAATTAAAAAAACCCAAGAGTAAACATGTAGGTTAAAAAATTATGTAACTTTCATAGTTTTTTCCCTTCCATTCTCATGTATTCCCCTGTCTGTATCAAAGTACCCTTCTCATTTCATATCTGTCTGCAGTCTGCACTGAAATTTTAAATCCTCATACTTACCATATACAAAGAATGCAAAGTATTACTATATTTACCATTGACTTTTCTTGATTCTCAGGATAAATAGTGCCAATGGTCTGGAGATCAGGAGCATAGGGAGCCAGTCCTTCCTGACAGTGACCAATGTCACTGAAGAACATTATGGCAACTATACCTGTGTCGCTACCAACAAACTTGGAATCACAAATGCTAGCCTATTTCTTTACAGTAAGTATGGAAGCGAAAAGAAAATATATGAGTGAGTTTCACTTGTTGTAGTGAAAAGGATGCTCTGTAGATAGGGCAGTCCTGCATCCTAAAATGAATTCAGCAAAATAAAAGAGAAAACATCCTTCTACTCCATCCTCATATCCATAGAAAAATAAATAGGAAGATCTCCTTCTTTAAAGTCAGGGGCTTTCTTCCAAGTACCATTGCTTAGATTTTCAGTATAAATTAACTTAGTTTCCAAGACAATAAATCCAGTTTCATTTGGTAATAATACTATTAAGTGGTATTATTCATAATTATATCCCAGCTTTAAACTAAAATTAGTGTGTTTGAAAGCCATCATCAAGATATATAGCATTGATATTAGAAAGGGGCTAACAAAGTACAATTATTGTTTGAATTATTGATGAAATGTAATTTGACAACATGGAGAAAGAAATGCAAATTGAAATAAGGACAGAAAAGAAAGAGTTTTCTTTCAAGGCAACTCAAAAGAAGTCATAGATTAAAGTCTAATAAAGGAATGTTGCTTGGGTTTAAAGGTTGTTTTTATGAGCTGTGAAAAAAGATGAATATAGTCCATTTGTAAAAAAAGAAGAAGAAGAGAGAGAGAGAGTCAATCCCAACCACAGCTAGATGCATATTTTTATAAAACATATATAATGTTTGACATGGTCCTGAGACTCACTTTCCATCATTCCCAAATATAAATCATTAATACAAATTTCTGTTTGCATTGCAAAACAAAGATAATTCTGTAACCTTAATTGTAGGCATTTTTAATGTGGGGGAAAAAGTGAAAATAATGCAAATGCTGCTGTTTGGTGTAGGTTTACATTTTTCAACTTAACTTTTTTGTTAAGAAAATAATCAAGCCGAGAAACAGGTGCAAATATATCTATTTAAGCATATATGCATGCATGCATTTTCTGGGCTCCAATTTATCTTTTCTTAATCTTTGATAAAAATAGAATATAAAAAATCAAGTTATTTCTTAACTCAGCAAGGTCTTTTAATAGTCTTTTCTTAGAAACATAATAAAGAAAGACAACTATACGATTAGGCAGCTGGGAAGATAGAGATTCTTGTAGAAAATTTACCCTTCAGTAAAAATACCCCTTAACTTACGTAAACCCTTAAGAACACATTGTTCAAAAAGATCTAATTCTAAATCTAATTCTGATGACAGACAATATTTGAAACTATGATTCATTGTTGAATGGGGTCCAACATTTTCTTGACCATTGTGGTAGACCAACCAATTTAAACTTCAAGTCAGACTAAAATATATTATTTCATTCTGTGTTTTATCTTGGAGATCTGTAATGGATTATAGTTCTTTGGACTTTTTTTCAGCAATTTTCAAGGTCTTTATCCAGTTAACACAAACCATTGTTTTGCCTTTTATTCTCTGACTTCAGAACTTATAGCTTTTTAAAAATATAAACCAATAATATGGCTAAGAACAGATGAGCACTGTTGATACTTTTATAAATAGCTAGGTAAATTGAACTATAAGGCAAAGATGTTCTTAAGAAGTTCATTGGTAAATGTGCCTCAAAAAGCAGATTTGGAAGCACGGTGCATGGGAGCAGAGACTCAATCAGTCATGCTTCCTTACATCCACAAATACTACAATTATTACTCACAAGGTCAAAGAAATAAACCAAAAGCAACTGCTGTTCAGATCATCCTTGAAATTTGCTGCAGTTTTGTTTGACTTTACTTGTCTCAAATGTATCACAGGAAGAAGTAGATGAAAGAAAACAAAACAATAAAATAAACAACCATTGTAAATATTGGGACATTATTTTGACTGTCTGTATCCTGTACATAATGAAGCAACATTGAGGCAACAGAAGGAAAAAACACACCTAAAGTATGGATTTACAGATATAAACAATGAAGTTTTAGCTTTTTTAGCCTGGATGCTCAACAGCTACCAAGGTTATTCCTACACTTATATCCTCTTTCATTTCCTTTACAAGTTATCCTTTTGCTCATTAAACAAGCAGTAAAAGAGGAAAACAGAATATGTATCAGTTTTCAAGAATTTGTTTTCATAGAAAGGAAAGAAAAAAGAAACCTACTGGACTTTCTGTTTTGTGGAAGGAATTTCCTTGTTCTAGGATGTTTTTCTTTCTTTAAAAAAAACCCTAGCCATTCTTTGCAAAAGGAAATGTACAGAAGATCTATTTATGGGCAAAGGTTTGTTTTCTTTCAATCTTGCTTTTTCATTGTACCTGTTTTAACTCTGGTAGATGCTAAAGGACTAATGAAACTCTTCCTATACCTTCTGAAAAGACAACCTGATTAAGTCAGCACTGTAAATCAATGAAAGCAAAAAACTATATATAGTTTAACAATTCCATTTTTATGTGGTCTTTCAAAGATAATATGAATTAGTAGAGATTTGTGGATCACCTATTTTCTTCTTCAATAAGATATTTCACATTTTATAGAGTAAAGAATCTGGTAATACTTTTTAAAAACAAACCTTGTTCTGCCCTTTAATTAGATTTGCTAGTCTGCAAAGATGCTTTCATACTCCTTCTGATTTTTGGCTACCACAAGCTAACATAGCTTTCTTTCTACAAGGACATCTCTTATATGTCATTCTGCTTTGGCAAAGTGTCAGGATGAGGTCAAGCACTTACTTCATTAATAGCAGTTGCTGCATATAGCAGACAGTTGCTCTTATCAAGGCTCAGTGAGGAGCAAAGGAAGTGTTTTCCCCCCACCCATTTCAATAAGTTTCTTGAAATAAAATACTTTTTGAAAATCTGCCCAGTCCTGTTGATTGGGTTTATATATTTTGTTTTGTGCCTTCTAATTGCTCCATTTTACACTGAACAGTACCAAGAAGGCTTTCTAGCGCACAGATTCTCAGTGCCTCAACAGGCTCCTGAATATAAATAGTAGTAGTAACAGATTTGAAGAAGCATTTGGCCAGACTTCCATTAGTAACATATATACCAGCAAGAGCAAAAGTGTTTTGGTTTATTTTCTTGCCTCCTCTCTGTTTAGAAATTATTATCATACTCTTCCAGCCAATGCTTTAAATTCATAGTTATAAAAGGGGTTTGGCCTAATTTTTTTATTGAGAAAAAGAAATTGAAAAATACTTTCTCTGGTTTGGCTACAGAGCAATCTAGGTGTCTGAGAAAGTGTTATGAAGGCCAGTCAATATCAGAAATTAGGTTGGTTATTATCACTATTTGATAATAATGAATCAAAGTTATTAAACTACGAACAGCTTAAATGGAAAGGTAGCAAGTTCAGAGTTCCCAATGCTATCTAGAATTTGCTCTGACATAATGTCTCAGATATTTTCTACATCTCTGTAGGTTCCTACTAGCATATTATGAAATATATACAATAAAGATATAGCAATGTAGGAATTCCAGAATAGCTCATTGTCTTCATGTAAAACCTATTCTTCACATTTAAACAAATCTCTCACATAGCCCTAGAGAATAGAGAAAGTTAGTATTGATATGTCTGAAGACCCTCTAACTGAAAGCTGGGTAGTCTGTAACTGTCTACTGTTGTCCTCGACTTACAACCATTCTTTTAGTGGCACTGAAAAAAGTGACATGATTGTTTTTCCTACTTACGATTATTGCAGCATTTCCATGGTCATGTGATCAACAATTTTGATGCTTGGCAACTGGTTCATATCAGTGATGGTTGCAGTGTCCCGAGGTCATATGATCAACTTTTGTGACTTTCTAACCAGCAAAGTTAATTGGGAAGCCAACCATGTTACTAACTTAACAACAGCAGTGATTCTCTTAACAAATATGGCAGGGATGGTTGTAAAGTGAGGCAAAACTCACTTAATAACTGGCTTGCTTATCATTGAAATTTTGGGCTCAATTGGCAGGTTGAGGACTACCCATATTATTCTTTGAAAAGAAGCAAGAAATGTGTTTCAATTGTTTTGGAATTAAATAAGAATTTTCTGGTTTTCATGTGCAAGCAAGAAATAAGAAAAAGCCCCACCAAAAGCACCTCCAGGGACAAACTGAAGAAATAGAATGAGTCCTTCTCTATTTTAATTATTTTCTTTTCTTTTCTGAGAATAACACATCAAACATGTAATTTCTAAATACAGCCCCAAAGAGAACACTTTGTTTAGAGAACTTCCTGTCTCCTTGGGAGACATTGATCACAAAGAAGTGTTATGATATGATACCTATTTTCTGATAAAATTGATTTATCAATTTTGCATTTATTTGGTGTCATGAAGGTCTAAAAGTGCACATGAATAGCAGAACATTTGTAGATAATTCTAAAATAATTTAAACCATCATATCTATGCAGACAATAGCAGGGGTAAATCCTACAAAGATTAAGTATATTTCTGGTTTCTGCTTTCATTTAAATTTTTATTCTTAAAACTATCTGAAGAACAAATAAAATCCAGATTGGGATCCGCCCTAGAACCTAATTCCTATATGTTTTCAATATAATGTCTGCAATAAGACTATATTTATTGTGAGAGAAGAAGCAGGATAAGTATTGTGAGAGAAGAAGCAGGATAAGGATATTCCTGTCCCTCTATGCACACTCATTCATTCAATATCACCTTAACATACATACAGGCTCAAGGCCATAATATGACTTTCTAAAGTTTGCTGTAAGGTAGGGAAAATATCGTTATTTTTACAATGAAATAGAAAAATTAAAAAAATAAATCCCAAGAAACTGGTTGTCTGAATTGTGCAAATTGAGCAGACTTACAACTATCTCAGCATTTTGAAAAAATGATAATGTGGTATTCCTATGCATATACACATGTGCTTAAAAGGAACACAATTTATCACCCTCCAGCTTTGTAGAAACATGAGACTTCAGAATAAATCCTGGTGCTTACTTTGCAGCCAGAAGGGCGGAAATGCATTACACAAAGCAGCTGTTGCCAACTGGGGAGCCATTTACTAAGTTTAACTATGCAGGAGCCTGAATTATTGTTTCAGAAGTTATGAAGGAGTGGTGTCCTTAAGTTCCTGTACAATGCCATGAAAAGATATGACTATTTTAAAAATGAGAGGTGTTGCTATGTTTATATTGTCTTAGGTTCCAAACATCTTTTCAGAACTAAATCTAACATTTCTAGTATTAAGTCAGAAAGTTGACATACAAATATATGTATGTCACATACAGTACATACCTGTCAGCATTATTCCATTTTCTAATAAGCAATATTTTGCAAAGTTTAGGAGAAGCATAACAAGTTTTAGGCAAAAGAAATTGGAAACATTAAAGTAATTCTAGTTTACACTAACTCTGTTCACCATCCCTCTCCCTACCTTTAGGTTTATTGTGAGAAATCTGCTCACTTAAAATAGTAACTGATTGAAGTAAAGTAACCTACAGTACACAGGGCTTTGCAAATCATCCATACTTCCAACAAATCCATTTATGACTTCATATATTGCCTTTTTGCTTTTCAGGTTGTCAGCTCACATTTTGAGGAACTTGTCAACTTCATCTCTCCATGATTTTCTTGGCTGCCTTCTTCCTCTCAGCCCGTTTATTCTTCCTTCTTACATTTGTTTTCTGAATTTTTGCTCAGTGCAAGACCAAACCACTTCAACGTACTTATTTTTTAGATCTTTTGTATTATACAGTCAGTTTTGAAATGTTTTCAGACATCTCCATCCAAAGATTCTAATAGCTAAGAATAGTTAATAAACAATTTCTAAATGTGATTATAAAATGAAGTATGCAAACATAGTGTCTTTTTAAGGCATCAACTATGGTTTGAACAAGATGGCTACTTCATCCTGACATTCAATGTCAGCTCTCTCAGGTAAATCAGACAGGAAACAACTAGAGAGCGAATTCTATTTTATTGTAAAGCTAAATTAAGTCTGATGGTACAAATTTCTCACTGCCACTTTAACTACATCATCAATTAGAGTACGTCCTTCCTAAGCTTCTTTTTCTGACTATAAAGCCCCTGGGACACCTCCCACCTGACTATTTCCTAGATAGCATATCTTCCTTTCATCCCCGATGGTCATCCACATATTCCATTACACCCAGGGTTCAAAACTAACTAGAGACTACTGCCTTACAGTCTCTTTCTTTGTCAGGAGAGATTCCATGGGCCAGTTTATTCATCATCTCTTTGTTCTTTGCCATGGTTGTTGTCTCTATTTTTCATCTTCACTCTTCTATTCTTTCCCCTCAAAATAAGCATCCTTTCATTCATGAGCCTGTACCTTGACCCTACTGCACACATTTCTAAGCTGTTTTCAATGTGTTTTTTCTAGACATATTCAACCGACACACTAATATAACAAGTTAGACAAAAAGCACGCTCCTAAAGTGAGCATTTTAGTTTCTTTTAATAACCAAAATCAATCTGTAACTTCTCTGATTTTTCATGTCATACTTGCCTCAAGCATTTTACTCAGAGGTATAATGTCACACAGAGTAACAAAATAAGTTAGAATCATTAGGGCAGTGCCAGAGTAGAATAAAAAGGTGTCCCACAGCAGGCAGCAGAAAGAAATGTAGTTTTTCACAAAGTAAGGCAGTAATGAGGCCAGAATGCTTTAGAATAACCACTTGTGAAGAAGTGACTTGCCAACTGTGTGAGAAAAAAGCAGATAGACTTATGTTATTTAAACACACTAAATAACAAGAAAATCACTGCAGCTGACTGTTTTCCCTTAACAATAAGCCCCCATGGCTCCATAAACACTAACTTTCAGTCTAGCTGTGTATTTTCCAGGCAAAAAGGCAGTATCTTCTTGCACCTGCTGAGTGGTAAAGCACTCGCATCAAGGCAGTTAGCGTAGGGAAATCTGTCATTATTCCCATTATTCCCTTCTGTTTCCTGATTTGTTTATGGACTTTTCAGCAAGTCCAGTTGTAATAATCATAATGCTCTACCTAAGGAGTTTTGAATCACCACTGGGTGCTGAACAAGTTTATAAGTAAATAATAACTGGTTGCCCCCTTAAAAGTCTTGTGGGAAGTTCTAAGATATCTTTACAAGCAATTCTCCTTCCTGGAGTTTACAAATTCTAGCTACAGTTATATCCTGGTAAGGTATAGAACGGAATTTACTGAATTTCAAAACATTCCCTTAAATGATGTCTCAAGCCATCACTTGAGACTTTCAAGAAGAGATTGGACTTCCATTTGTCAGAAATGGTGTAGGGTCTCCCGCTTGGGTGGGGGGTTGGACTAGATGATCTACAAGGTCCCTTCCAACTCCGATTATCTGTTATCTGAATTCATCTCATATCTTTCTACATGGCTGTTTACTCTTTCCACTGCCCCACCCTACATTTTCTCTTAACCCACACTTACTTCACAGTGGAATATAAAAACTTTTTTGATAGATCAGGGCAGAATTAGGTTTTAGTACAGTGTTACATTTTCTACAGGGGCAAAGTATGCCTATTGGAAACCCCTGTGACAAAGCATAAGGATTGTGGCTCTCTTTCTAGCTGTTCCCGGTAATTGACAATTAGAGCTTTACTTATTCTCATCCTGGAAAATACATTTAATCACTAGGAGAAGTATTGTAGTTGTTGATAGTTTTATCAGTAGCTAAAGAGGTAGCAGGGACAAAATCTCTTCAGAAGATTCTTTGTTATAGATACCCTTCATAGCACTAAGAACTCATCATTACAATGGCCCAAGTGTCAAGGAATTGGATAGTCATAGATCTCCAGGCCACTGGCATTATAATGTTCACCCACATACCTTGGAGAACCGTGCTTCACAAGCTTTATGACCGGTGGTGGTATTCGACTGGTTCGGCCCGGTTCTGGCGAGCTGGTAGGAACAATGAGCAGCAGAGACCAAAACGGTTCTCTCCGCCACTCTGCTGTTGGGCCCGGGCTCCCATACTCACTTTTATCTGCTGAATTTGAAGCGCAGCTGCTTTGTGCGGCACAGAAATGTGCCGCGCAGCAGCTGCTGAAGCGACCGGGATCATGCAGGCTTACAGGAGGCGAGTTAGAATGCCTCTGCGCCTGAGGAAAGACCTCTGTGCCTGCGCAAAGTGCACATTTGGCATGCACGCAAAGTGTGTGCATGAGCGCAAAGCTCACCCACCGAACCAATGGCAACAATATTTGAACCCCGCCACTGTTTATGACATTGATAATACTACATTTGAGTCCACAGGAAAGGAGGTTGATGGCATTGTACAAAAGGCACCATAAATATCTGGGAGTGATTTGTTGGCACCAAACTTACATGTGAAATTACCAAACAACATATCTAAAATGTTGTAGCCCAGTGCATATGGAGAGAAACAGATTGAAAAAAGCTAACTAAAATAGGGAGACTAGAATTAAAGTCAAATTGTATTCTGTTTCAGTAATATTATGTTGAGTGAAGCAAGATTGCCGATATTCAGCATAATGTCCATGGACACGTATAATTAATCTCTTTCGGAATACATACCACCTTGTCATTGATCTGAATTCTAGATGAGGTTTTTATTCTTTCCTAATGTTAGTTTCCTAGTTTTTTTTTAAGTAGAAACCCTGACTTCTATGTAATTCAGAATTATGAAGAACAAAATCAAGCTGACTGAATTGTGCATGAATATGCTGTTTCCCAAGAGTCATTCATATAACTAAGTCTACAGTGGTGCTTTTATAAAATTCCTTCTTCGTGCAAAAAGAAACAAAGGGTCCTCTCAGACAGCTGTTTCTTAGCTTCACAAGAAAAAAATATGATACAACAGTTCCATCCATTTGCCCCTCATAGAAAGTGCATAGTAAGAAGAAAGATGAAGAAATGTTGATAAAACGTGGGAGAATTACAAATAGATGGCTAAGTCATTCATACCAATTCTTGAGACAGAATAATTAGTCAATAAAGGTCTCGTCTAGAAACTTTCAAAATGGTAACTTGGTTAAATGAGCAGAAGCTAGTTAGATAGTGCTACAACATTTTTAATGTAATTCAAAATATTTTGATTACATTTGAAAAAAATCTTTTACATGAAAGACTTCTGATGATAGATGAAAATGATACGTCATGGAAATTAATTTTCACAATGGAAAATGTTCTCATATTTTTTTCAACCCTGGCCCTATGTATGGAGTAATGTATAAAGGATTTCTTTAGTAATTACCTTTCAGCAATGTCACAATATACATTAGCAGTATCAATTCCACTACAATCAGGGGTGGGATTCTACCAGTTCTCACCTATTCGCTAGAACCGGTTGTTAACATTCTAAGCAGTTCGGAGAACCGGTTGTTAGAAGAAATTACTGGCATAATCCTGTAAGGAAGGCAGGAAGGAAACATTCTGGAGTTGTTTACAGAAACTGCCTCTCCATTAACCTTTATTACATTCTTGGCAGAACTAGACTTCCTGTCTCTGGAACATTTCTGGAGTTTTTTCCCCTCCATTGCTGGTACTTTGCTTGTGTGGAGTGACCATTCAAAGTTACAATGGCACTGAAAAAAGTGACTTATGACCATTTTTCACACTTACGACTGTTACAGCATCCCCACAATCATGACAGGCCAGGCAAGGAGATGTGTGCCTTGATGTGAGTGATATTGAGTTGGCCACACCCAGCCAATAACATGACCACCAAGCCATGTCCACCCAGTCACATGACCACCAAGCCAGGCCCACCAACTAAGCCACACCCACAGAACCGGTTGTTAAAAAATGTGAATCCCACCCCTGACTACAGTTACAAAATTAGGATGTTTGTACAATGACTTAATTAATGAGATCATGCTATCTTAACTCTCTTTGCTTACTGTACATTGTTTTATGTCATCTTCAAATGAGCTTCATTCCAGTGTTTGGTGTCACACGTTTAGATCTTTGGGGTAGAAGAAGTGTTCATTTGAGTCAAAGTAATTTCAGTCTGGAAATTCTTCAGATTTATAACTGCTGCTTGTTACATTTGGAAAGTGCATATTGCTTATTGTTTCGCTTTTATTGTTTTCCCGTCTCTTAGAGAAAATATTACCCACACTCCCCAATATTTTTCCAGGTCAGTATATGTTTTATGTCACTTAGCTTTTGAGCTGGGTCATTCTCCATCAACTGAATAAGTAGTAAGTAAGATTAGGTAGTTAAATATTGCTTAAAATTTCAGAATACAACAATTCATCCTGACTGCATCTTCAGTTGTTTCCATCCCTATTTATTTACTCTGTAGCTGATAAACTAAATCACTTCTTAAGACATGAATAATTTAAATGTAAATCATCTTTAAAAAATTCAACTTGTTCAAGATTCTTCATTAGCTTTTCTCTACAAGCCAGTTAGCATAGTACACAGCTCTATTTTAGGGCAGCTGATAGACAAGTATGGGCAATACTATGGGTGATACATAGGAGTAAGAATATTAACTTTGTATTATTAACCTATATTAAAGTTTATCATTAAGGAAAGCAGTGATGCCACAGGGAAGATTGCAAAACTACTTCTCTACCTAATATGTAAAGGTGGTTTTTGTTATATTTATCTATTTATTTTATAATATAAACAAATGAATAAATAATAAAACATAGTTTCTATCTAAAAATCTTTGTATACCCATTTTATTTCATGATAACTTGCTTTCAACCACCCCAAAAATAGGGAGAAACAATTCCTAGCTTTTAAAGTACTACTTATTTAAAAACAGGATTTTAGCAAACTAGTTTTAAACCATAGAGTAGTCTTTTTGAATTTAATATTGGACTATTGTCAATAATATTCAGGACCAACAGTCATTATTTTCTCAAAGTTCTGAATAATTTTCTAATTCTGCTGTTCTAGTTACTAGTGAGGAATGGATAGCATGAAAGAAACAGGCCTTAGATGTACAGTAATCAAATAGTCTTATATGAATTTTATAAATGATCTTGGTAAATTGCCCAGAAATAAGTATACTGAATACCATATAATTGTAAATAAATATGCATGGTATTGTACCAGCAATATTTTGGGCTTTTGTTTTATTTTCAAATTAAGCTTTTGTTGTACATCAGACACTGGGTCTATATTTTCAGTATTTGTTTAACACTTATTCCTCTGACTTCAAGGAGAGCTCTTTCAAATGGCAAGAAAGTTAATTGGCTAAAACTGAGTAAGAAAAAAAAGTAAAAGTAAATATAGAATTAAAAGGTACATAGAAGCAAAGTAAGAAGCAATTAAATTAAATCTACTGTAGTTATATACAAACAACAAGAAAAGAAATAATATAAGCATTGGGAAACCACATGGAAAAATAAATCAATTAAATTGATTATCATATAAAGCAAAAATATAAATATACAGAAGGAGTTTTAAAAACTAAAAACTGTTTTGGATTTAGGTTTAGCTTCTCTGATTATTCACACTTTGACTGTATGAATGAAAAAAAGTTTATACTGAAATTCATACATTCTATTATTTGTCTTATTCAGTACCGACATACTATTTTAAAAAATTATTGTTACTTGGATATTTTATATCTATTTTTCTGTATAAATGCATCCAAATGGGTTCCAGATTATAGTGTAAACTTATAATTAACAATGTAGTGAAAGTATTCAGAAACTTATCAAACAGGGGAAAAAACAGTGGATCCAAATAAGATCCTTCTAATGAATTTAACCTTTTATGTTACGTTGTTGAAATTATGTTCTCAGAACACATTAAAAGATGAAAATGGAGAGAAGAAGCAGAGTGATTTAAACTGGAACAGCATTCCTAAATTTAAGTACCACCATTGAGAGAGCCTGCCTCTTACATATTAGCCAGACTGGTTTTCTATATTAATGGAGCAGAGAAGATAAATCCCTAAAACTCACCTTAAAATTCAGAGCATTAATACAAATCACTAGTTCTGATGATTTTAGGAAATAGAGAACACTAAAATTTTAATAATGGCATTTCAAGAAAACTGAGTTGTACTTAACTTCTCTTTAAATAGAACTCGAGTATATCTAATTTAATTGCATTGCTAAACATAGTAATAAAAATAAAATATTTTAGGGTGCATAGAACCTTCTTCTGAATAAATATATTCATAATTGTACCATATCCTGTGAACATTGCAGTATGCTATATTGAACTGACTGGACCTTAACTTCTCCACAGGACAAGATGAGAACATTTATTATTATTATTATTTTGCCGAGAACTCATGCTGTAGCTCTAAAATATAAATATGTCTTATTTATATCAAATTATATAAAGTATATAATATACAAATTATATATATTTTTGTCCTAGCCTTCTAGAGAATATGAATCAGTCAGGGTATATGTTTCATTCCTTATGCTTAAGAGTTTAAACCTTTTTTTAGTGTTTTGTTTTGATTTTGCTGTTCTGCATTATATTTTTAATATGGCAGGATATATTCCACAGCTGAGTTAGTTCAATTTCCCTTGATTTTAAATTGCATTAACTGCATCTCAACATGTCTCCAGTGTATCCAGAATTACTATTATGATATTAATTCAACAAATCTGTAATTTTAATACATGGGCCTTATTTTTCCTCTAAATGTTCTCAGCAGTTGCTCTGCTATGGGCAGTTAGCATAGATATTTGTGCTTTACTGTTTACCCTATCTCTGCAATTTACCCTTGGGGAACCTCAGGAAAAAAATATTAAATTCCTAAAATATGTAATTATCACTAAAAGATAATAATTATTTTAGAAGTCATCATAGTCTGTGGTGACTGCAAGTGCTGTTAAACATACCAGCAACATTCTCTGGCTCCCAGCCTGGCTTAAAATCTAATTAACTGTTTTTGAAAAGGTATTTCTCTTCAGAATTTCTGTAATTTCCACTTTAATGTTTAATGAAATCTTGAAGAAATATATTTATTGAATCTATAAGATTATCTAACCGTATGGTAGTTAAACTGGTGCATGAAGAGAGTAAAAATACAATATCAAACAAAAGAACTTTCCAGGATGTATTAAAAGAAATTAGGAAGGCATGCAACCCAGTGGGTTACAAATTAGAAAGTAGAAAGTCATGTAACCCAGTGGGTTACAGATCAGCCCAGCCACTGCCTATTGGAAGAGCCAGTTCCTTCAACCTTTCAAATACAGCAGAATAAGGACTACCTTAATCTTATGGGGAATGGCATATCAGAGAACAGGAGCATCAACAAAGAAAACAAGTATCCCAAACCCCTAAGATGGCACTTCTTCATTGAGAGGTGCCCAAGCAGCATACTGATTTTATTGAATGAAAAAGACAATTGGAGAAAAACCTGCTTTGAAAATAACCAGGCCCAAAGTTATGAAAGATGTTATAGATAGCCATCAATGCTTTGAATTGCACCTGGATGATAATAGATAACCAGTGCAGTACAGGTTTTACGCAGGCATACTGAGAGGGCTCCAATAACTACTCAGAGCACATTCCAGGATGACATAAACAAAGACTTCTGTGGTTGAAATCCATCACAATAAACACTGCACTATACAGTAGTAGCTTTAATAAGCATTAGATAACTCCACTGTGAACATATAGTGAATCAAATACTATTTGGTTATTAGTTGTTCAATGAATAAAATCTCATGGCTTGCCTGAATGTTCCATGTTCACCTGGGAGTTTATCCACTCTATAGACAAATTCAAAACTTCCCAAAATATTTAATTGCTACTGCTTTGCATCTTTAACTTCAACTTAACTATCTTTCAGTTTTTTGTATCTCCCAATATATTGCTCCTTTTATTTTCTCTAAAGGCAGAAGCAGGAGAATTGTGACATTAAACTTAAAAAAGGATAATTACCCATTGCTTTTATGTTTTTGAATGAGACATATAAATGAAATGAATGCATCTAAACACATGAGATTGGGGTAGGGAACATAACAGTAACTATTTTGTGAAGCAATCACTGATTGGAGAATGACCCTGCACTGATAATAGCTAGTTGTAGCTAGTTACTTTTTTAGATATAGTTGTAGCTTATACTAATACTTTCATTCTGAAGGTGGGACCAGCTAAAATCAACAATTTGAATCCAAGTTCAAATTGAATCTCTGTCAGAGAAGCACAACTGATTTCCATTATAGTAATTTTTCATTTTCAGAGAGAGTTCCAAGTGCTCAAGATGTTTTTTTGTAAATCTATTTTTCATGTTGTAACATGTTTTACTATAATCATTGAAACAGGGCATTGAGAAAATCGTAATCAGTCCATTGCAAAAGTCAGCTTTTACTTTGTATCTTTAAAAGAAATGTCATCAATAGCCATGCTGCTTGGAGAACTTAAAGGACTGGTGTGCACAAATCTGGAAAACACTGAAATTTCAGAAATGTGATCAGACCCATTTAGTGTACAGGTAGTCCTTGACTTATGATCATAACTGAACCCAAACTTTTGCTCATAAGACATCACAGTTGTAAACTGAGCCACCACATGACTGACTCAATTTTACAACCAGTTTTATGATAGTTTTTGTGAGTTATGATGGTCGTAAAATGAATTATATAGTTGTTAAGCAAATTACATAGTTGTAAATCCAAATCCAAATATATCTAATGGGCATTTTTGCCAGGGCAAAAAGGCAAAATAAAAATGCAAAATGTGATCTCATTATCATGGGACACTGCAAGTGGTTATAAATACGAGCCGTTGCCAAGCAACCAAAATGGGATCATGTGACCATGGGGTGATGCAGCATTCATAATTTTGAGGACTGATCGTAACTAACTTTGTTTTTAATTCCATTGCAACTTTGGTTGTTAAGTGACAAGTCATAAACTGAGGACTAACAGTATTGTCTACACTTGCTAACCATCCTTTCAACACATTGATAATTAAAGTCCTTTATATTTTTTATTGATTGATTCAATTTACAGTATATAGCTGCCCATTTCAATTAATGACTCTGGGCAGCTTACAATTGCCAAAGTATAAAACAATTAAACAATAGAAATTAAACAAATCATCCAAAATAAATATATACAGCAGCTTAAATATTTAGCCAGTTAACAATAAAATTAAGAAACAGGGTCCCTAACACATTCAGCCCCCTAGGCTCTGGAACACAGCCAGTTTTTAAAGCCTTACAAAAGGCCAACAGGGTGGAGACCAGTCTAATAGAGAATATTCTACAGAGCAATGGCTACTGTAGAGAAGCTTATATTCTAGTTCACCCCAGCTGACAGTCATTGGCTGATGGAATATGCAATGTGCCAAATCTGCTGGATCAAATTGGACAGGTAGAGACTCTTGGGGAAAAAGTGGCCCTCAAGTAATCCAGTCCCAAGCCATGTAGGACTTTAAAAATGACAACCAGCACTTGAATCGAACCTGGAAACATGCCAATGACCACCACAGCTCATGACATAGTATGTTATCTATACCATACATTTGGCACAATTTACCAACAGCATAGCCACATTCTACACCAGTTGAAGTTTTTGAGTGCTCTTCAGGGGAGCCCCCTGTAGAATACATTGCAGTATATGCAGCTTTACTAAAAATATAATTTTTGTACTTGGGTTTCATCAACAGCAACTATTTTAGTTCTGATAAATATCCTTCAGATTTATTTTCTCTGATTGTGACAAGTGGTATATCTATATTATTTTAAAATATCAAGCAGAAAGCACCAACTGGTCACCAGTGTAAACATGAGGTTAATGGCCAAACCTTTGAAAGTAAAATCATTAGTGGCAAAAAGTAATAATACCATCACTTCTGCTTGGAGAAAACTGAAACAGGAGTAGGAAAATTCCACTGAAAGGAAAAATGGGAATGTGGCAGAAAGGGTTTATCCCAGCCATCAAATGTCAGCATGGATAAGTGAGGCTGAAAAAAGGTCTGGAATTGCATGAAGTTTCCGGACCTGATTATCATTCCATCTCAGGAGATACATCCCTCCTATGTCAAAAGAAAACAAATATGTGTTTGAGAAAAGCAGTAAAAAAGTTTTATAGCGCTAGGGAATCAACAAATTGTGTAAGGTTTTAGGGTCCCAATTCACTTCATGCAATACAAAAAATGTGATTTTTGATATATATCCATAAATGTATCTGATTAAACTCTCTGGATTCACTATTGACCTCTCTACCTCAGGAGACCAATACATGCATCATATGAGTTTGTCCCTAATTAGCAACCTAAGTAATTAATGAATTAGCTGGTACTGTATGACCACAGAGACTGAACGTCTATTTCTTAGTCAATTGTTTTTGTTTTCTACTTTCCTTTGAGTTTCTCTTTGCATCATATATCCACTTCCAAATATTTAATCTGAAATGTAAAGATAGAGAAATGGGATAGTAAGGGAAAAGACAGTCATTATTAATTCTAATTATTGATTTAAAAAAACACAAAATATCTCCAAGACAGTAGCAGCCAAAAGACAGTAACTTTACTAGGTTCAATTTCCACACATCAAAAAATGTCAAGGAATTCTTCTTTAAAAATGACTCTACATTTTGCTGTTTTGTAGGCCATTCACCAATTCAAGGTATCAATGCCATTTTGAGAGTACTGGATTTATCTTCAGAACTCAGGGTCTGGCAAAGCATGCTGGTGAAATACTTGCCATTCAGCACCTGTTTTATCAATGATAAATCACATTGCACAGGGCTGGGTTTGCATGATTAATACCATTGTCTGAGTGTGGTAACAACAAAAACAGCAGTAGCAAATTGCCCATTCTCAACAAATTGGTATTCTACAAAGCAGAGAATGGGATCCAAGGTAATCGCAATGAAAAGTAAGGAAAACATTCAACTATTATCCATCTTTATTTATTAAAAGCATTTCCACACTTTTGAAGCTAAACCATTAGAACAGCTGCCAGAGCAGGCTGCAAAAATCTGGCTTACCACGAGATGCAGCAAGAATTTGAGATACTTTTTGTATCCTTTGACTGCTAACAATTATCTGGAATTTTAAAACTCAGTTCTGATATTCCTAATTTTAAGAGAAGGAGTGAGTATCTATTACGTAAGAAATACAAGGTTTCTGCCAGAATTATTGTTCAGCACAAGGTTTCTCCTTTGCACTGTGTGATCAATGGTTCAGCCTATTATTTTATGCCTACATGCTGGAATTTCTTGGTTTCTAGAATTGATAGCTAATGATGGATAGTCGCAACAATATTCAAGGTAAGTTGCACTATGTCTTATTAAGAAGGACAATGTGACATGGACACTATTTTTATAGCACCTCGTGTCAGTTATAAAGTATAATGCCACCTGCAGATTCAAAGAGTGATAAGTAGAGAAGAATATTGTGTAATTTCATACTGACTGAAGCAAACCCAACATGTTATTTCTATATCTAATTTTAAGACATGTGTGAAGAACAGATTGTGTTTTAGGTCATATATATGCAAATGTATTGAAAATTCAAAAGAGTTCACAAATTGTTAAGCAAATTGTATGATAAGATATTATATAGCTAAAAATAACTGTGCCTATTCAATTATAGCAACAGTATTAGCAACAAGTGCCATACACCTAATTGTAATCATAAATTTGTCATTGTTTCAACAGTTACATATTGTAAGAAATATAAGAATGAAGATTATTTTGGTTATTTATGAAATTATAGCAGCAAGTGAAGCTTCAATTAAAGATGAATAGCAGTGATAAATGTGATTTCAGCCGGAATAAAAAGGAAGGATTCAATATGACTTTGCTTTTTATAGTTCAGAAAAAAACAACCAAAAATGTGTGGCATCTTTAGGACAAAAACATTTATTGTGACATAAGTAACAGGTTTCCAAGTGATGAAATGGACTTGACAATAAGCTTATGTACTCTTTTGAGATTATATATTATGAAGTGATACAGGCCATTGGTTTGTCCTTGGAGGAATTTATAAGTAATCTCAATAGTACTTATAAATGCCTTTCATACCAGGAAAAAACTACAGTGTAATTGCATTTGCAGAAGAAACACTTCTTAAAGTTCTAATGGGCTCTTAATGAAAGAGAAAAGCTGTGCCCAGAACAAAATTCTTCCAAAAAATATTAAAGAATACCCCCAACAATCAGCTAGGGAGCAAAAACTCTATACAGGTGCAGGAACAATCTCAAAAAGATAACAGAGAGAGTGAGACATATCATCAAATAACTAATCTGTAGAAATCTATTGTACTCTTTGAGAGATATAGTAATGTAACTTTTCCCAATTTAGTGCCTTCCAGATGTGGTGGATCTACTATTCCCAGAATTCAAAGCCAACATGGTGGTCTGGAATTTAAGGAAATAGCACATCAGGACATTAGGCAGATTGGTGGCAGATTGGAGAAACCAAGAATAACAGATAACATGTTTTCAGTGGTTTATCAAAAGAATCAGAGAATTGGAAAGGGCAATTTAGGCATTAATTCTTACTCCTACTCTGAGCCGGAAACCATGTAGAAATAGCTAGTACATGTTATCGTAATAATTCCACTATGAAACAGAGCTATTCTGTGACAATTGCTGCCACTGTGAAATAATTGTATGCAACGAAATACGCACTCTTAAATTGGTTAAAATGTAATAGTCCAAAGTCTTGCTGTCTTCTCTCTTGTTAGGAAAATATGTAATTTTTAAAGCCCTGCTCAGAGGTTTATGTGTTAGTAGATATGTTCCAGCTTCACATTAGACTATTGCACATTCAGGAATAGATCTAAAGTGAGGTATAAGTGTGTTTTCCCCCAGTACTTAAAAAAAATAAACCCTCCAGTGATTCTCTATTGAATATGCTTCTAGTTTCTTTAAGATCAGTGTGCATCCAAAGGGTTTTGAATCTAACAGTTCCACTTGGAAATCCTCAGAAAGTTCCATTCTTTTCTTCAAATATTTCTTTCAGTGAAACAATGGATGTTAGATCATGAAAATGTTACATTTGTATAGATTGATTTGAAGGATTTAAGGAACACTTTCAGGTTTTTCAGAGATGCCTTTCCCCAGAACTCATCCACTTGATGGATGAATGAGCATGATAGAGCTTCTTGGGTATTATTCCTAATCTTTGGTATGCTTTTTGCCAGCAGAATCCTTATACTCTTTCCTCATGAAATTGTTATTATTATGGTTGGTTGCACAGGCAGCCAGATATTTAAGCTGGATTTGGCATTTTTATCCACCTGTTGATTCTTCCCACAGACCCAGGTTAGGCAAAAGTTCTGTTTAATAATATTAGAAGTGTCATCATAAAATGTAAGGTTTTCCAAGTAAAGCTGACTTTTGCAATGGACTGATTATGATTTTCTCAATGCCCTGTTCAGGTGGTATTTCAGATGTTTTGGAATTGCATCCAAGATGCCTGTACTATTTTTGCCTTCTTTTTGCCATAATCTTTCTATTTCTATTTGTATATATTTGTATTTTGTGATTTTCTCTTGTTCTTTCTCTTCTCTTCTGCGGTTCTTTCTCTTCTATTTTGACTCGGGATATTGAATATCTATTATCCAGACTTTTTTGTCTTTCATATTGACACTTGTTAAATCTGGGATGTTACATAGAAGGTACCTATCTGTTTTAATTATAAGAATCCCAGAACACTTTAGCTTCTTCTTTTTCTATTACTTTCTCTATTTTATGGTATCACCAGTTTTTGCTCATGAACAAATAATACTTCTTATAGTTCTTCCAATGCACCATTGCTGTTATTTTGTCATGCCATTGTTTGTCAGTCTGTTCAATCTTTTGCAGTAACTTACTATGTGGTCCACTGTTTCTTAGGATTCTTTGCAGAGGCAACATTTAGCTGCCAGTTGATGTCTTCTCAATTATCAATTATTTCTATTTGTTCTTAAAGAATTAGCTCCTTTGTCTCTTTCTTCAAGTTTTCTGCTATTAGATATTGCCAGGTCTTGTTATTATCTGCTTTTCATGGCATTTTTTTTAATGTACTGGCCGTGTAATAATTTGCCTTGCAGTGTCTCTTTTCTGTTCTTCATTTGGTCTTTCTTGTAAGCCAGTTTAGTCTTTATAGTACTCAGCCATCATGGTATACTAGCTTCAGTGTGTCTTCTTTACTGTCCTTCACATATTCTTCCAATGCCCTTTTTTCTTCTTCAATCATCTAATGTACTTGCAACATTCCACACTCACTTACTATTTTCCTTAGTAAATAGAGCCTGTCAATGTTGCTGCCAGGATGAAGGGTATGACTCATTATTGTTATTTTTCTGGTCTTCCTATCCAGGGCCTTTAGTTCTGCTTGAGTCCAGTTCACTATTCCAATTATGTATCTAATGACTGGAATTACCTATCTGTTAATTGACTTGATGGTACTTCCGCTACTGAGTTGGATTTTAATCTTCTTCACTCCCTCGTTGTATTCACTCCTAACCTTTTTCTTGACTTCAGTGTGCTTAATATTGTGTTAGCACTTATTCTATTTCAGGTGGTGTTTTTCCATACAGATTCAGATTCTCCATATAAAGGAAATAGGATAGTCTGGTAGAATGTTTTGATGTTTGATAGCCACAGTATGGTGTGTGCTTAAATAATTTATATCTCACCATATTTTTATGGGAGAAAGAGACTTTACATTTGGCTCCTTTGGTGAAATTTATCCAGTACAGTTGAACGTCTGGCATAGCTGTTGTCTTCCTTAGAGCATACAAGACCCACAACCACTTCAAGATAGTGCCTCACTGGATGTATTATTATTATGGTTCATTGCAGAGTCAGCCAGATATTTAAACTGGATTTGACATTTTCATCACATCCCCATGTTTATCTTTTAATAAGTTTATCTTATCAAGAGCCGTGGTGGTGCAGTGGTTAGAATGCAGTATTGCAGGCTAACTCTGCTCTCTGCTCAAGATTGACTTAGCCTTCCATCCTTCTGAGGTGGGTAAAATAAGGGCCCAAATTGTTGGGGGCCATATGCTGACTCTGTAAACTACTTAGAGAGGGCTGTAAAGAACTGTGAAGTGGTATATAAGTCTAAGTGCTATTGTTATTATTATTGATTCATTGCATCGTCAGACAGATGTTTATTACCACTCAGTGCCATAGATTCTGGGAGCCACAAGTAAAAATGACCAAGTTTTAGTGTGATTTTGGTCATCATAACAGAGTTTAATTGCTGAGATGTTTGTGTTTTATTTAATATTTATATCATTTTTCTTTTAAATAGACAAGTTTGGGTTTCTTTTATTTTGGAAATAATTGAGAATGAGTAATAATGGGTGATCCAGTAGTCTCTACATCTGTATGTTCCTAAGACTTAGTGAAACACACTACACATATTGGATGTTATTACTTTGTGGAAAGTGATTACTTTCTAAAATACATAATACATCTAGTATTCAATCACTTCAGAACTCATTGCAAACATTTATACTGAGGTGTCCTCGCCCCTCAATCTGTATATCAAAGCGCTTTTTTGAAAAAAGAAAACCCATGATTATTGCTAGATCTTTAAATTCATATATTTGCTGCAGTAGATGTGTAATACTATTTTGCAGCACCTTTCAGCATCTATAATGTGTCATGATGTTATTTCTCTTACCTAAAAATTGTCATTTCTTGTTGCTACAGAAGCTAGTCCGGTTTAAGAGTACTGACAGGTTTTTGTGAAAATTACTGTTTATGAAAAAAAATATTGTTCTGTTACCCATAAAATGAAGTCCAAATGGCATGATATAAATCTGCCACCTCAGGCAACAGAATTAGGTTCCCTTCCACCGTATAGCAAAAAGATAGGGAAAAAATCCCTAAGTACTAGCTGCAAATCCCTCAAGCCTTGGAACTGAGCACAGAGCCTTGGAAGAAAGAAATTAAAACTTTCAAAGTGTGACCTTGGAAATGGATTTAATAGTGTTCCTCCATTTTAAGCCTTCCTGAAAATAAAGATTTCATCTTAGGAATGTCTAAAAAAGAATCAACAGACTATAAAAATTACTTTTTGTTAAGGTACTGCTTATGTCAAAATCTAGTTTCTCTTAAGTGAGACAGTAGGAAAGTAAATACATGCCTTCATTGTTGTATTTATTCAGGTTGGGAAAACACAGGAGTTGTATTCATTTTTGATGTATCTATTCTTAAGCCATTCCCAAGTTTTGTTACTGTTTCCCTTGCTTTCAATTTATTTCAGGTATTGACCATGCCAAAGTTTCTTTTAAATTTATTATTTGCTATTACAACAGTTTGGATTTTACCTTTGATTCTGCCACATTCAAAATGTTTTCCTTACAGACATTAATTAATATTGTATATTTTTGCATTCTTTATGTATTTTTTTCAAAATATTTTTCTGATTTCATTCTCCTCAGTCTGTTTCAGTTACAACCAACCAATATAGGATCTATGACAACTTGCTTCAGCTAACCCCTCTGTCAACTCATCACAGAGCAGCTTGCCATGGGACAACTCGCTGCAGGACAATTCAACAATTCAGTTATTTAAAATAATTTTTAAAATATTTTAATTTTTGTCATTCACTTTTGATTTTGTCTCTTCTTTGGCATCCTTTCTTTAATGATTCTATTCCAATATTTCTTCAATATTAGTGTAACTCTTTTCCTGCAGCAAATTGTCCTGCAACAAATTGGCCATGGCAAGTTGTCCCACAATGAATTGGCCACAAGTTGGCTGCAGCGAGTTGGCTGTGGCAAGTTGGCTTTGGAGAGTTGTGGTAGAGAGTTGACCACAGCAAGTTGTCTCATTCCACCAGTGTATCTTAGGAATTTTGGAAGATATCAATAAACTAGTGTCTTGAAGATTGAACTCTGGGAGATGTAGTGCCCGACAAGACTTGGACAGAAGGGATGGAACATTATACTGTTATCCTCCTCTATCTGTCATTCTGTACAACAAAAATTTGCAGATTTCCAGGAAATAATCTGAATATTCACACACAATTCATAACAAAATAAAGAACATTCCACCCTTGAGAAATTATTTTTTCTTTTCAGATAATTTTCTTTTCAGTTTCTTTCACCAAATTGAAAGAAAATTGCTACCAAAAATGCAGGGAAAAATATTTGCATTTAGCTACAAATATGTGAATAATTTTCCATAATTCCTTCCCAAGGATTTTATTTAAATTGAGGAACAAGTACTTTGGAGATATCCATATTTTCCTAGCCCCTTCCTACTGCTCTGCCAACCTTCTCACTTATCTGCCTTGTATGATTTACCACAACTGTAAAAACTGTAATCATTCAATTTAATATGGATTCACAATATATGAGATGTATGTTAGGAGAGAAAAAAAAGAACAGGGTTTGGGAAAAGCACATCAAACTGACCAGGTAATATCTCTGCCCCTTGTGAATATGTGCCTGGTAAAGATATCACCATCCGTTGTCTCATCCATTCCAGACTGCAGGCCTTGTGTATGATTTCTTCCCTATGGTACTTCTTCCATTTCTTCTTCTATAGTGGAGTCATGTCTGTCACCACATGGAAAGATGAAAGTGTCAAAGATGAACTGCTTTTGTGCATTCTGTTACTTCCTTTATTATTCCCTTTCTACCATTCCTGTATAGTCCGAACATAGTCTTCTTCATGCTGAGAGAAGCTGTTCCTATTGAATTTGTCTGGGTGTGACAAAATGAAAATGTTGTCAGTTCATTGCATTTTCATTCTTTTTTTCTTTTATGAACATAGATCAGTTTTTTGAATTTGTTCATAAACAGGAGAAAAGGAAACTGATTTTTTAAAAAAGAACTAACATAGAAGGAAACAGAAGGAGAGGTTCGTTCTACCCTCTGTCTGATTCATGGCATCAGAAGCCTAGAAAAATTCATGAAGTTACAAATCATCAGTGCATATATTCTATCAGATTTAACCAAAATCTAAGTCTCATTTAAAAAAAAAAAAAATGAAGTGTTTGCTTTCATTCAAAAACAGATATCTAGGACTTAAACATATTGTACATTTACTTTTATTTTTGATATTTTTTATTTAAATTATTGCAAGTGTTGATTATCCTTAGGCATACAGATCAAATAAGCTGAAGCTGTGAAAGATTAGTGATCTAAATACAAGTCTTTATATGTACGAATATGCCACCTTGTGGCAAAAGAATATACTTTGTATATTTATAAAGTATCTTGAACATCTGTGCCACTAGATGGCAGAAATAAAATATGGTGCTCATTTAAACATAATGTTTCTATCCATATGCAGTTTGAGTGGGGTACATTTATATTACATTCCTTTAAAAAAAAAAGAATTGTAATCTATGCTAAATTAAATATTGTCTAATCACTTCTGGATACTTGCTGTGTAAGTATTTGGGGCAGAAATGGTGAATATTTTAGGAATATAAATACTCCTAAATTTCTTTCTACAATGAAACAATGATAACAATGAACTTGGTATTCGCATATAAATCCTTCCTTACCTTAGTTTGTCTGTTGAAGTTAGAAAAAATATTTTTCCAATAAGAAATATCAGTATATATAAAGTCAGTTTTATTTAGTGTTATGATTGACAGAAACCTTTCAGGAATTCAGGAGAAATTGTCTATATTCTGTTAACTCCACAAATCTAGAATTATCTAAAATTTTGTAAATTAAAAAAGAAAAACTCATTTTTCACAAGGAAGAGTCCAGATAGTTCTCAAAAGAAGTACATGTACCCTTTATATAATTTTGGTTGCCTCAACACTGACAGAAGATATAAACTTTATCTCCTGACTATATAAAGCAATGGTGTATCTTCCTTATTAGAGTAGCTTGTGTTTCAGTTTCCCATAAATCTGTTACTGTTTATTCTCCTACCGTGTTTCTCCAACAATACACCCCCCCCCAATAGGAAGACCCAGCATGTTTTCTAGGCATAAAATGAAATTAAGCCCCTCCCCCCAAATTTAGGCGTAGTTTAAAACATGCAAAATTGGGGGGGAGGCAGGGGGGAACTTGCCATTAGGAGTGCCCTGCAGACAGCTACACCTCACCATCAGCCGCTCCTAACAACATGGTGGAGCATGGAGGCCTCCCTTACCTGGGTCAGCAGGCAAGCGGCATCGGTGTGGATGACTGGCAGCATTTCAGCCGCTTCTCAGGCCTCCGTAGCTTCCATGGTTCCCATCGGTGCTGGCACCTCTCTCACCAGCGCCGTCTCCAACAACAGCGTCTGAGTCGCTCCTGCTTTTCCCCCATCCCCATAACAACAGGAAAAAAAAGATTTTGGGGTACCTGGGAGCACCACGTGCTGCATTTTGGTTTAATCCCGAGCGGCTGGGTGGGCATGAGAAGAGCCAAGCGAGCATCTCTGCTGCTGCTACCCTTGGTTCTCCAGCCTCGGGTTCTGCAAGTTTGCAAAAGTCCCGGTGTACAGCCCGTTCCTGCATTCCAAGTGCCCAGGCCGAGCTGCAGCTGTCCCTCTCTCGCCAGCGCCATCTCCAATAACAGCGGCAGCAGCAGCAGGAACCGTGGAAGCATTTCAGCCACTTCTTGGGTGGTGGAGCTGCCTCCGTAACTTCTACGGTTCCCTCTGCTACTGCCGCTGTTATTGGAGACAACGCTGGCGAGAGAGGGACAGCTGCAGTTCGGCCTGGGTGCTTGGAATGCAGGAGTGGGCTGCTGCACCGGGACTTTTGCAAACTTGCAGAGCCCGAGGCTGGAGCACTAAGGGTAGCAGCAACAGAGACGCTCGCTCAGCTCTTCTCACGCCCATGCAGCCGCTCGGGATTAAACCAAAACGCAGCACGCGGCGCTCCCAGGTGCCTCAAAATCTTTTTTTCCCTGTTGTTACAGGGACGGGGGGAAAGCGGGAGTGACTCAGACGCTGTTGTTGGAGACGGCGCTGGTGCATGGGGGGGGGGGAGAAATTAATTCACCCCCGAAAAGACGACCTAGCCATTTTGGGGGGGGGCTAAAAAAAAAAAGGCCTGGCCTTATTTTGTGAGAAACACGGTATTAACAATCACAAAATATTTTGGTCCCTTTTCACAATACAGTTAGTTAATTCACTCAATGGGAGCCTCTCAACAGACAATTAATGCCCCTGGCCTCTCTCAACAATTTATCAAGTCATCCAGTAGAAATGTGTGAGATATTGATAAAGAGGATCCAATAATGCAAGTTCTGAAGCAACATGGACACTCACTTTTGTCTTAGAAGCAGCTGCATCAAAAAGCATCTTTAAGAGTTACTTTTCATTTGAAGCTGTATTTTTCAAAGTTTTGCACACAGTCTTCATCTAAATGGCACCTAAAGCACCAGTACAGTAGTACTCTATATTAGGGAAGGAAGGAATACTGGGGGGGAAATGCAGCAGTTCTTCTTCATCTCTACTTTAAACACACACAGAGAGGCAAAAACTTCCTTCCAGCATTTCAATATGCAGTTGAGTTAGAGATTCCACATTCACATTTAAATAAGTGCAGTAATCTGTATTATATTTGTGCCATTAACTCTCCTATGTAACTATGAAGGCATCTGGCAGGTTTTTGTTCATTAATTCCTTTATTTATCTAGGAATCCAACCAGAGGTGGTATTCAGCAGGTTCTGACCAGTTCTGGTGAATCAGTAGCGGAAATTTTGAATAGTTCGGAGAACCGGCAAATACTATCTCTGACTGGATATTTTACAGTATCCTTCCCCTGCCATGCCCACCAAGCCATGCCCACAGAACTGGTAGTAAAAAAATTTTTGAATCCCACCACTGTATTCTGATACACGTTTTATAGTTCTAAAATTTAAGTTCTGATCACTACTTTGAGCCTTTCCTACCAGCCTGTTCTTTTTACTCCCATTGCAAATTGTCCCATCAAATGAAATTGCAAATGCACTATTGAAAAGAATCAAATAAAAAGACAGTTCAATCCATAATTGCAGTTGAATTGTTGCAAGTCTGAGGTAAAATATCACAGAACATGCAAAGGAAGTAGGAAAGTTCGGTCTGCTTTAAGTTCAGAATGGGTTAGCACAAATTAAAGAAACACTAACAAAATCAGCTAGACATAAGCTAATCTTTTCGTGGGCATAAGAAGGATCAATTTAGTAAACATTTTGCAATGTTACTCAATAGTTTTTATTTTTCTCTATACATTTTAGATTCCATGCAACAGGAGCTATCTTACAGCAGAGGGCACCAGAGACTACTGCATAGATGTAGGCATTTAGTGGTGTAAATCAAAAATTGTAATGAAAAGCTAAAGAAATATTTTATAATCTATTATAATTTATATTTTATAAACTCAGGAATTTTGAAATTCATCATATCTAAAAACATTGTTTACAATTAATAATGGGGAAACTATTAAACACTGTCATAATTCAAACAAAAAGACATTTATTACAATGATAGGCTAATTCTCTGAAACAAGTAGCTATTTTAATAACTTTTCTCCTGCTTTTATTTTGGCTAATGAATTAATCAATTATAATAAATTTTCTAGCAAATATGTCATGACAACTTGGGTTGGCCTGCACTTCCAAACTTTAAAGAAGGATATACTGCCAGTCCTCCTTTATGATGTGTTTCTGAGATAAAATGCTTCCATCACTGTGTGATTTCTCTTTCAATATAAAAGTTTTCTTTTATTCCAAGTTTTTCTGAACTTTTCCTTCCTCTCCTTGAGAAGCAAGTAATCATGCATACCAATCAGTCTTGCGCTTCCTAGGACTAAGACAAATTGGCCCAAATTAGATGCCTTTAGGAATAAGGTGAGAATAAAACTCTGTATCTCCCAGTTTCCAGCCCCGTTGCCTTAACCATTATATCAAACTGGGTCTCTCTCTTTCAGCAATGGATTATGATATAGAATAACTTTTACCCAAATTTGCTCTCTCTGAATCATGCTGGCATATATCACAACTTATCCCAATCTGAGGTTTTCCAGATTTGCTTGAAATCTGGATATAAGCAGGGGTGGGATTCTACCAGTTCGCACCTATTCACTAGAACCAGTTGTTAATATTCTAAACAGTTTGGAGAACTGGTTGTTAGAAGAAATTACTGGCCTAATCCTGTAAGGAAGGCAGGAAGGAAACATTCTGGTGTTCCTTATAGAAACTGTCTCTCCGTTTATCCTTATTACATTCTTGGCAGGACTAGACTTCCTGTCTCAGGAACTTCTCTGGAGTTTTTTTCCCCTCCTTTGCTGGTACTTTGCTTGTGTGGAGTGACCATTCAAAGTTACAATGGCACTGAAAAAAGTGACTTATGACTATTTTTCACACTTACCACTGTTGCAGCATCCCCACAGTCATGAAAGGCCAGGCGAGGAGATGCGTGCCTTGATGTGAGTGATATTGAGTTGGACATACCCAGTCAATAACATGACCACCAAGCCATGTCCGCCCAGTCACATGACCACCAAGCCATGCCCACCACCTAAGCCATGCCCACAGAACCAGTTGTTAAAAAGTTGTAATCTCACCCCTGGATATAAGCATATTTGGATCACTACAGCCTGGGGAGACTACTAGATTGTAGGCCAGAGCTGAACTAACACATTTGGATATTGAGAGTTTTCTTTATTCTAAAGTCTGACTGAACAATAAAAATGTCATCAAAATAAATTTAAGCAATTTATATAAATGTATTGTAGTTCCCAGTTCTGATAATTGGTAGGATTGAAAAGACTTACTGTCTGCTCAAATATTGTCTGCCCATTACAAATGGAAACTATATTTCATATGGTTGCTTCTAGAATTTCTATTAGTTCCCTTCTTTCAAATTTATATTAAAGAATTATAACTCATGAACGCAAAACAGGATTTTAACAATGGTGGGTGCATTCGTGGAAAGATGGTGACTTGTACAAAACCACAAAAACATGTCATTTTTGGACAACTCTTTTGATTATAATGGTGAAGTCTCCTTTAAAGTGAGCTTGACTCTTGATAGTCCCATCATGAATATGAGACAAAGAAATGGACATTGTCTTCTACTCATTTCCAGTTCATCATATATGCAATTTCTCCTCACTTTGCCATGCTCCAGCTGAAAGATATTTTCTGACTTCTGCTAGTTCAAGTGTTGCCATCTGTTTTGTACACTGTGTTTTAATTTACTCTAACAAAAAATCCTTGAATTTACACAGAGACAGGATGCTGCCATCTGATCCCATTTTTCCTCAAAGTCTGTTGCAGATTGTTTTATTTTCTCAGGGTCATAATAATTATAACACTTGCTTAACATGAAGAACACCAGAGTTCAAAACCTTGCAATAACTATTTGGATTAATATTATTTTTCTACCTTTAATTTATGTCCCTCCTTCCTCTTAAACTGCTTTAAAAGCCTCATTGACATTCTTTAATTTTCCAGGCACTTGAGTGAGAATGGTCTCAACCCAGCTGAGCTATTTGGAAGCTAAGGATGAAATGATTTATCTGTGACTAGAAAAATGATAAAATTGTGTACTGGTGATTTCTTAAAAAACTGAAAAAGTAGAATAGTTCAAGGGGAAAAAATGATATATGTGTGTTTGAAAGTTTCTGCTAAGGTTTCTGCTAAGGTTTCAGCCAGAAACATTCTGCATGTCACTCAAATGTTATGACTACTATGCCACTTGAGAAATATCTATAACAGAAATTGTAGCAGACCATCTTAAAGAAAACCTGAGAAAATGCAAGAAAGAATGTTGTTTTAATTTTAAAGGTTATGGTTGTGATAGATAGATAGATAGATAGATAGATAGATAGATAGATAGATAGATAGATAGATAGATAGATAGATAGATAGATAGATAGATAGATAGATAGATAGAGACAGACACATAGATAGATAGATGGATGCTTTCACTTCTTTATATATAATTTCAGTTTCAATTATATTTAATAAAAGTTTGAGTCTTGATTAAGTCTTGCTCACAGGTACTTTCTTGGGAGGAAATAACAGGAAGGAATTGTCAAGTCCTATGTTGAGCTATTGTCCAGATTGAATTCTTTATAAACTGCAAAGGTATTTCAGATAGGATTTTTTCTTAATCTGATTTAGTTATAATGGCAGAAACACAAGACAGGTTAAGGGTACAGTATGGATAGGCTTATGGACAGATCCATATAGTTTTCTTGACAAGAGGACTGAAGTGACTTGCCATTGCACTCTTGGGACATTTTGGGGGAATTTCTTCACCTACAGCACTAATATTTTTGGAACAGCAAAGATGAAGTAATTGTTGCCACCTGGCTGGCATTTCGTTTATATTAATGTCTCACCACACCTTATATATGATACAATTAACTGTTTTTAAAGGATCCACAAATATTTCTCAGTGGGTCCCAAGTATTTGATAAAGAAAAGAAAATTTAAACTTGAATTATTAATGTTGAGTTACATGTAATAATGTTTGACTATTATCTAGATAATTTATAAAAGGTTCTGTTTCTAAGGCAAATTTGAAGATATGTTAGGGTTTTGATCCAACATATGAAGATGGTAATAGCCAATAAAGAACTTGCTCCATAAAATTGTCAGCAGTTATATCACTTAACTTTTCAATCAGTCTTCCATTCCCTCACTCAAATAATTGATTTTTCTTTTATTATCAACCATTTCCTGAGCATGGGATATACACACATGCACACAAACATATTTCTATCTCACTTTCTAGAATTTTTAAGAATAAATTCAGATTCAGGAAGGAACAATTGATTTCACATCATTTATATAATGCAAAATATAGAATTTACCGTGCAATTACATTATATTCCATAGAGTGTTACTATGCCAAATACAATTTAAGAGACCTTTCTAAGCGGGAGTGAAGTACCCATGTCTAAATGAAAGGATGTGCATCATGTTAGCATTTAATAGTCCTGTTATGATTCATTGTTATTTGTTGCTGCAGCACTGAATTCCTTTCATTGTCCATCCCTGTGAAAATCAAAGATTTTCTGGAACTCCTGTTGCTCCACTCCATGGGCATCATTATACAGGACCATCAATATTATACTGAAAATCATTCCCTTTCCCGATTACCAAATAAATAATTATGCACTCTCCTCTGGGATTGAAGCCATTTGCTGATTGGTTCCATGTTTTATTGATTAGAGTGCTGTGATGAATTGGTCCCTGAAGAGGGGATGTCTGGCTGTAAACAGATGGTTGTGAATGTGCAGAATTATAATGATCTTTTGCATTCAAGGGCCACCACATGATTGGTACAGATAATTGGTACAGATAAAATTGGGGGAGCAGAAAGAACATTCATAGAGAGCTCTTGCTCACATCATGTAAAGGGATTTATTGCTGACCTTGGGAAGGTATGAAAGAGTCATCAAAGAAAAAAGAAATAAGCTACTAAGGAGGGACTTAGAAAGGAAACTACAGGAAGGAAAAATGAGAAAGAACCTTACTCAACCTTGATTTTGTTTAGTATAAGATAGGATTGAGGAAAACCTGGACAGACTTTCAAGATTCTGTTAATATACTTTAAGGCAACAATGTAACATTTTTGGAATCCTTGTGGTGTCTGTTTCTTGACCTGATCTACTTTGAAGAATTGATTCATTAAAATTGTCCAGATAGGAATAAGCAATTTAGGGGAAATAGATGATTTTTCCAACTCTGCATGGTCTGAATCTAATTTGAGTGTCTGAATTTCACTGAGAGCAAAAAGTATTGTGAATTGTGCAGCAAAGCATCAACACCAATTCTTTTAATAGACCATAATATAAAATGAAGGATTCCCATTCATCTGCTTGTTTGGTTGTTGGTTATGCTTTTCAAGGAATTAAACCATCTTGCAGACTAGAATTGCCTTATAGTTGACATTTTAGTTCTTTTTTTCAAGACAAGTATGAGAGATGCTTAGGAACCCTTCTGTTTAACTGCATTTTGATTTGGTAAAACTTTGAAAAGAACTTTTGTTAGCTACAAATTCTTTCAAAGGTGTTTTGTGTGATGGAAAGGAAAAATTGCACAAATATATATGTATGCTTAATTCTGCTTTCAGTAAATGCAACAGTCCAGTACATTACATCCCTACCCAGTGCAGAATCTTATCCAAAAGCCTGAAAACCAATATATTTCCTCAGAATGAGGAAAAAGGTAGTAATGAGAATGTTATTCCCATGTAATCCATTTCATATATATTACACCATGTGTAATTTTTGTTCTTTTTTTTTGTCTCCTTTTTCTCATGTCATAGGACCTGGTACAGGAATTGCAGGCAATGGATCAATGTGTCTGGCCGTACCACTGTGGCTGTTGGCAGTATCCGTGTTCTGCCTACTCAGTAAATGTTAATAACAGCTGAAATAAAAACCCAGAAACATCAAGAACAACACATAAAGCAAAAGAAAAAAAATGTCATACAGGAGACAGCAAGAGAGAGTGGGGGGAGGGAAAGGACAACTTCTTTCACAACTTTTGTGTGTGCTGCAACACAGGGAAGAAATTTCAGTGAAAGAAGAATCAGCCACATTTATTCTAACAACTGTCAAGCCACTGACCATCCAGGAGTATGGGAGACAGATTATTACATAATGAAGGCTGAATTCTGCTAAGGATGCGGAGATGCTGTAAAAAGAAACAATGAAATTTCACTTTATTATCTCCATTCTCTCATATCATTTTCTCCTCTCTCTTTCCTTATTTCCCTCCCTCCTTCCTTCCTTCCTTCCTTTCCTCCCTCCCTCCTTCAAGGAAAGAAATGGCCTTTGCTTTGATGTTGATAGCCATAATCTTTTAATTGGCTTGATAATTTCTTAAACTGATATTTAGCTTTTTCAGATACCTGTAAAGAATGATACAGAGTTCTCTAGCATACTGGTGTCCCATTAAGAAACTCCGCACAGCCCTTACCTCACTTTCTTTCCCTTAGGCTGTCCAATATATTTTGGGTATCTTAGCCCTTCATGCTTTGAGGATGATAAAATTTAGAAATTTTACTCATCTGCCCTCTTGTTCTTGCCAGTCTCCCTGTCTTCTTTTCTCTCTCTCTCTGTCATGTATGTATGAATGCATGTTTCTGTGTATGTATGTATACATTTCTCTCTCTTCCTCCCTCCCTCTCTCTCTCTCTCTCTCTCCCTCCCTCTCAAAAGCATGCAAAGAAAACAGTCCTTGTGTACATAAATTCATTCCTGTAGATAATGGCTTGCATTGCACATGAGGATGACTGTTTCGCTTGGATGTGAATTCTGGGTGATAAGGAGATACACAATGGTTTTCGCAAAAAATTTGTTTTGACTTCTTCCTGCAATCCCAGTTTTAGAATCTAAAATTTAGAGCACATCCTTGGGTTTCTCTAGTTAAATCTGAATAGCAATCAAGTATAATCTGTAAGTTATCCTCATTGCTCTTCAATTTTCCTTTGTCTACCTAGCCATAGATAGGGCCAAAGATTCTGAGCCTCAAGGAGTCTGCAGATTAATTACCCTTGAGCATGTTCAGTCTTCACTGAACGAGGATCACACAGGAACAATTGTAGCTATAAGAATCCATTGTCCAAATCCATTCCATTAACTGGAGAGAGAGGAAGTTGCAAGATCAGCAAAAATGGTTCAATCTACCCTGCATCAACTACATACAGACTTAAAGAATTGATCTAAATAAATATTTAAAGGGGTCCAGAACTCCCAGGAAACTAGAGAGATATAGACAGGGTAGACAGCACATGTTATCATATATGTTACATACTAGTAGAAGGGCATATATAAGGCCACAGGTTCTGTCATGGGACTGAAAAAAGATGATAAGCTGCAATCATTGGTTGGAGAAGAGCAACAAAGTATATCACTTATAGGTTATATCTAATTGTACTTCAAGAAGATATAAATATGGTCCCATTTTGTCCAGCCCATAAATTATATATATATATTATGACTGTTTATTGTAAATCCTTGAAACTGATCCTGCAGTCATTTACTGTCGTTTACTTCAGGGCTGTCGAACTCCAGCCCACAGGCTGGATGCGTCATGTGCTGGCCATGCTCACACCTGGTTTAGCAAAGGGAGAAAAAGTCCCGATATGTCACATGATGCCACCATAACTATGTGAGTTTGACACTCCTGCTTTCCTTGCATTAGAGGCCAACTTTTCTCTGCTTGGACAGGGTCATATCAGATAGTCTCTCTTGCTGAGGGATGGTTTTGAGAACACCTGTCACAGAATGCTCAAAAGAGGAAGAAAAGGGAAAATCCCTGAATGGAAAAATAAATATATTTTTTTTTGCCATAAAGCTGTTCATCTTGCAACTGTTCTAATGGATTAACCTGTGGCTACAATTATTCTAATTAGGGATCTCTAAAATTCTTGCCTTCTTAAAATCCATCTTTGTAAGTTAATATTCCGGGCCAGCAATCTTTTTTCTACAAATTAAAAAAAAGATCATAGGAAATTTTGTATGCATATTTGCAACATGTCATAATATAGAGAGGCCTTATATGGATTTGCCCAAATTTATGTAATGGTTCAGAAATTTTTTTTAAAAAATGTGAATCACTGTGTTTCTTTCCTTGAGAGCTAAATTCCCTAATGCAGAATTTTAAAATATAAAGTTTCTGGAGTAATCTCTTTAAACACCCTACTGCTGTGTATGTGTAACTTTAAGTATCTGTACTTTTTTTTTTTAGAATTTATGTAGGAAGCCAAAAGCTAGCAGAGACTAGTTTTAATCCTACTATGAAGTGTGATGGGAATGGAACATTCAAATTCACTTTTCGAATTGGTGTTGTGATGTTTTTCTCTCCCTTACACTGGTCCTTGTGCCTGGTCAATTTTCATAGGGAAATTATTTTCTTCCTTTAATAAGGTAGTGGGAAAACCTGTCCCAACCTCAGGATGGTGAATTATACTCTACACCAACATACATAACCATCATACAAACAACAAAAAATGCTGATAACTATGCTAAAGTAAATGTAATTTTGCAACAACAATAAAAAAATTAACGTGCCAACATTTTGATTTTACATCATTTAAGAAGCCAGAAAGATTTTAAAAGCCATCTCCTAAATCATGCTAAGGTTAGTTAAAAAAGAAAATCGTTGCTAGTTGAATAAGAATCTATTTATATGCTATTTACCTATTTTATAAGAACAGCCTTTTTATACTGTGGTTGACTTTAGTGATTCCTTTCTTTGTCTAGCCAAGTCTCTAAAGGTAGGGAATCTGTTCATTCCTGATGTGAGTTAGAGAGTTGTCTTACAAACCAGGCTTACCCTAGTTTGACTCATTTATTACCTCACATTGGTTTGTTACTGAAAATTGGGTACATATGGATTTAAACAAATCACTTACCTGACATCTGCTTTGCAGAAAGAACACGCTGAATTAATTAAAGTTGTCCCAAATTTTACTAGTTTTTAAAAGGAATCAGAGAGGCAGCAACTTAAACCCTAATCCTTAACTTAATTCAGTGAGAAAAGTAAGTATATGCCAAATACATATCTAAAGATAAATGACATAATCATGATATATAATATCAAATCCAGAATTAATGTATCAGGCTTAATGCTAAGTACCCATTTGACTAGCTCCACAAGTGCAATTTGCTATGCAGTCCCAATTTGTACATTAAAAATGATTAGATTTTCCTTTGGGCAACTGTTGGTTCTTTTCTAGGGCTTATCTACATGTAATGAGAAGACATCCTACTGTTTCTCATGGACATATTTTCACAATAGAGTCTCCATCTTGTTCCAAGCTTGCTGCTGTGGCAGGTTGAAGGAAGTCGAAGAGGTCCTGGCATGATAGGTTCCAAAGGTTTTTGCTGGCATTACAGTACAGGATCTTTGCAGATAATTATAGGAGATGGCTGATCAGCTGTGTTCCAGTTGATCTGGCAAATCTGTGGGGGAGGGAAGAACTACCCAATCCATCTTGGCTTCCATGGGTTTTCAACTGGAGCTGCTTCACTTGTGCACCCTATTTCTTTTGGAGGCAGTTCAGAGTGGGAAATATCAACTTCAGAATGAGTGCAGATCTTCCATGAGTGCAATATTTGCATTGATAATATTGGTGCATGTTGGAGAAAAGCAATTGCAGAATTTGCCTTCCAAGGTATTGGAAAACTTGTATAGCAACACTTGAAGAATGGTTTATCTGTTGTTGTTTTTAATTGTACACCCCCTTTCTTTTTTTAAAAAAAATTTATAGCCACAGGAATATAGAACTATTTTCCATCATTTTCAGTTCTGGTTAGAAGAGAAGCTTCCTACTCCAATGTGAGCCACCTTTTGCAAGCAAAAATACTTCTGAAACAATGAAATCCAAATTCTGAACTCCACACCACTATACATTAAGGATAGAAGTTGGGATTTCCTGCCACTAGGTGATGTTGGATAGGAAGGAAAAAGACCTCCATGAATCCAACTTCTGCACATTACATTCTGTGAGAAGAAAATGCTCAGTTGCAGAAAAAGGGAAACTCTGGGAAAGCGCTTTTTATACATTCTTCCCATCCTTGATATGGAAGAAAAGCACCTGTTTGGGGATGCATTTATGCACATAGCTTCTTCTTTTCTTTTAATGAACACTGCTGCCTCCTTGTTCCATGTCAGTATTGCAGAGCAGGTGTTCTTTGATGAGTTGTTCTCCTTCTGTTTTAGCTATTTCTTTTTGCTGAGTTCTGAAGTTTGGAGGTTACTTTTTCAGTCAATCTACCCCATTCCTCCTCCTACATAAGGAGTCTTGAAACAGCAAATGAGATGCTTTCTTGGCACTTATAAGAATCTTGGTTTCTTGTTTAATAATGCCATGACCAACAACTTTTCAAATATTTTGAATATCTTTGAAAAGCCTTTCTCAAACCAATTCTTCAGGAAGTATGTTTACTAACATTCCCACTATCTATTAGCTATGGTATCTAGAATTCTGATATTTATCCTATGACTAAGGGACCAATATGCTGAGTTTCAAGGCAGCATCAATGTTTGAATATCACATTACCTGATTGATTGTTCAGCTGATTCCACAGTACCATTAATTCTTCAGCTAACATTCTCAAAGAGTTCTGGAATGTACATGTAGAAAGGTGATCAAGTAGAAATGACTCTGAATTTGCGCTAAACCTAACCAAGCCAGCAAGCATTCATTTTTCTGTGATTTGCAAACTCTTAAGAGTTTGTTCATTTGTGCCTTCTGCAGGATGCTAGAATAACTAGAATAAGTATTTTCAGAAACATAATTAACTGTAGCAAGTGGGATTCTAGACCTTAAGGGGTTCTGACAGATTGATTGTGAAAGGGTATAAATTTCAGTTTATTCTCTTTTGTAAACAAAAACAAAAACATACCAACATTTGCATTTTTTAATAAACAGGAAGAAAGTAATTTCAAGTCTGAAAATAGATTGAAGGTAGGGTAAAGAAATACTTCTTCCCAACAGCGTCTTTGTTAAATTAAATATGCATATAACCTCCACATTGGATAAAACTAGGGGGTGTAATTTTTAGTGGGAAGATAGACAGAGAAGAGAATTTCTAAGCAACTTTTTTGTCTCTTCTGCAAGTAGTTTCTTTCCTAAAACTTCTTTTTCAGACAATCAGAAGTATGTTATACACATGTGACTATTAAATGTACTTCTACATAAGCTTGCTTCAGAAATTTGCCAATATGTTCTGCTTCCAGAACACTTTTTAAGCCGAAACCCATAATTTTGAATAAAATATACAGATGTTTCCAGAAACAAAAGAAAATTGGAAATTTTATTAGGTAAATGAGAAACTCCTACTCTTTTCTGATAACTTCTTCCCACCTTTCACTGAAAGCTTTTCAGCAGCAAAGTGACTGCATTTATATTGTAGTGGATTTTTAGGGAGAGAAAAGCCATTGAAATTCAGATTAAAAGTCCATATCCTGTTTATCTTTTGTGAGTTTCCCTTCATCCATTTGGGTTTCTTTGGAAAGAAGTTTCCTGTGGGGAGGGGGGGGAAAAGGGCTTTGAAGTTTTAAAGATTCATGGATTAAGCACTTTTCTCCCTTTCCATTCTATTTAAGCTGTCCTAATAGATGCCAATTCTTTCACACACAGTTCCAATTCATGAGATAAAATTATTCTTACAAATTCTATATCCTTTTTTATTTTATCTTTTGCGATGATTTTATCTGCTGTGATGATGATAATGCAGAGAGCTTTCACAATGAGAGCTAGGGGAAAGAGAGAGAGAGAGAGAGATTGTGTGTGAGAGAGAGAAAGAGAGAAAAAAAATTAGTGCATTCAGCACTGAGGCCTGGCCTCTATTAACACTGTTGGTTACATTTTCTGTTTATTTGTTCCTGGTAGAGGATTTGCTCCTTCAAATGCCATAGATGTGGCCTTCTGAGGAAGCCTTTATGTAATAAGGCCACAATTAATATTAGTATTTTTCAGGGTATGAGACTTTGTAATTGTATTGTGAAATATATTTCTATGAGGCCATTTTATTATTTTTAAACTGAAGGTAAAATTCATTTCCAACTCAAAACTTAAGTGTGTACATAGGCTTTCAGCTCTGTTTCCTATGGCTATGAACCTGTACTCTTATTAGGATGCAAATACAGCTGAATTAAATGTATCATATTTAAAAGCATAGATTGTATGTCCATAATTGGCACTGTATTTACTTGAAAGCAGAATAGATTTCCACCTCCACCAGCCAAATAATTTGTAATGACACAGTCAACTTACATTAGCAGAGAAATTCAGACATATAAATTTTCTTTCTAATTTCCTTGGAGGTGGGACATCATCTTTAATTCAGAACTGTCTTCCTTTATGGTAAATAATAGTTGCTTAAAAGTGAGAGATCCAGTAATATTCATTAGGGTAATTACATATTCTGCAAATAAGTGCAGAAGCTTGACGGGGAGACCACACTCTTAATAAACTCAATAATACAATGCTAACTTATCCTGGCAGATAAATTGGTAATTTAAGGAAAGTGCTGGTGAATCCAGGAGAAAAGAAATTATTTGTGGAAAAAAGAAAGAAATATTGGTAGGAAGATTTGAGTGAAGAAAAATATGTTGTGATAAATTTGTTGCTTCAAAATTGACTATCCTAAGTGTCAAAGGTAAACTTCAAGAATCACTGAATCATTTATGGTTCAATCAGATATGGATGGTATAGCATAACCACTAAGGTATCGCTAAAAATGTGTGGATGTGTTACTGAAAACTGTTGCAAACAAACACTAAGACTTGTTCCCATATGTGATCTGGGACTGACAATGGCTTCTATAATAAATTATGCTCCTGTTCTGAGTAGTTGCATCTCCCATCATTTGGCAAATACTTGTAGAATGTGAGCATGGTCTTGCATTTAAACATTTGGAAAGGAGTTAAGATTGTCTCCCTGTATTGTCTCTGTTACTTGCCTTGTTTTTTGTCAATGCCATATCTGTCACTTAGCTTTGCTGTGGTAGATCCATTTGAAAATGTTGGTCTGAATGCACTGGTTTACTATATTATTATTATTTAGTTTTCCTGATAAACATTGTACTATTGGCTGCATTTTCTCTTTTTTTAGAAAAAAGAAGACTAAACATATGCTTTTTAAAGTATAGTTGTAAAATAACAAAATAGCAACAGGGTTTTTCTTAAGCAGAATAAGGTGAACTGAAACAAGAAATAGGACAAAACTTCAAAATGAAGCAGAGGAATATAAATCATATTCCTAGATATTTTGTTGCTGACTCATGACAAGACTTTAGTCAATATTTCTATTTAATGGCCAAGCTTCTTTCTGTGTAATGGGGATGTACACTGAGGCACTTTACAGAAAAAAATGCATGCAAATTACAGTTTTGTAAAGTTTTTAGAAATCTATCAATAAGATATCCATGGATGGTATTTGATTTGAGAGAATAATAATTATTCAGTTTGGGCTATTCATTAGAGAGTCAGATGTAGTCTTTGTGCTTCCTGAAAGATTCTGTACACTCTTAGGTCTTACTGGCTCCTGACAACTTTTGCTTATTGTTGATGTCAAGAGGGTTTGGAGAGAGTCAAGAAGAGTGAGTAAATGTACAATGATACTTCAATGACACATTTGTGTGAAGATGTTTATATAATCTATTTGTACTCTTCCTCTTTATGCTGACCCTGTCTCTCTTTTCCCTGCACTGCTCTAAAAAGCTACAGCTTCTGACCATGTCTGGGTGGTGATTCAGAAGAGGATATTGGTTCCTTGAGACTGTAGGTGTAATTGTGTTTGATTGATGGAAGTTTAACATTTAGTGTCATATAAGCAAAATACAAAAATGTATTTCTTCTACAAGTTTGTAAATATATGAAAGTGAAATGAAGTGTCCAATTATCTCTGCATACACAAAAAAAGAAACTTAGATACAAAAAAGATATTACTTGTTAGCAAATGTCTAACAATCCCCATCCACCCTAAAAAATAAAGAATATATACTCTGTGACTTAAGGCATGAGAAGAAACAGACTATTCTCAGAGTACTTCTCAGAATATCCAGACAGCGGGGAAACTGTCATCTTGAACAATATGAACTACAACCATCATCAGAGTATATCAGTTTGCATGTCTTACAGTGTGGCAAACCTGCCTGTAAAGTTCTAAGATGGTAGATCTGAGACTCATTGACATTCTGGCAGAGATTGATTGTTTTCCAGTAACAAACTTTCGGTTCTCAGATCTTAAATCAGAAAACTTCCCCCAACAAGATGAGCACATATTTGTTCCAATTGAACAGTGATATTTTTAAATCCAAGGATATAACCCTGATTGCAGAAAAAACTACTGGGAATTTAGTCAGTGGAGAAGTGTTAAGAATTTCTGCCTAACTATCCAAACAAATTACCTTCATTTATAGAATTTTGAAGTGATAACAATATTTACCATGTGTGGGATCACTTCAAAATTCTATACATAAAATTTGATGTCACATCTATTTTCTTTTCCCAACCAATTAATGTACATTTAATAAAGAGGACAGAGATAGACTTAGCTGTCCTTTGCTTACTTTTGTTCACTCCTAAAAAAGCTTCATACATTGCAGACTGTAATTCCTTTGAACCTTTTTGGGAAGGTGTGAATGGAAAGGAAGCTACTTGTTCTACAGCAAAGCAAAATGCTCATACATTTTAATGAGGGACAACTTTCAGAACATTTGAGGTTATAACACAGAACAGTCAGATGTCCATGCTGAAGTATTCAGTACAGTAGATACTTTCAGGCTCTCTTTGGAGAGACAAATTTGTTCAGAAATAGACAAAATATGTAAAAGAGATTTTACAGATACATACACACACACACACGCACATACACACACAGATCAAAACAGTAAGAGAGAAAGACATTTATGTTGTTTACACAATGTAGTCTCTTTATGAGTATTTTTCATTCTTTCTTGCAAATGAAAATATACATACTACAAAAAGGCTACCTTTTGTGTATTCTTAAGAAGCCAAGTTTATTAAGTCATAAAGTAATCCTTTGTCCTAAAATGCTTAGTTATTGCTGTGGATGTTGATCTTAACAAATAAAACAGAATCTAAAAAAAAAAAAATCTTCCGCTCTTTCTCCAATTTTGAGAAATATTACCCAGTGCTGGAAGACAAGATAAATCTCACATTACAAATTAAATCTCAGAATAACTTTAAGCCTGCTAAAAGCAAGGTTCCTTACCTATCAACTAAAAGAGTGTAAAATGAAGTACCTAAGAACAAAGAATATATTTTCTTAATGTCATCAGCTGGGTGGTGTAACATACTTCAAGTATTATGAAGAGATTCTTCACAAGAGAGCTAAAAATGGGTGTTTCTCTCTCCATTTGTGAATTTGGGTGGCATGACAGCTATTATCACAATGCAATTTTGAATTTAAATAGTAGCTCCTGGAAATGCAATTAAATAAATCTCTTATGGAATTTTCTGTATCATATTATTGCAATTTGTATAATGCCCACTCAATGCATGCCAGGAACTAGATGTGTTATCCCAAATTCTGGAGAAAGAGATAGATTTTTAAAAATGTAATTTAATAAAATATATGCAGAAATTCAGTTTGAAGACATCATCAATTTGTTGCAAAAATGCAAAATACTGTTTTGTTTAATATCCCTACTTAGAGTGATTTAATTGAGAATTAATTGGTTTACATGTAGAAGTATATGTTTATTTAATTCCTAGCGTATCAATGGATTCTATTGGAGCCAATCTAACCAATTTACACTCCTACTGAAGCTGAAATTCATGAGTTTATGGCTATAGAAAAGAAATGAATATACAGATAAATTAAATAATAAATAAAGAACAAATATCAAATAGGTTTCAGTGGATATAATGGCAACTACTTCAGCCTAGATTCAATCCTATACATAATATAACAATCCACAAGGAAAATCATATATCTACCATGCATTGAATGGGCATCTAAAATAAAAAAATATTTTCTGTCTCTAAAGTTCTTTCATATGCTTTCCCATATCGGTCTCTACCCATCTGAGAGACATTTTCAAAAATAAGGTGCATATAAACTGCATCATATAGAATGTTGCATGTTTTCTTAAAAAGTTGACCACACCCTAAATATATTCCCTTTCTCCATCTTTCTGATGACACACACAACCTAACATTCTGTAAAACAATTTTGTATAAGAATTATAAGGTTTGTGGTTTTGTGATGAGATTCTGCTGACAAGAAAAAGAGTTGTACAGAAGAAGATAGGGAGAGAACCTTCCTATTTCTCCAACTACAGCCATTCGTTCCCCCATGTTGTTTTTGGCAATATTATACAGGCTCTTCTTCCTGGCATGCAGGGTGGTTCGAATTCTCCTCATTAATAGTGTTATATACATATAAATAAATATCTATATCTTTATATTTTTCCCCACACCATGGACAGAATCTAATTTCTCTTTAATAAAACAAGAACATAGCCGTTCTATTTTTTCCTGTTAATTTTTCAAAAACTAGCTCTGTGAAAGAAAAATTTAAAGCTCCAAGTGTGTCTTTGTACAGTGTGTGTGTGTGCGTGTGTGCGTGTGCGCATGTATGCATCTGTGTATGTAAAAACAGATAAAATTATTTTATTTTATTTTATTGGTCCATTTAACTTCTGTTTTTGTATCTTTTGACATCTGCTTTGTTCTTCTGGAGTCTGAAAAGGAAAAACGCACACACAAACAAAACCCCCACAAAAACAAAAATGAAATAAACATGGAAAGGAGGAGCTGAGTCTTTATTTCTTGTGCTGTTTACATCCCTGGGTAGCATCACAAAATGTAATGACAGACTATTGTAAAAGAGAATGGAGGGAGACTGCATATTATTGTCCATGATTTATTTAAGTCTCATCTCTAAATTCACTCCTGTTTGAAAGAAGAAATAACAACCCCCTGCTACTGTCTAATTATTATGAAGTTAACAAAAAAGAACAGGGTTTTGCAGATCTTTGAAGCAGGGGTGGGATTCAAATTTTTTAACAACCAGTTCTGTGGGCGTGGCTTAGGTGTTGGCCATGGCTTGGTGGTCATGTGATTGGGTGGACATGGCTTGGTGGTCATGTGACTGGCTGGGTGTGGCCAACTCAACATCACTCACATTGAGGCATGCATCTCCTCTCCTGGCCTCTCATGACTGTGGAGATTCTGCAAAAGTCGTAAGTGTGAAAAGTGGTTATAAGCCACTTTTTTCAGTGCCATTGTAACTTTGAATGGTCACTCCACACAAGCAAAGTACCAGCAAAGGAGGGGGAAAAAATTCCAGAGAAGTTCCAGAGACAGGATGTCTAGTCCTGCCAAGAATGTAATAAGGGTTAATGGAAAGGCAGTTTCTGTAAGCAACACCAGAATGTTTCCTTCCTGCCTTCCTTACAGAATTAGGCCAGTAATTTCTTCTAACAACTGTTTCTCTGAACTGCTTAGAATGTTAACAACCAGTTATAGCGAATAGGTGCGAACTGGTAGAATCCCACCCCTGCTTTGAAGGCCTGCCTTGAGTGAACTCATAGCCACTTCATGTAGCGCTCTGGTCTTCTCACTTGTAAAAGTGAATCAACAGCATTGTTTTGGTTCAGTTGCTCCAACTATCTCAACTGTTCCAATAATTTGAAGATGGCTCTGAGCCTGTTGAGAAATCTCTCCTGTTTTTTTTCTCCAAGTGATATAACAGACCTAACGTGTCAAGATGATCTCATGACTTCTGTACCACAAGAAAAACCAAGTTGCCATACTGGCATAAAACAAAATGTCAATGCTGAGATTAAACATGAATGAGTTATATGAGACTGGTCTCTTCACAAACTATGCTACTCTGGATACAATACATGGGTCATTTGTATGACCCAAACGTGCACGTTCTACAGAGTTACCATTTTTGACCTTAATACCCATTATTCTCTGAATACTAGAAACAAGAAGAAAACTTCTAGTTCATCCAGTTTTAGGGTCAAGGGGTAGGTATACTTCCTCTACTATGTTTGTATAAAAGCAGTATAGCATTATAATAATTAAATTTCCTTTATAAAAGAAATTGATACGAGTAGATTGAAAAACCTTGAGAAATAGTAGGTCTATATACAGGTATTCCTCAATTTATAACCAGTCATTAAAAGTTATTCAAAGATATGACAGACCTTCCCAGGGCTACTTATGACCCGTTTTCAAAGTCACAATGGCTGTACATACCCATGGTCACATGATCATATTTTGGGCACTTGGCAACCAACTCGCCTTTACATCAGTTTGCAGTGTTCTGCAGTCACATGACTATGATTTGTGGCATTTTTTACCAGTTTCCAACATTTACTGGCAGAAACTGCCCATTGGGAAAAAATGGATTTATTTAATGATTGCAATATTTGCTTAATGATCACAGTGTTCCCTCAATGACTACAATGTTGTCTTAACAACCATTACAGAAAACATCAAAGAATGAATCTTTATGTGATGCTTTGACTTACAACTGTAACAACTTATGACCGTAATCCTGGGCTCAATTATAGTTGTAAGTCAAGGACTATTTGATGCAAGTATAGATATAAGAACTGGGGAAAATCTGTTTTTAAATCAATTAAAACTCCTGCATTAATGACTGCAGGGAACTTTCTGTTTCTTATTCATGTCCTTTCCCTATATCCTTCTTTGTCATTTCAGTTTTATCTTTTGCTTCTTTTTATACTTACTTTCTTTAACTTCTAACACTTTCTCTTTTTTACACTTTCTATTCTTAACCATAATAGAAGAATTGGTCTCCCACCATTATCAGAATTCCATCCCTATTTTCTTCCATTTTGTCTATATTTAATTATTGGGTTTTTATCTCTTACATCTTTTAAGATATCTGCCCATCTGCCCATATATCATAAACATCATGCTAGGAAAACAAAGGTATAAATTAATAGGGAAATTTCAAGAAGATGGACTTTAATATATTTGCAGGATTAATAAAGAACTATATGAAATCATAAAACCAGCATTGGGTTTCACTGACAAGTCCATAAATCATTCTTTTAAGAGTTAGTCCTCCTGCAACTAAACTTTATCGGATTGATTTAGCTAAAGTTCCTGCTTTAGAGCTGATTTTTTTAAAAAAATAACCAAGTAATCAAAATACAAACATACATTTTATAAATGATGTGTTATTTAACCAAATTTGTGTGCAGTTATAGCTCCACCTGAACCAAAACACCTGGTACTGTTATTTCACATCTTGATGATCACTCAGCTGGACTACTGCAAGTTATTCTACATTGGCTGCAGGGGTGGGATCCGACCGGTGTAACTACCAGTTCGGTGATTTTGAGATTTGCAATTTGCTGAGCGCGCGTGTGGAACGGCGTCAGCTATGCTATACTATGCAGGGGTACGCTGTGTTTCAAAGAGCACTATTTTCCTGCTTTTTCAACCGCAGCTGTGCTGTGCAAAGCAGCTGAGGTTGAAAAAGCAGGAAATAAAGGTCAAGTAAGAACCCAGGCAAGCCAAAACAGCAGCAGACATAGAACCGGTTCTATGTCTGCTGCTCTTCAGAGCTACCAGTTCTACAGAGCCGGACAGAACAGTAGAATCCCATCCTTGATTGGCCGCCTTTGAAGATGACTTGGAAACCACAGCCAGTACAAAATGCAATGACCAAGAAATTGAATAACTCAAGTTTTATTTGCTGTACTGGTTACCCTAGACTTCTGGGTCAAAGTCATAGTGCTGGTGATTACACTGGATGCTACTGAGCACTTATAACTCTTCAGAAGGTATACTTCTGCATCATTACCTATAGTACTACAACATTACATGTTCTGAACGTGCTGGTTTGAATAACAAGAGTCACAATCCCAATTACATCTGGCAAACTCCACATGCTACATAGAGAGGCATTGGAATTCTGAAATAGAATCAAAATCAGAGGAGTGGAGGAATTCTAGGATATTACAGAATTAGGCAGAAAAACATTCAGAAATTCTTGTTTAATAAAGAAAGAGGTCTGTGCCAGTGAAGGCTTTGTACTACTTCTTAGAAAACTCACATACACCATATATAGGCTATATAGAATCAGTCTGAAAGGATAGATCAGCCATGCAGGATAGATCAGCCAATGAGCCACACAGTGATCTCAATAATTCAGTAGTTTAGTAATGACAAAAGAGCTTCCTCTTGTTTGAAGTTTTGATGAAAGAGGTGTAAGCTTGGCGTAATCTACATCAACGTTTATCAATCTTGGCAACTTTAAGATGGATGACTGGAAATTCTGGGAATTCAAGTACATATGTCTTAAAACTGCCGAAGTTAAGAAACACTGATCTAGATGATCTGGATATATTGTAGTATGCTTTTTATGATAGTCCACAGCTTGTGATCCGAAACAGTCAGGAAAATAAAAACAGAACTTTAGGTTCCAATGTATAGGCAAGCAGACAAAATATCCCGAGTACGCATCATATTCACAAATTTTGACCCCTACATTGATTTATCATTTTAATCTTATGTAGTATCACCTCTCCCATTCCCGAACATGATTATCTATGAATGAAGAGAGGCACCAGAAGTGCTATTTTCCTCTTTTTAAACAAAATAATAACACAAGTATGATTGTTGTGAAATATGGATTATTCATGACTAAATAGGACTTTGTTTTCTTTTAGTTTATTCTCTGTTAAATTACATCCTTCCCCTCACAAAATCTCTATTCATTTTTGTTTCTCATTTTCTTTTCTTTCCTTTCTCATTGCATCTCTCATTCTTCTTTCTTGTCCATTTTTTTCTTTGTTTCAACAAAGTAGCAGTAGTTGCATGTGAGAGAAAAAATGGTTGTAAATATAGATAGGGGAACCATTAATATCATTAATATTATATGATTCTCATGTAACATTATTTTACAGGCAATTCACATTAATAATTACTGTGTGTATATATGCACAGGTATTTCTAAATTTACAACAGTTTATTTAGTGACCGTTCAAAGTTACAACAGCATCCCTATGGTCATGTGACTTACATTTGGATGCTTGACAACTGCTTCATATTTATGATGGCTGCAGTATCCTTGGGGCATGTGATCAGCTTTTGTGACCTCTGACAAGCAAAGTCAATATGGAAGCCAGATTAGTAACTTAGCAACAGTGTTACTAATTTAACAACCGTGGTGATTCACTCAACAAATATGGCAAGAAAAGTTGTAAAATGGAGCAAAATTCACTTAACAAATTTCTCACATAGCAACATAAATTTTGGGCTCAATTTGAGGTAATACGTTGAAGACCACCTGTACTTTAGGCCAGGGGTGGGATTCAAATTGTTTACAACCAGTTCTGTGGGCGTGGCTTGGTGGGCATGGCAGGGGAAGGATACTGTAAAATCTTCAGTCAGAGGTGGTTTTTGCCGGTTGTCCAAACTACTCAAAATTTCCACTACCGGTTCTCCAAAACTGGTCAGAATCTGCTGGATACCACCTCTGCTTTAGGCATAAAAATAAGAAATGTATCACCTGTACATATTTATGGAAAGGAAGGAATCTCTGTAGTTGAGTTGCAGGAATGGAGAAAGAACATCACACAAGATGTGTGTCTGTGTGTGTGTGTGTGTTTATAATTAATTTCAGTCTCTTATTTGAGAGGGGATAACATTGCAGGAAATTTTCCCAATTAACACCTGAATTTTGACAAAATCACTGCCCAAACTATAACTTACATCACTATTGTGTGTTGCATGAACAAAGCAACCAAGCATTGCTTTGGGCTAGAACAGGGGTGTCAAACTTGCAGACTGTGGGCCGGATGTATCATGCGCCCCTAGGTTAGCAAAGGGGAAAAAACTCATGATATGTCACATGACAATGCCATGGTGATGCAAGTTTAACACCCCTGGGCTAGAGCAAGAGTAGAGCAGCTTTTTATAGTAAAAAAAAGCCATACTTTCTTTAATTTTCTTCAATCTATTTAATCTGTTCTTAATGTTGCCTTTTCGTTTTGGTTTGTTGTACTTTCATGGAACTGGGTAAAATAGCCTGTTAAGCCTTGCGGAAGCTTAAACCTTTCTATTCTTTATTGATATAAAAAAAAAAAATAGAAAAATAGCATGCTGGTGAAAATCAGCAATTTTACAGTTGAATTTCAATGACCAAATCTATCGCCTTTTCATTGTATGTACTTAATTTTGTTATGTGACAGTACACATATTTTATTTTATTTGTATTTATTTATTTACTTACTTTATGAGATTTATATAACTACCCATCTCACAAACATGATTCTAGGCAGTGTGCAATAAATTGCCAGTGAAAACAAAAGAACAGTTAAAACTAGTTAGACCCAAGTACAAATAAAAATAAAATAAAATAATGGAAAGCATATGGGAAAGCATTGTGAAGTAGTCTTTTCCCCACTCATGAAGTGATATTTTCCACACAATACCATTCATAATTTGGTAGTCCAATGATAATACAAACAGAGGGAAATTTACTCATTCCTAATTGGTCTATTGAGAACTACAGTTCAAGATCATTCTTTGGCATACCTTTCTGCCTATATTATAAATCTTCCTCTGCTTTTACAAGTCTGCTCCAGAGATGGTATTCAGTAGGTTCTGACCAGTTCTGGATAATTGGTAGTGGAAATTTTGAATAGTTCAGAGAACCGGCAAATACCACCTCTGACTGGCAATGCCCCCATCTATTCTAGTATTTAGTATTTATTTGATTTGCCAATCGCTTACAAGATACAGGTATAAGAATAAATATAGTTTTGAATACATGAGATAGATACTTATAAGAAAAATAAAAAACAATAGGACAGGGACGGTAGGCACGCTTGGTGTGCTTATGCACGTCCCCTACAGGCCTCTTAGGAAGGGGGTGAGGTCAATAGTAGACAGTCTAAGGTTAAAGTTTTTGGGGTTTGGGGAAGAAACCACAGAGTCAGGTAGAGTATTCCAAACATTGACCACTTTGTTGCTGAAGTTGTATTTTCTGCAGTCAAGTTTGGTGTGGTTAACCTTGAGTTTGTATCTATAGTGTGCCTGTATCTATTCTCTGCCTCCCGAGTCCCAGCTGATCATCTTGGTCTTCTTTTGTTGCCCTGCACAAGAGAACAGAACTGGAAATCAGGTTAGTGGGCTGGGAAGGGAATGGACATTTTGCAATATCCTTCTCCCAGGAGTAGGGAGGGAATGGAGATTTTACAGTATGCTTCTCCTGCCACGCCCACCAAGCCATGCCCATCAAGCCACGCCCACAGAACTGGTAGTAAAAAAAATTTGAATCCCACCTCTGGTCTGCTCTCTAGAAAAATAACAAAAGTTTGAATGCTGGATGGGCTGAGTAATATAGCAACAGGCTAAAAAATGTGCTGACTCATCCCTGAGTTATACTGTCTGCACAGGAGGAGTACGTGGGTGGCAGATGAATTTTAAGACCGATTTGTCCATACATATTCCTTTTCTAGAATAGGTGTGCATAGTAGAAGCCTGATTAATATTATGACTCAAGTATATATATATTTCAAAAAATACAGCTTTTTATTAATTTCAATGTGGATTTAATATTAGAGAAAATTATCTCTGTGGCATGTGTGTTTAAAAAAATAGGACATATTTGAAGGCAACCAGTAACATAAAGAAGAGAAGCTCATGCTCTCTCCATGTATCTTCAGGGTCATGATTCTTGGGCACCTTCATGATCACAAATGTTTCTTTCTTACCATGTAAATGCATCTAAAATAACGCATCAGTATTAAACTTTACAGTACAGAAAACATTTGCAGCCTTGATTCTGAAAGTTTTGCACAAGTAGGTACACCCAAGATAATCTTCTACATAAAACACAGTCTCTCTTATCCACATTTATATAGAACAATCTTCACTACAGATTCACAGAAGAAACAGGCAAATAAATTAATTGTAAACAGGAGTGTGCAAATTGGCTTAAATTGTTCAAAATGTTTAAATACAATTTGATATTTTTCAAGTTCTGTTTGGCCATCTGAATCATTTTGGGCCAAAATCAGAACATTAAAATGTATGTATTGAAGCTTTAGAAAGGTTTACCTTCAGATTTTTAATTGTGGAGATGTAATAAATTTGAAGAAACACAATTTCACACCAAATGTCTTTGGTCATACCATTTTGGTATACACACACACACACACACACACAGAGAGAGAGAGAGAGAGAGAGAATCCAAAATGCACACACATATGCACAATTGAAAAGAAAACTAAGGTTTTAAATAAAATGAAGTTAAATTAAGTACCAAACACTTAGAAACATTTGTAAGTCTATTAAGAACTTGTATATTCAGTTTAGACTGGAGCAAAACCAATAGTAACAAGCAGCTAGAAAAGAAGCTACAACCCCAGATATAAAATTTTGGATTGAAGAAATGTGAAAATTTTCAACTGGACTTGTATTGATTTTATAAAAAAAGAGTGATCAGTATGATTGATATGGTAAAAGTTCAGTCTATTGGTCAAAAAGTGAACTGCTTTTATAATATTATTGTATTTTTTAACATGTTACAATGTATTTTGCTTTATTTTAGGTTTCAGTTATTTATTTCTATATTTTTATTCTTTTTGTCTGTACCCTAGAAAATCAAAATAAAATAATAAAAGCAATGTTGAAAAGCTTAGATAGCAAAACCACTTCATCTGTATGAATCTTTTTATTCACCCATTTAGCCACAGTGATGGAAGGGCTACTAAATCCCAGAAGTTCATGACTGTGTACAATCATTCTGGTAACTCCTGCGATGCAGCTGGAAATAATCGTATCGGCTCTGACGTTCCATTAGACTATTTCAGTGACGTGGAGACGGGGGATCTGCTGCTTGGGTAACAGTTTATCCTCCATATTAAATTATCCAGGCCTTGTGCTCTGGAGAGGACACTCCAGCTTTGCATACAGCATTGAAACAACACGGGAAGTGGCAGTTACCAGTTTCATAGCACAATACCATAGTCTCTTGAGACTGAAGGATAACAATTCAATGGAAGGGTTACTAAAATTTCCTGATTAGGACAGGGGCCAGTATTCCCTTTTTAACCTGGTCATCAAATTAATCAACCTGCAGATAGGTATCTAACTTTTAGCTATGTAAGTCATATAATAAGGGGGAGTTATCTGTATAGGGGGAACTAGTGTAGGCCAAATATATCCTAAATAACCACATTTGATTAAGGCTAATCATCATAGGCTTAATTGGTTGGGTCAGTTGTTCACACACCAATTTCTCTACCCTTTTTCCTGGCAAGACATAATTAAGTTCCAACTGGATTTTCATTTTAAGCAGTTCCCAGACCTCATTTCTAAAGACATATAGACATTACAGAGCTTCTGCCCTTTGCAAGTCGGTATAATTCTCCAATTATCACTTTCTCAAAAGATTCACTTATTCACAAAAGATCATCCACCAGTTTTATAGTTCTTTTCTATCAGTGGATTTGAATGAAAGTGGCTTTAAAACAGTGGTGTCAAACTCGATTTCATTGAGGGCTGCAACAGGGTTGTATTTGACCTCAAGGGGCTGGGAGCGTGGCTAGGGTGGGTGTGGCCAGCTCCATGTCACTCTTCGGGGTTCTTTTTTAGCCACTATGGCCTCCTCAAGCTCTGTTTTCACTGGCAGAGGGTTGCAGGAGGCCATCACTGCTGAAAATGGAGCCTGTGGGCCACACACAGCTTCCCCGAACTCCATTTTCACTGGCAAAGGCACCACAGGCCAGTCCTTTGCTGTTTCAGGGCAGGCCTGAAGGACAGATCTAAGCAACCTGTGGGCACTATTTGCTAGACTCATATGTTTCAGAATCAGAGACTCCTTCTTTTAATAGGTCCAAAGGGACACAACTTCAAAACATATATTGCATGAAATGACAGGTTAGAAATCCTTATTAATGGCCGCTCTATCAACAAAACCCATAGAATCAAACACAGCAAATGAACCATGTTGCTACTGTTTAATGACTGATGGAGGATAGACAAATAAGGGAGCTTCTAACCTGAGCAGCCAAAGCTTTATTTTTATATACATCAGACATATATATTAATATTCTTATTTGCAACATATAATAACAACTTTGCCATGTTTTCATCTGAATGTGCCTTGATGTATTTCATATTCTAACTTTTATTTCTTTTTTTGCCAGAGTACACAAAATAATTATTTCAAGAAACAGGGCTACAATGTCCATAGAAGGATAGTATCAACATTTGATACTATTTGAATTTGAATAATTGCCTGGGTACTAGATGTAATCAACAGTTATCAAATTCCATGTCCTGCTCAGCCATGCAAATTCACTGAATGTCATCAAGGCAGTCACTTTCTTTTACCAATCTACTTCTCAGTGTTGCTGTTGTGGAGATAAAATGATTTAATAATAAAATGATTAAGCTGGCTTGAGGAAAGATGGAATAGAAATATATAATAATCCAATGAACGATATCTGTCCAATCAGGTTTTGTATCAAGTTATCATCAAAGATAAATTCAGTTGGTTTTTCAAAATATAAAAACAATCACACAGCAATTTTTAACACAACAGCAAATTGCATAGAATGAATAATTTCAAAGCAGATAAAAACCAAGAGTTAACTGCAATAACAATACTACAATGAAGAATTTTTGGGTATGTGCATAGAAAATGATAATTTTTATAACTCATTTGAAAAAGAGGCAGATCAACCCCATGTTTTTGCTACTGCAAAAACATCCTGTCATACAATCAGATAGTACCATGTCAAAAAAGATAATTTATGCCATTCTATTAGAGCAAGAAGCTGGGCAGATGTCCTTAAGGAGAGCTTAAAGTAAGTAGGATTTTTTGCAATGTAACTTTTTATTAGAAGATCCCCTACTTATTGCATTCCTGATTAGTATAAACAAAAGCAAAACTATCATTTTCATTTGCAATTTGTAAAGCTATGGGGGAGGCTCATATTTCACTTATAATTTGAGGCTGCAGTGTGTCTTACATTTGGTCCTAGCTGGAAACCCTTCTACCAAATGACATCTGCAAATGAAAGGCTGTCTTCTATAAAAATAAGACAATATTTATATGTTAATAAAATTTAAATCATTTCCAGAGAACAACCTGACAAAATAATGATTTGATATGCACTTTCTGTTTAACAGCAAAGTTTTTTTGATATCACATTATGCTATTTAAGGGCCTTGCAAATTTCCCCAAAATTTTCCCCAAAAGTCTTGCAAATGGGCAGGGTTCTAGGGAATCTCAAAGGGAGAGACGTTCCTTATGTTTTTCTTTTGGACAATATTCTTTTAAGAGTTATTGATGTGGCTGAAGGAAAAAATATGATGTGAGTCCCCAAAGTAGAGGGGAAACCAATTGTATTCTGCTTCTTCTTCCATCCCTTTACTTGGTTTTCTTCTCACTTCCTCTTTCTCACAGACAGCAGGCTATAATAAAGATCGGGTTTGGCCTTCTAACGTAATTGCTTTTGTAAAATTTCTGCAGTTTAGCTGATGACTGCCAGGAATTAGGAGAAGGGCTCATGTGGTAAATTTCTCACCTCTGATTCTGGGGATTCCTTTTCATAAATAGACAAAGAGCAACAGGGAAGACCATGTTCTGAATATCTCTGTCTACGTAGTTAACGTTATAAGCACTTTTAATTTTAGATATTGAAACAAAATCATTCCAAACAAATTAGCAGGCAATTCATTGATTAAATTAATGTAATTCTTTATTGCAGAAAGTGTTGTTGCTAATGTTGTATCACATACTTTACTTGATTTAAGATAATTGAATGCAGTTCATTATTATGCTTTCATTCTGATAGACATTTTTTTATCATGATTACTGCCTTACTCCTGAGTGCTTTGCAGAGCATAAATCACCACAAGTAAATGAAAAAGATGTTGTAATCAGAGGTGTTATTCAGCAGGTTCTCACCAGTTCTGGAGAATCGGTACTGGAAATTTTGAGTAGTTCGGAGAACCGGCAAATACCACCTCTGACTGGCCCCGCCCCCATCTATTCTCTGCATCCTGTCCCAGCTGATCGGCTGAGTCTTCTTTTGTTGCCCTGCACAGGAGAACCAAGATGGAAAGCAGGTTAGTGGGGTGGGGAGGGAATGGGATTTTGCAGTAACCTTCCCCCAGGAGTGGGATGGAAATGGAGATTTTGCAGTATCCTTCCCCTGCCACGCCCACCAAGCCATGCCTACCAAGCCATGCCACACCCACCAAGCCATGCCCACAGAACCGGTAGTAAAAAAAATTGAATCCTACCATTGGTTGTAATCCTATTTAAGTTAGTTTATATATCGCCAGACGAACACAATACAGAAGCCTGATGATGGCAGATGAGATTCTGCTGAAACATTGCTACAACTTTAAAAGCACCACTACTATGACGTGGGAAAATACCCGAACAAAGCTGAATGCCATACATGTAAGTACCCGCGAAAACTTAAGAAAACATATGTATGTATGTATGTATGTATGTATGTATGTATGTATATGTATATTATATGTATATATGTATATATGTATATATATCAGCTATGGTGTTCGGGTTTTCAGCGTCATAGTGTAGTCTTTTAAAGTTGTAGCAAGTTTCAGCAGAATCTCATCTGCCATCTCATCGTTTCAGATTTAAAAGCCTGATGATGGCAGATGAGATTCTGCTCATCCTGATTGCTGGGAGTCAGGATGAAAAAAACCATTCTGGCACGTGGGAAAATAGCTGCCCAAATTTAAATCTGAAACCACTGTAAAAGTCTGACCCCAGACGGACACAATACAGAAGCCTGATGATGGCAGATGAGATTCTGCTGAAACGTTGCTACAACTTTAAAAGAACTACAATGACGTGAAAATACCCAACCAAGCCGAACACCATACATGTGATACCCAAAACTTAAGAAAACATGTATATATATGTATATATATGTATATATATGTATATATATGTATATATATATATATGAAAAATTCAGTATACACACAAACACACACACACCCTACTTGTTTTATTTTTCTAGGTCCAAAAACAAATTACCATTTTCAGGAGGAGAAGAATGAACATTTTGTTTATGTGATTACCATAATTATATATTGTGACAATTTAATGGCACTATTCTGAGCTACAGTGCTAAATTAATTAATTTAATCACAATTTATCCAATGTCCTTTCCAATCTAAATCCTAAGTCAAAAGCTATTCAGCTACCCTTTAGGCATACTTCTTGTATTGAGAAGGGTTTGGTGGACAAGGATATCAATCAGTGGTGGGATTCAAAAATTTTTATTACCGGTTCTGTGGGCGTGGCGTGGTGTGGCATGGCTTGGTGGATGTGGCTGTGAAAGGATACTGCAAAATCCCCATTCTCTCTCCACCCCACTAACCTGCTTTCCAGCTCTGTTCTCCTGTGCAGGGCAACCAAAGAAGACCCAGCTGATCAGCTGGGACTTGGGAGGCAGAAAATAGAGGGGGCGAGGGCAACCAGAGGTGGCATTTGCTGGTTCTCCGAACTGTTCAAAATATCTGCTACCAGTTCTCCAAACTACTCAAAATATCCACTACCGGTTCTCCAAACTACTCAAAATATCTGCTACCAGTACTCAGAATTACTCAAAACTTCCACTACCGGTTATCCAGAACTGGTCAGGACCTGCTGAACATCACCTCTGATATCAATGCAAATGACCTAAACATAGATATATTTTAGGCTGGTAGTCTTAGAAAACTGTGGGACTTAGGCTCCTTAAAATGAATGTGATTTACACAATTTCCTCTGTAAAAAATATCTTCCAGATTCTCTGAATGCTATCAGGTTCAGTCTTATTGACCTACTAGATAAAACTACAATGTTAAATTAAATTAGGTGTTAGATTTATGTCCCACTTCCTTTTAGGAGATTAAGGAGCACTGTCTCACTCCCCACCACTACTTACCTGTGAGGTATATTTTGGTGAAAGAGAGAGATTGGTCCAAAGTCACCAACTGAATTTCCATTGCTAATGGTAGACATGACACTGAGTTTCATCAATCCAGCACATTAAACATCATAATACACTAACTTGTGTAGTATCCCACAGTCCGAACCCATTTCAATCATATTACTTTTCAAAATACAGTTACTGAGCATTCATTGCACCCTTTATGACATTTAGCATCTGTATGAAGCCACCATAAATGTTCAGCAAGAATTTTATATTCAGGATGTCATCAGAGTTAAAGGGAGCCATGCAGATGCTGGATCAACATCTGCAAACAGTAACAACTTAGGTGAGGGTGAATAAGACTGAAATGCCCTCAAGATAGAAGTATTCGAATGTTAAGAGTCTGGATCTGAGTACTAAGTAAACAAAAAAAATGCTGTGCAAGAATATTTCTTTTTCCTACTTTGGCAAACTGGAAGCACATAGAGTTATTGATGTAAATACAGATTTATTTACAATAATTCTTCAACAGAAGTGCATAGGCTATTGTGACTTTTGCTTTGGCAATTTCTTATCTGAATCACTACAAAGTGCTTTTGCATACTTCTGCTCTTGAAGAGAATCCAGAATCAGAAACACACAAACACACACAATGCTGCCATGAAACCAAACAGAATAGCTTTCATATAATAGTGATATTTCATTAGTTGCACATTCATTTCTGAGAGATGAATTCAATACGCTAGTGTTAATTTACAAAGCAAAGCTGAAAATAGTTCTGGACCTAGCACCTGACCCCTACTTTTTGGGGGGGGGGGTTGTTTGGGGGAGAGTTAGTGCCTTCAAGTCATTGTTGAATCCTGGTGATTGCCTGAAGTGGTGCCTGCAGTTTTCTTGACAAGATTTCAGAAGAGGTTTGCCATTGCCTGCTTTCCAGTGCTGAGGTAGTGGGAGTGTGGCCCAAGTTCACTCCAGTAGCTTTCTGTGTTTGGACTACAGCTTATGATCTCTAGCCTGGTACTTTAATGACTACACCAAATTAGCTGTCATGCCTTTGAGTCAGTATTGATTTTTGGTGACTGTGTTGACTTGTCCCTGCAATTCACAAGGGTTTTTTTGGGGGGTTGATTTGTCATTATCTTCTTCCAAGGAATGAGAGTCACTGGTAATGGCCTAAGATCATCCAGTTAGTTTTGGTCTAAGGTGGGATTAGAATTTATGATCTCCCAAATTCTAGCCTGATGCCTTAACTTCTACACCAAACTGGCTCTTTGACCAGGGCCATCTATAACTAATAACTCTCAGACTAAAATAAAAAAGTGATCCATTATAAATGAGTGTATGTCACTGATCAATGTTCATTATATTAAAATATAATATAAGATCTCTTATATTGTAAGGCAGGGGTCTCCAACCTTGGCCACTTTAAGCTGGCTGAGGAACTCTGGGAGTTGAAGTCCACAAGTCTTAAAGTGGCCAAGGTTGGAAACCCCTGTTCTAAGGCATGTATATCTGCTACAGTATTCTCATTGTGACATCCCATGCTATTGTAAACTATATATCTTCAATAAATGGTTTAACAGACCCATAGATTGTAAAATGTTTGCAAGTGAAAGATGTGAAACAACACAAACAAGATATGAAAATGTGCAAATATATTTCTCCAGAAAAGTTTTCAAGTCTGTGATGCTTTCAAAATTAAGTTACCTTGTCCAAGTCCAACATCTAGAATAAGATTTTGTTGTTATATTCCATATCTCTTCTGCTAGAATACTTTCAGAATGATCATTAAAATGTTTTCAAATCTCAAGCAAGTTTTATTGCAGTTTTGTAAGTTCCTTGTATTTTATCTTAATTTTTATATAAATGAATAATATATATGGAGCTATGTGCACTGTATTCAATGTCTCCAGATTTGTCCTTTTTACCAGTCAGGCTGGATTATGTAATAAAAGTTCAAATAAGTTCAACTGCACAATGAACTTTGCTTTCTTTTGCTTTCTTTTGTACAGAAAACAGTAACACTCTCTGAATTTTACTTACAGTCAAAATTATGTCACAGCTCAAACATCCAGTATCTTAATAAAATTTAGAATGTAACAGATAACTTATTACTACGCTTACTACTACTTTTAGGAAACAACATTCATCTGTGCCTCGTATCCACATTAATTTCATCTGCTGAATGTATATAGTGCATGAATAAGGTCCTGGCAATCATCTTGATCAGGATTTGATCATGGGAAAACGTAATAGTTCTTTTTGAAACTCTCTGAAAGACTGTCATACAAAAGACAAGCCAGAAATGTTAAGAGCTGTTCAAAGAAATAAATGGGCAAAGAAATAAAGGGTTTAAATTATAAGCAGGTAGATTCTGTGGGACACTAGGAAATGTTTAACAATAGACAGAATGCCTTGAGAAGTGGTTGACTCTCCTTTAACAGGGATATTTAAAAACAAAATGATGGTCCGATTGTCAGGTGCTAATAGATTACCAAATTTTGGAGAAAACATTGGACTTCAAGACCCTTTTTCATCCTTACAATGTCTTCTATGATTGCATAATTCTATTTTTAAATTAACAGAACCCCTTATCTTGTCCCATATCTGTATTTGGAAGAGAAGGGAACATTTTTATTTTTAATAATTTTAAAGTAATTAAAAATAAAATTATTTTACATAACATCTACAATTTGCACTATTTTCTGTGAAATGGGTATTTTGGAGATTGCAATTTATATTTCATAAATTTTCAAATTAAAATGACATTTGAGTGCCATCCTTAAAGCTTTCCACACAAAGGGAGGATACTATGTTCCTGCCGCAATTAATTTTTTTCTGGCCAAGTCGCTAGCACAGCTTCTTTATGGGATCTTGCTTGGACCCTCAGCTTCGTGTTTCACACCATTGGAAAAAGTTTCATCCAAATTTATTAGAGCAATTCTCCAGATCCTGGGTTGTGTGTCAAATGCACTTCTGCGCCTGGAGACAGGATTGACAAAAGTCGAACCAAGAATCTGTATAGTGTCTTTAAACCTCTGGCTAAAGTTTAACTTCTTTCCACAAGACCTTGCTCCATTAATCCTCCAAGAAATCCTCCAATTTTCCTCAGCAGGGATCAAGGCTGTCGAGTCCAACTTTGCCAAACTAGGCTTCTCCCCAGCCTCAAAGTCAAGTTGGACTATGACCAAGCAAAACAAACCTTGCGACAAAGGGCAGAGGACATCGAAAGGCAAACTGACTTAGGGAAAGCTCCATTGTTTTTGGCTCCAGACATATTGTTACTCCTGCCAGCTATCTTAGCCAGTTAGAATGGGCAAACCATCAGAAAGCATTGCCGCTCACACCGTGCCATGCATCAGCAGTCCTGTACAGCAAATATAAAAAGATACCATTGACTGGAAAACTCTGTTCCTATGGCTCAGGAGAGGTGGAGACTGTTTGTCAGATACTCCGATGTTCCTTTTACAGAGAGATTAGAAAAAAAACCATATCCTTCCAATAATTGGTAAGGATCCTGGCTGTTCTGACACTCCTTTTCTCCAGTGACTGCTTAAGGATGAACAGTCCATAATTACAGTGCAGGTGGTTAGATTCTGTGCAGCAGCACTGGGGATTCGTGGAAAACGGGTGTCTAACCCACCGTAGCTATTTTATACAACAAATGTAGCAAGCTCTTTGCACTGCTTATTCCTTTCCCTTTTTGGTATTAAACTGACTACGGGTCAGAGTTTATGAATTGTAATTTTAGTATAGTTAGACCACGTGTAATTGACAAGACTGGATTTATCATAGACTTTATCTGTCATTTATTATTTTATTATAGAATTTTTAATTGTATATTTGCTGAGTGTTTTTATTTGTTCTGGTCTCTGACTGTAATAAACTGAATTGTAATATGTGTAGACAGTTTTCAGTAGTCATAACAAGAAGGCCAGAATAAGAAGACCAAGGGATCACATTTAGTCCCTAAAAGAGTGTCCTGTTTAAAAAAATCCTGTCAAGATGTTTCAAACATGGCCTTACACATGTGTTTCCTTCCAAAGTCCAGACAATTTTTTCTCCTGATAACATCTTTTTGATGTTTCAGTTATGGAGCTTATCAGTTTATCTCCTATCATATCAAATGTGGTGTTTGTATAATGCAATTACTTTGGATCATGGGGGCTATTGTTTCCAGCATTATTGAGAAAGAGACCTATTAAAAGGCTGGGAAACAATTTGGTCACATTAATCAGACCAATAAAAGGCCACTACCTGGAGCATTTATGATCATTTAAAGAGCTCTTTTACAGAAGAAACCTTAAAAATTGTTTCCCAGCAATACAATTAAACTGCTCTCCAGCTAAGAAAAAGAATGGCAGACACCAGATAGAAAAAACATGCTTGAGGCTGTTAGGTTTCATCAGATAAGAAAAGCTGGTTCTGCTGCATGTTCAATAATGAATTCTGACAAAAAATGTTAGATTTTGTAAAAGATTCTTGAGAACTGATGGTCCTCAGCTAGATAGCTGCTACTTGAAAATAAGGATATATTTTTGAGTTTACAATTTACCAGAAAAAAGTTTATTTTTTTCTTTTCTTTTTGAACATTTCCCCAAAGCTTGGTTTTGATTAGTGTTGGTGACACATTTACAGTGAAGATAGCAAAGCTTTAATAGAAGATATTCTACCATGATGTTACAGGTCTTAATTCACTGGAAATGTTTTCAACAGCTAGACTAAGATTTTAAACTGAAGGGGCCAATGTGTCTTAATCATTGTGTTTTTCAAAGCAGTTCATGTTTCAGTTCCTGATGAAAGTTTTCCTTTTTTTCATTCTTGTAACACAACATCCTTCCAGTGGAGGGCAATGTATACCTTCAAGAATATATGTCTTTACGTATCTGTTACCTTTAGATTTGTGTGTAATTCCTGCATCCTACCCTGCAGAATTTTTGCTTTCCCCCCCCCAGCTTTTAAAAACTTTCCATGGAGCTTAGCTATTTTTCTTCTGACTTTTCTACTCCTCCAAATATATAAAGTAAATATAGCTTATTTCTCTTTTTAACACAGTCATGCATAAATGCGTACCTCTTTTATTTAAAATTGCATAAAAGTATCAACCAAATTTTTGATTGTAGGAAATTGGGAGTTAGTCTTCTATATCTTGATACTTACAAAATGCCCTTACACGAATTAGTAATCCCATTTGTAGAGCATCTTTAACCCAATCAGCATTAAATTAAACTAATTGTATTATCACTTAGTAGTCATTTGGATATTTTGTAAAAGCCATGTAGCATAATAAAAATAAACCAGCATGAGTGACATTTCAATATTATGGCTTGTATGTTCATTAGATCTCATAAGCTATTTGAATTAGTTCTAATTGTTTTCTTCTTGAAATTGGATTTGAAAAGATAGAAGTATACATACAATCAGTTAATAGGTGAACAGAAGTTGTTAATTCCAGAGGAAGGGCTTGGACTGCCAGCCTTGAATTGCAATTGCAAGAAAGATTTCAACATAGCAGCACCAACAGCTGCACGTATATATGCCCAACAATCATAATTAAGTGAAATGGAATTAGGAGATATAGTACCTATAGAATGAGGGTTCCTTGGTGCTCTCCAAGCTTGCTTGTTTTCTTGCAGACCCAAAGTAGATAATTCTACAGCTATATAAGCTATTAAAGTGCTAGCTTATATACCTGTAGAAATACAATCACTTACTGGCTTTTCATTTCCTTATCCTCACTTCAGAACTGTATTCTGTAGCTACTCCTGATACTAAACTACAATTCCCATCTCCCTTGACCGTTGGCCATAATGAGTGGAAGAGATGGGATTTAGAATATAGTAGTATCTAGAGGTCTACTATAGTTTGGCTCTCTAGTCAACTTGAGTAATTTATCCAATCCATTGAAATTAAGCCCCTAACAATCTATAACACAGAAGTTTACAGTAGATTGAAAACTCACTAAGGAGTAATCTAGATATCAGTGCTATCAATTCAAAATTAAGGCCATTGTAAAATATATGAAGCATCTTTGAATTAACAAGCAGGAAAGAAAATAGTTCAGGAATACATATAATTACCACAAGTATTCTTCTGTAAGGATATCCTACTATGCCCTATAAACCCTGTACTCTTTAAGAGTCTTTCTCCCAATCCTTATCTGAAAATAGGGAGAAAAATTTAGGCTATACATAAATCATCATCCAAGTGAGGTGTGATCTTAAATATACATAGCTAAAAAATGTAATGTCTCTTTCAAATCCAGGTTAACTCTTTGTAACTTCATGGACATTGTTTTCTTGGCATCAGTATAGAATTAGTCTGCGAATCTTCTTATCTAGCATAGAAAGAAATAAGACTATTCTATGATAACTGAAATATGCTATCCATCTCTTCAAATAAGATTTGATGAACAAATCAAATTAACTCAAATAAACACTAGAAAAGGGAGATTGCACAAACTTCTTTTCAATTAATAGCTTCCTCCCACATTTTACATAAATAGTTCTGTATCTCAAAACACAAATATATTCTTCCTGCAGTAATGTACAATACTTACCCTACTACAAACAAAAATATGTATATATCTGATCAAGAGCTGTTATGCCTTTCCTATGTTCACTTTTACAAAAACTACCCTACCTATACCACTGTTCGTACATATGTAATTGGATGATTGGTCTCCAGCTGTTGTCTTTAAAACCTATGTAAAGCATTTTATTCATCAAATATATTATGCATGGGGGAAGGGAGAGAGGAAGAGATGGTACAGAAATGCATCACAGTGACATCATTATAATTCTTCTCCTTTATTATCATTTGTCAATTTGAAAAAGGAGCTGGGAGTCACAAGTTACGCTAATTGGCACATTTGCTTTATTTTATTTTATTAAACAAACTGGGCTTGTATTCTCATTCTGTGTTTTTCCCTTTTCTCTCTCTTTTTTTTGTTTTTTGTTTTTTGCTTTGTTTGTTGTGTCTCCTGTAGTTCATTCCATCATCACATTGAAATGGGGAGAAAAGAAAAATGTTTGTTCTTTTTTTTTTTCCCTCTCTTAACTCACTCAATAGATTTGGACTCCTCAGAGGAACATAACTTTGCACACACACTTGGAATAGAGAAAAGGGGAGGCAAGAGAAAGAGCGCACTCGTGGTGGGCAGACAAACACACACACACGCGCAGATCAAACAATTCTGATACAGTGCAAGAATTTTCCCAAAATGATTGAGTCATCATTACCAAAAAACTCGCCATAACAACACCAAGAAACAAAATGTTTAAGCCACACTGTTTGACTGGGATTTTTCCTGCTTTTTTTTTTCTTTAAATGTTTGCCACACAGAGAGAATAGAGGTGGAAGGGTCAGAAAGGGACGAGGACAGACAGATTTACAGGTGAAAGAGGGAAAAGATTGAAACTAGGAAGGGAGGGAAGATACAGGAAAAAGGAGGGAGGGAAGGGCAAGAGGAAGTCATTTCTTAATGTTCAGGCATTTTCTTGGTCCGCCTTGCTCTCCTCTTCTTTTGCTTCTTCTTGCAGGGCACTTTCAGAAGGTTTGGTTTCTTCTACAGCATCTAAGAAGTATAAATAAATAAAATTGTCAAGGAAGTATATGAATGGAATTTAGTAGTTTTGTTATTTTTTTAAAAATGGGAAACTTTTTGCAGAGTACAAAATAAACGATGTCTTAACAGCATTGCTTTTGTGATCACTAAACTGAGCCGAAGACAAATTGCAGGTCTTTTTTTATATGTTGGGTGAGTGGAGAAAAGGTTTGAAGGACAAAGTGGGAGTATGAAACCTTGGTCACAATCAAGGTATAATTTCTTTTACTCAGAAAGCTTAATATCACTTTCAAACAATATTTGCAGTAATGCCTAACTGTTCTGACCCAACCGGGTTTCCAAAGAGCAACCACAGACAAAAGCAGCAGCCCCCACCTTTTAAGGTTTAATAACGAATTCTGTTCCTTTACAGATAAAAGGCTGCTTTCCACTAATTAGCTCCAACAAGAAAGAACCTTGCCAAGTTGTTCGTCAATGCTGCCAAAAACCCAGAGATAAGAATTAATTTATAAGATTCTCCAAACATGAACTAAAATGTCCACAAGCTGAGCTTCAGAGCTTCTTTGCTTTCTGCAAAGAATGCTTTTTCAAACCTGGCTATTATCCTCTTGAGGGAGGGGCCATTACCTTGCAGCCTTACTCCAGAGTCACCTGTGCTGTTGTAATTGTTCTTTCCTCCGAGTAATCCTTCATGCATGTGCACTTGGCACAGGCTCCTCAGGAGCCTCCTCATCACTGCTGCCAGCCCCCACAATCTCTGAAGGCAGCAGTCCACTCCCTGATGGTCCTGGCCCCTCATCAGAATCCTCACTCTCCTCAGCCATCTGCTCCTGCTGCCGTCCAACCACAACACTAACCTAGTGCAGCCCCAATATTGCCCATAAAAGGATGCAACCTTTAACCTAATGGAAGCTGTTGAACCCCATTGTTATGTGGAAACTGAAAAATTACCTGGGCTTTCAAATTTTCACCATTGGCATTTAAGTTCCATTTTACCTTGCTTGATTGGGTCTCTTCCTGCTCTTTTTTTTCCATACAAAGAGTCACGTATCTGTAAATTATTGCTTCCAGAGAAATTATCCTGCATTTCTTTCCAGTTATCAATATGATGGATGGGAACAAAGATTTAGAAAAGATAAATCTCCCAGATATATGGATTCCTGCACAGATACTTCCAGTCAATGTCGGATGGACTAATGGAATGTCTCAGATAAATCTAATTTAGTTCTTCTCTTTTATGCTTATCTGTTTTGCAAAAAACCATGAAACCAGGATAATTTTTATACTAAATTAATTACATTTCAGATATTAAAATTTAAGGGAATGAGAGGTAAGCCTTTTCAAATAATTTTTTCAATTAGCATATAATTTTCTGGGGTAAATACATTTTTCTGGGGAAAAATATAAGAAAAATAAAGAGAAAAATAACCTGGATAATGTATTCTGAATTCGAAAAATCTTATCAGTTCAATGAATTCGAATTGAGAAGAAATCTGTGAACTAAGGGACTTCATTTGTTCCAGCTCAGTTAGATTGTCTTAAATTCTATATGAAATCCATTTGGAGCATATACTCAGTTTTTGAATGTTTATATTTTTACTAAATTTAGCCTCCCTAAATTTCACTTTGGAAATAATAGTATATGATACTAGCCTATAAAAACTATTTGAAATATGTTCCACCGTAGACATCCCCAAAACATCTGTTCTGCATTGCTTAATATACAATTTTAATATATGAAGCTGTCTGTAAATAAATTAAAAGGACTTTTATTTCTGTTCTTTTATTGTTTTATTCATTTCCCCTCTAAATATCTCAACAATCTACATTTATTTTAAGAGAACATTTCTGCTTATTTGCTTCTAACTGTTGAAACATCTATACTCAGAGCACTATCAAAACTGTATTAAGCATAGCACAAGTAAAATTCTACACAGCTGTCATACTTTCAAGTATAAAAAATTTAAAGGGGAATTCTAAATGCTGATAATCTCTCTTCAACATATGTGGGTCGCTATATAAAGCAGACCTTGAGTAGATATAAACTAGCACAGCTTCTTAAGAATGTCTATTTCTTCCGCACTATGTGGTTCTTTTGAAAGGCAAGGTTATTGTGGATAAGCATTTATTAGTAAATGAATCACAGCTATGAATATAAATGTGGGTGTTTGAAAACCAAGATGGGCAATTTTGTTTCCAGAAAGGGCAGCTTTCTCAATTGACTTTAACCGCATTATATGTTAATGGTTTATAGGCTCCGCTTCAAGTGCTTCTACTGTCTTACACTGCTGAAATTAGGTTGAATGGATTTCCGGGTAAAAGACAGTCTCCTGGGATCTGCCCAGTTCTTTTTGTCTTCCTTGGTTTAATTAAATTGGAGTAGACAACGACACACTGCCTTTGTTACATTTCCTTTCTTTCTTTTTGAAGGCCGATGGCTTTTGGCCTTGGCTTTACATTTATGGTGACTTTAGAATGATTAAACATAATGGAAATACATAAAAAAATAAAATAAAAATCATATGTAGCTCTATGGACTCAGCATAATAGGAAGCTTTGTTTGTAAATTGTTTTCGCTTTTACAGCTGACATCAATAATTCAAAACAACTATAACAATTTCTTTAACATTCAGCATCAACTTCCTGATTGGTATATCTCTCCCTTGTCCATTATTCAGATTATCAAGTCTTAAAACTCACTTTCTCTATTTGCACTTAGAATCTGCACTTGGTTTCTAAGAAAATCTTTTGCTCAGCATTTGACCATGCAAGTGTCTTATAAAGATGTGTTGCTTTTCGCTATGAGTAGTTAAACAAGAGTTTTGCCCCAGACAGACAGGTCTGTTACTCCTATTGGAAAAAGAAAGCAGACCTATTACTTATTCATTTAAATGTATATTTCTTCCTCAGACAGGATACAGTACATGTTCTGGCAAGACCACTATAGACAAACATTAATGCAAAACCACTTTTAAGTAGAGAAATAATTTAATAATGTATTAAACTTTTATAAATGTGTTACACCGGTACATAACATCCCAATTTAACTCAATTATTTCTTGCAAAGATGGTTTAAGCAATTCCATAAGCAAAACCTGACTTGCACATTCTCTGTTCCTCCCTGCCCTCCCCCCAAAAGAAAGAAGTTATTTCGGAGTGCTTGAGAATTCTCTTAGCATGGTATTTCTGCTTATTTTTAATTGGAAAGAGGAAGATCATGCTGTGCTAGAGGTGTTATCCAACCTTCCATCAATCTGAACACCTCCTAGCTTATTGCACATTCCAATTGGGTAAAACATATCCTGTAACAGGAAGAGTTTCCCCATAATCTTTCCATGAGATACATATGAATTATAGAAAGCCAGGGAGGCTATAGACTGCTGGAATGATGAGTGTTCAATAAAAGACATGATATTCCTCTACCTTTCTTCATCTTCAGTCAGCTTGTAATTAAGTGAGCATTTTTCTTCGTACTACAATGTGCACGCATGCACTGCACAAACACAAACCTTTCATAAATATCTTATACTTTCAAAAAAATTTCAAAATCAAATTCTATTTACATCAAACTGTGGTACTAAAGGAAAAATAAACCTGACTGGCACTAATTATAACAGCTAATTCCCTGGCCAAATGAAACCTCCTAAGTTGCACATTCCATAGGAAGGCAGAGCATTTCAAAAATGCCCTGGAAAAAGGTCTTATCCCTCCACCTCATTTTTTTTGTAATTTTTTTAAATTTTTTTACAACAAACATAAACATAAAACAACATATAAAACCTTCTTTCAATTGTACAGTGTGTCAGTTGGTACATGTTTCTTGGGCATAATATCTATAGTCTTTCCCTCAGATTTAAATTTATATTCAAATTATATTAATCAATTTTCCATGTCATGTTATGTTATTATTACATCATCATTAGACTTTAGTCACAAGTTTGCATTATCCTTGTAGATCAAATCTGAGTTTTTACTAATTCTAATTCATATTATAATTCATTCCATAATAATCAATTATAACCTATCATTACTATTGTATTATATTTCCTCCACCTTATTTTTAAAGTGCAATATCATCTTAAATATTGCCTATTTTGCAAAAAATTCTGAAGTTGGGAGGGTAGATAGAAAAATATGAGGGTGATGTCATTCATTCAGATATTCTGAACTTATTTATTATATCTTTATGCCTATTTTATAAAAAACTAATTCTTATATAATCTCCATAAATGTATTGTTTTACCATTTTTTCATGTATAAATTTATGTGTCCTGCACTATATTTATGTGTCCTGCATAATGGAAAAGGTTTTAAAACTCTAAAACAAAGATGTGGAATGATGGCCCTTTATGACTTGTAGACTTCAACTCCCAGAATTCCTGAGCCTGAGTGGCTCAGGAATTCTGGGAACTGAAGTCCACAATTGATTAAAAAAAAAACATCATTCCCCACCCTTGCTCTAAAAGCTACACAACAAATTATTCTCACATATTTGCATGAGGTCATGGCACTGTAAGAATTATTACAGATTGCTAAAAAAAAAAAAGATAATCTGGTGTGAATGCATGAGAAGAATGTTAGATTAATGCTAATATGATAATCTTGGGCAAAGTATATAAACTTATCTACTGAAGTGTGAGAACATTTCAACATCCCACAATGGAAGAAGAACAAATTTAATGGATTGCATCACAAACTTGAAACCATAGTGGATTTGTAGAGCTGCCAATTGTTGGAAAATAATTTTTCTGTTCATACAAAACCCCTGTACAGACATCATTGGAAAACTAATTTTATTTATTTATGGTTTGTACCATTTTATATGTCTTACATCTTAGCATTGCAGAAGATGCTGGGGCCATTTTCCCATAATAGAAATTGCTAACTCATCCTACCTTTTAAATTAATGTGGGAGGAAAATTCCCTCTCCCCTTTTCCAGGTATTGGGAAAAGTTCTCACTTGTAAAAAAAAAAGCTGTTATTCTTTTAAAAACACAGGTTATAAGAGGTCTGTAATACAAAACATACATAATGGTGACTTTCCATTTGTGATGAACACCAGTCTTTCCTGGTTGCTAGATATTTGAAAAACAAAACTTTTCAAAAAGATTTGAAAAACAAAACAAAATCCACAACCCAATCAGTGTGATTTTTCATAATGATACAAAAGGCAAATTATCAGCCATCCTTGTTTTAACATTTTTCTTTCAAAGTTTAAAGTTAAAACCAAAACCATCAGGCGGGAACTTTACATTAAAAAATAGTTCACTATATGATTAATCCATATTTTTCAAAGAAAGATAATGGAATTCAGTTATATGGCACACAGAGCTGTTATCACATTTCTTAGAATACAAATGAGAGAAGGTGCACTTTTTTTGCACCATCCTATTAGATGCCTGTCATTTTGTAATCCATTTACACACTCTCCAAAACCCATCCAAGCAACTATCTCCCTGCTTCCTTAATGTGAACAGTTGGGTGATTTGTTTGGGATTCTTTCCCTTCCCACTTTCCTCTTTTGAAACCTGTGGAATGGAATCTCCATACATGTAAATGTGTAGTAAATAGAAAGGAAAGAGGTGGCAATGCAGGACACGTGCTTTTGTATGTAAAGGGTCGGAAAAGCACAATGAGAGCTACATTGCCAGGCATTTTGCCTATGTCTAGACACCAGCTGCCTTGTTGCCATGGAAATCCTCCAACTTTGGCTGATGAGCAGAAGCAGTAATGCTTCTCCGGAGACATCACTCAAAGGGGTGGGTGGGAGAGAGAGGGGGGAGGGAGACAGGGAGAGAGAGATATTATTTATGAATAAAGCACCTCAACAACATTCAGTTTCTGGGAATGTGGGAATGGTAGTTTCACCCATTTGCTTCCAAAGCCATTTGCGGTACAGAGAGAAGCCTGACAGCTGAGCAAAATAATAGGGAAAATGCTTCACTGCTCATTTCTGAATGCTTCCTGCCCCCTCCCTTCTCTGAGTGCTCATTCACCAGTACCATCAACCTTCTTCCATCAACAGACACCCTAATTGTACTGAAAGAAACACTCAAGGGAGCTGGAAATGGCAGACTGTCAGGTGCATTTAGTGCTATTCAGAGGAAAGTCTCTCCCTGATGAATGCCAGTCTCTCCCTCTCCATTTGCTCACCAGTTCTGAAGAAAAATAACACCCCACTCTCAGCGACTGTGGTGCTGTCATCTTGAAAGCAAATTTCATCAACACTCTTATTTTAGTTCACTCAGCAGGTAGGTGAAAGCATGCAAATGCAATGGGATGGAGTGAGATGCATAGCAGCATAGCAAGAGCAGTATTTCAGGTAAGACACCAAAACATAATTTGTTATTCTCATACATTAAGAATGGGGATATAAAAGTTCCATAAGAATATTTGTTAGATTAAGCCAGTGGCCTAGCTAGCCCAGACTTGTATGACTTTGTCCATTCCTCTCAAAGCCCCAGATTATACCAAATTCCACTTTAATTGTACACTGTAGAAGTGGTCATCTCCATGAACTATACCAGCTCATCATTCTTCTCAAAATTAACCACTTCTTAGTGCTATTGATCAGAAATTTCAATTAATTCACTAAGCAGCACGAAGAAAAAAGATTACTGAACGAATACAAAATGGACTTTCTGTGGCAACACAAACACAAAAGAGACTGCCTTTGTGGGATGGTCCTTCAGCTTTCCTTCATGAGCAAGACATCTCAAAACGTTTTCTAACTCAGACGAAAAGTAAAAGGAACATACCTCCTATTTCATGTATAATAAACAACACTAGTTACTTAAACTTATTTCAATGCTGGCTAGGAGACAGAATTTTCCACACACCTGAAAGTAATACAGTTACTTATGTCACTTCCACATTAATGTGTTACATCACTTTGGGATTGCTTCCAAGCTGACTAATCTTAATGTACTGCTTTTTGAGCTCACTTGGTTTATTTTTTAATCTGCTTTAGTTTACTAACATTGCTGAACAGCTGGCACTTTTATTTTGGTCACTGTAGCCTTAATGAACTTAGGAACTGTTAGGAAATCTAGTTCCTTAACTCAGACTATACTTCAAACAGCAATTTCTGTCTTCTTCCCAAACCCAAAGAGGTTTAGCTTCCTGTTCATGGAGTTTATCCTTTATGTCCAACCTAGCCACAATAACATGCGAAAAGTGTCTCCTTACAAACTTTCTGGCATGCTATTATTTTTTAAATGTTGCAGTTTATTATGGGGAAAGAAGGCGAGTTAAATGCATTTGATAAAAGGTGGCAAACAGATGTGGTATTCAGCAGGTTCTGACTAGTTCTGGAGAACCGGTAGCAGAAATTTTGAGTAGTTCAAAGAACCAGCAAATACCACCTCTGATTGAAGATTTTACAGTATCCTTCCCCTGCCATGCCCACCAAGCCACGCCCACAGAACCGGTAGTAAAAAAAAAATTGAATTCCACCACATACAGAGGCATTTGTGTTACTTTATGACTGGGGAGTATCTCTAGGAATCAATACTGACTGGATGACATCCTTGCACTTTTCTCTAGGACAACTGGAAAATGAGCACTGATTGAGTAATAGTGTTATCTGGATTCCAAGGTCACCAGAAGTGAAGACAATTGAAGGTCAGATTGCGCTTTGTGAGCATTGGGAAGAGATTCTGGTGGTGTGAAAGTGCAGGATTGTCAGCGGCAACCATAATTATACCTTCCAATATTGCCTTTGCTGTTGAGCCAGTAATAACACTTTGCTTAGCGGTTGGGCTTGCCCCATACTGGAGTCATTGATCAGTAAATCTAATTGTGGATGGTGGATATAACACATTTATATAACAGCACTGATGAAAATGCAATTAAACATGCACTCCATGTACATATAATAACTCCCCAGAAGATTGACATGGTTAATACACATTTAAATTCTCACTGAAACAGGTAACCAGAAAGAATAATTTAAAATGTCACAATCTCAATCTGAAAAAAATTATAACGTTTTGCCCATTGCTACAAAATTATTTTTGTAAATGGTCCAAATTATTTACAGTTATAGTTAGAGAGTTTTGAAATGCTACATAGGCTAGAATATATCAAAAGATATATATGCTAGATATAGGTAATCCTCAACTTAGTCATTTCTTTGATGACTGTTTATAGAGTTAAAACGACACATGTAACTTACAAATGGTCATCACGTTTACAACTTTTGCAGCATCCCCAAGATCACATGATGAATATCCAGGCCCTTGGAAACCAGCATGTATTTACGACAATTGCAGTGCCATAGGATGACCGCCATTTGTGACCTTCCAAGACAGCTTCTGGCAAGCAAGGACCATGGGGAATCACTTAAGGACTGCATGATTCACTTAATGATTGCATTGATTTACTTTACAACTGTGGCAAAAAGACCTTAAAGCCAGGCATGACTCAGTTGAGAACTGCTTTTTTTAGCAATGGAAATTCTAGTATCAGTTGTGATCATAAATCAAGGATTACCAGTATCTCAAAACATTTCCATGTCCAAAGTTTTACTTTTACAAATATTCAATTCTGGTGGCTATTAATCAAAAATCAAAATTATTCCCCCCCAAAAAAGGTCAGGGGAGCCAGAAGATTTCAAAATAATAGGATTGTTTTCTGGAAGTCCCAACACATTTTAATCAGATATCTTCTGCAGGAAAACAAATTTCAAAAGAACAAATTTAACTCTTCAAGCATGCAGATACTAATCAGAGCATAGTCACTCTTCAGTGTTTGGAAGAATGATCTGAATAATGCCCCTTTGGAGGAGGCAGGAAAATCCCAAAGAAAATTAAAATTATGCCAAGATGGCTTATGATTCAACATAGATGCATAGAGATATGATGGGTTATGGACTCCTAATGATGTGTTGTTCTAATAGAAGCACCTGTGGGATATTCCTACCAAGCCTGGTTCTGATTTTATCAAAACCACAGCTGTGAACTATTTTTCCCAGCATGACTATATAGGTCTAGATATGTTTCCAGCTGTGGGCTGACATCTGGCAGATGGCAAAATAATGCAGCTTGTACAGACCTTGAAAAGCTTTTTCTACCACATGTGGTTGCTTCATACAGATTATTTTATTTATTTTCTAGCCATTTGGCGTGATTATTCTTAAATTTTTTATTGTGTTTGAAAACTGTAAGGACTTGAGCTAACTTGGAGGCACTGAAATTCTTTTCAATCTGATAAAGCAGAGTTCTCTTTCCACGTACCTGAATAAAACTTCAATTTGCCAATATGAACAAATCTAGATACAGAATGAATAGGATTTCTATACAGTTGTGAATGCTTTCCAAAATTAAGTTGGGGGAAATTTTCTTGCCCAGCTTTTCAATGAAAAGTTAATGAAAGCACTTTCTATCTATACAGTTCTGCAGCTTTCCATTTTTTTAAAAGCACCCTCACAGACTTTTCATGCTTTTGTGCTCTTTCCAGTTAACATCTTAAAAATTTAATGGAGGTAAAGGTCACTTTAACATCTATATAATAATTATAATAATTGCTTTGGTTATCCCATATTGGTTTCTAGTGAATTTCTTGTGCTGTTTTCAATGCTGATTTTATCAAATGGAAATGTTGTATATAAATTGAGCCAATTTAATATACAAATGTTTTGTATATTAAACAGTCCTGTTCAAGTCAAAAATTGATTTCCCCCACAACTGAAAAACCAGTAGGTCAGGGATGGGGAACCTTTTATGGCTCACTCAGGAATTCTGGGAGTTGAAGTCCATAAATGATAAAAGAGCCAAGTTTCCCTACCTCTGTGCTATGTAATCATCTGTGTTTGCGGACACACCTTTTATTGGAATTCATAATTCTAATTACAAGCTATTGCCATAGAAATTGGAAGTAACAGATTTCATCACAAGTCCAAAATTATATTGCTCTCTAACAAGGATATATGACATGCCTTGGGTGGGTGATAAAAATATTTTTCCTTCTTTATTTCTTAATATTTTGACCAGACTGAGTAAAAGTTCTTTAATGATATCAAGATATCAGGTTGCCGCTGTCTGTAGTAAATAGGGCAAAGGGAATGATGCCAGCTTAAGATTTCAGTGCAATTGTTATAAAAACCTTCTGATGCTAGAAGGTATAAATGGATTATTTCTGAGCTTCCCATCAGCCCTGCTGACAAATGACCTACTTGGAAACAATTTTGACCATGTTAAGAGCATATTATCAAATGTATCAATGGTCACAGCAGCATGTATACCCAAACTATATGGGTGTAAACTACATAAACCTAATGGAACTTATTTCAAAGAAAACTGTTTTTAAGCTTGCAACCCTATATATGCCCAACTGCCAATTCTATTCAACACAAGTATGGATAAAATAAATTTATGAAATAAACAATAAATTAAAAACAGCAATTAAAAAGAAAGGTGTATGTTGTAACAGCAAAACCGCAATAAATACTTTAAAAATCATTGTTTCTTAGACTTTTTATAATGCAGGTTTCTGCTGAAAACTTTGGGTGCTGAGACTAGAGTGTCCCCCAAAAGGGCATTATATAAGCTTGAAAAGGATCTGCTCATAGTGGTGGCTCAACACAATAAACAGAATTTCATGGTACACTGAATTCCTTATACAGTAAGAACATGTACAGAAGATTTCCAGATAGAGATTTTAAAACATAAATAGTACTTTAAAGTGAAAACAAACAGGTAAGTAATGCAAATGAATCAAAAGTTGGAGACATTGGATCACTCCCTGCCAACAAATTGGCAGTAGCATTTGGCACAAATTGTTCATTCAGAAGTTATTATATAACTTCAGGAAATGCCACCCTGTTTATATACACTGTGACATACCTCTTACTTGCTTAACAGTACTATGGGTAAACACTGGTCTAATGAATATCAATTGGGTTCCTCTTGGACTGTTTAGGTGTCACTTATAACATTTCACCTCCTGAACCTCCATTAACCAAGAAGCACCCAAGACTGATGCAGAAAGATGCTCATGGAACAATCCAGTCCAGGGTCTCTATCACATGCATGTTTAAGGCCTTGGTCAGAGTGTCTGACTGGCCTTGGAGAAAAATCCAAAACTTCTTCTGGAAGCTAACACGGTCCATATATAGCCTGGGCCACTCGAAAAAAGGCCTTTCTCCTGTGGAAGTTGGTGGTCCCAATGAGTCAGAGAACAACCCAAAAGTGATCTATCCATAGCCATAGGCTAATGGTGATATTAGAGCACATTGCAACTATATGAAGACAAAAAAAAAAATCTAGTGCAAGACTCCTGGAATATCTCAGCCTTCTATCATTTGGGACAGATTTATGGTTGCTGTGGAGACCCTGAACTCCTGAGTTGCCCTGCCTTTAACATCACTGGAAGGTTAAAGTCCTCTAGGGTTATCAGCCTCAACTACCAACCTTGCAAAGGAATACTGCAGCTCAAGCAGGGATGATGCTAGTTAAACAGGAAGGATGGTAAATCAGCAATAGCCCAACTGATCCTGAAGGCATAACTTAAGCAAAAGAGACTCACATCCAATTTTCTGTGGAACAGACCCTCTAAAAGCTCTCAATGATTCATGAATGACAATATAACTCCCTTCCCTGAGGTCCCTGGGGCAGAACATGAAATACAGGTGGGCATATTTCTGAGATATGCCATCCCCATTGGCCCACCCAGGTCTCAGCATGCCAAGCTGGCACCCTGGTCCACATCGCGGATAAGGTCAGATTTATTATACACTAATCTGGCATTCAAGATCAGCAGTCAGATCCAAGGGCTATTGATCTGTCTACCTGGTCCCAAATGCTGAGGGTCACTTTCAAACAGTGTTTCCGGCATCCCCAAGTGCAGTCCATACCCCAAATATATATTCATTTTGACAATGAGTTCTGCCTTGGACAGGCTTTCTATACAAAAACATATGCTTTCATGTTCATGAGGAAAACAGTTCATTTCCAACTCATTTGCCTTTTGCTGTAAACATGGGTTAAAATGAAAGCACTAATATGTTTTCTTTCACCAGTTAATCCTGTGTGGGAGTAACTTAACAGAAAATTTATTTCTTTAAAAGAGAAATATGTTGGTCATCTGACAGCAGATGTCACCTGACAGTGATCCTGACATTAAATCTCTACATTTCCTTAAATAATTTTAGAAGCAACTAAGCTAGCACTTGGTAGTAATTCAAAGTGTTCTTTTAAGTCTGTTAGCTCACCTATGTAACAGTAATAGCAACATTGTCATCAAAAGTAGATGAGAAACATTAAGTTCACATTATGTACTGTGCTATGGTATATTTAGTCATGATTGTTTGGAAAATATAATTGGTTATATGTGCAAAACAAGATCAAATTTAATAAGACACAATACATCCAGTGAGGCTTAGTATTCAGGATAGCAGTGGATAGCACTAATAAGTTACTTATTAGTAGACTAGAGTCAGCCATATTTACCTTATGGAAGTCTAGAAGGCTTCAATAGATGAGGTAATTATGTAACATTCATTTTGGGGATATCTTTTTTTAAGCGCTCTAGGCCAATTTTAAATGTTTATGTTTCAGAATGACAGAAAAGTACCATGAATTTTCAACAAATAGGATTATGGAGGAGGAGTTCTATATAGCCATAGCCAAATAATTTCCCAATTAAAGTAGTTTTTAAACTTCTTGCTGATTTCATGTACTTGGAAATGTAATTGTCACCTGATTTTAACTTGTGATTTTTTTAAAAAAAAAATTGAACTGCCACAATGAAGGTATTCATAGAAAGTTACAATTTCAACAATAAAACATTTACTCTACAAATAATTTTACATAACAATAAATACATTGAACTGTTAAAAAGTTTTCTTTGTTGGTAAATGATACAACAAAATAAAGTAGAAATGCACTTTTGGTTACTAGAGCAATTGGTTGGAGAAAATTGTGTTCGTCAAACACCTACAAATTGAAGGTGTATGATAACACTTCCCAGATGTTCTGAGTTTTTGGTTTCACCCAATTAATTCGAAAATCCCAGGCTTCCATTATATCCGTGGGGTCCCAGGTTGGGGAAACCCAGCAGAGAAATATTGTTTTAGATCAAAAGCACAAGTATACTTATATGTAGACTTCTGCTTGTGATATAAAACATAATAATTCCACCTCAGATTTCATGAATATATCATGAAATCTTAAGATATGTAACATGTGTATGTGTGTGTGTTGTGTGTGAATGTGTATGTGAATAATAGCAAATTTATGTTTTCTCCCACATGAATTTGTTTCTCCCATATCCATCAGCTTAAACCAAATAAATGCTATCCATTCCTGTAAATATTACTAGCTAAAAGAGTGCATGAGTGGTCACTGCTTCAAGAAATGTTACAGAACAAGTTTTTATGAGTCTGCTTAGACGGTAATTCTACTAAATTCAATACAGCTGGCTTTCTGTAAAGGGAAATAAGATTACAGTTTTAATCAGATTTCTTGAGATCTTACTAGTATGTTTGCAGAGCTATTGTTACTCTTAAGAAAAGAATATACATTCTAAGTAAACCAAGTGAAAAATGCATAAATCTGCTTCAAACCACATACCCGAGAAATACTAGCTCTGCTGTGAAATACTGCAGTAAGACCAATGAAAAACACAGATAAAGATGCAGCTCAATGCTGCTTCTCATCATGATAATTTTAAACACAGTAATGCACAAAATAAAGTAAGATGTCATTTAAACGAAATGCAAATAAAGAAGAAAAGGTAGAAGGATTTCAGTCTGAAAAAACTTACATTGTTTCTTGTTGCTTTTAGCATGACAAAATGGAAGTCATAGGCAGATGTACGTTGTTCCCACCAAAAGCAACAATCTGTGTTTCTTCCTTCTCTCTCCGGCTCGAGACTTAATTAAGGTGAAACGTGTGGCATGACATCACTGCACTGCAAGTTGTCCGACCCCAGCAATCATCAAAGCCAATGAGGAAAAGCAAAGGCAGAACAGCTCGCTGTGCAGTGATGTCACCGTTGCATCATTTATTTCCCATCACTGATATCTGGCCGTACAGACAGTACAAGATGATGATTTAGGCTACAACTTTTAGAGCCAACAATGATATGCAGTCTATAAAATATTGTACAGTACATTTGGGGAGGTCCTATAAACTATATTCAGCAGAAGAAACTTTGATATGTTACATTTTTTTAAAAAAAAATATTACTTCAAATGAAGAATGCAATGTATACATACATTCCACAAATTTTTTTTAAAAAAGCAATAATAATGTGAACATTCTACAGCATTTTTTCAGAATGTTGTAATGCCCTACATAATTGTCAATTGCTTTAGCCTGGATTTATATTTAATAAACAGTGAAAAATAAGTCGAGATACCACATTATATCTTTATTAATTATTGTATATATATATTCTCACAAAGTTTTCATGCTCAGTATTAAGAAACTAAATGGCATAAAATATAATTATGGTAGAATCAGGATATTTACATATAAATAAACTCAACAGACATTATTTGAAGACCATTTTTCTTGGTTACTATCAAAATTTGGCATGTAGATTTAGAGGTAAATCCAGGAAAAACTTCATTCCTATTGCTTTTTAGCTTATTATTGTTGTTTCAATTAATATTGTCATTTTAGGACACCTTAAAAAAAAAAAACCTCCAGTAATTGCCCCAACACAGGGTGGGATTCAAATCTCTTAACAACTGGTTCTGTGGGTGTGGCTTAATTTGTGGGTGTGGCTTACTGGTTGGGCATGGTTTGATGGTCATATGACTGTGTGGGCGTGACCAACTCAATGTCACTCACGTCAAGGGGTGCCTCGCCTGGCCCCTCCCCTCCCAGCCATTCCTTGTCACACCCAACCTCAACTTTATAGTTCTGTAAAAATATTGTTCACCATTTTTTGACTTTATTATCTACATACTATAGATGTACTTTCAGGGACCACTGAAAGGAGGGAACAGGCTTTTAAGGGGATGCCAGAAATGGGGGCAATGTATTTTCCAAAGCATCAGAAGGCAAACAAGAAGCAATGGATGGAAACTGAACAAAGAGAGAAGCAAGCTAAGACTAAGGAGGAATTTCCAGATAGTGAGAACAATTAACCAGTGGAACTGCTTGCCACCAGAAGTTCTGGGTGCTCCAACACTAGAGATTTTTAAGGAAAGACTGGACAGCTATTTCTCTGAAATGATATAGGGTTTCCCCCAAGGTCCCTTCTGAGTGTTATTCTGTTATTCTGACACCTTTCCCAGGACTTCTACTCAGAGTTTGGCATCCTCAGTTTTCCTTCCTGAGCAGGGGGTTGGACTAGAAGACCTCCAAGGTCCCTTTCAACTCTGTTAAACATACATGTATTTATGCTCTGGACTATAGACATGTAAACCCTGAAAAATACCTGGGCAATAGAAAGGCAGTAAAATCACTTTAGGTGTAGGGCAGGGGTGGGAAAACTACGGCCCGCGGGACACATCCGGCCCGTTGGTCATTTTAATACGGCCTGCCTCTGAAAAAAAAATTCCCCTCTGAAAAAAAATTGGGGCCCGCCAAAAGAGACCCAGCGCCGCGCGCAAAAATTTGCACACACAACACGGAGCTGGGCAGCTGCTTCCTGCTAGCGGGGCCAAGGCCACCGCCGGGAACGCCCACTGCTTTCCCAAGCCAGGGCTGGGCGGTGGCGTATTGCCCTGCACCGCGTGGCCCCCGCCTGGCAGCGTGCTTCTCAGCTGGTCTCCTCCTCCTCAGCCATACAGAACAAACAGGCAGAGAAGGAGGAGACCAGCCAGCTGGTTGGGGGAAGCTTTCTGCGCCGAAAGAGGCAGCTACTAATCTCCGGCTTTGCTCCGCTTCTCCAATGGTCTGGCACCACCCTGTTCTTCTTGTGCTGCGAAAGAGGCGGCTAATGATCTCCGGCTCCGCTCTGCTTCTCCAACATCCGGCGCCACCCTGTTCTGTGTCAGGCCCAGCAAGTCCGAGCAGCCGGCGCACAGAACAGGGCAGCGCCAGATGTTGGAGAAGCAGAGTGGAGCCGGAGATCATTAGCCGCCTCTTTCGCAGCACAAAGCCTCCCCAACTGGCCAGGTGCTCTCCTCCTTCTCTGCCTCCTTCTCTGCCTCTCCCTCTTGCTCCTCACAGTTGCCCTGAGCTGGTGCGGTTCTTTACTTGGGCAGCCAGACACCCGCAGCAGCGCCCGCAGCAGCAACAGGCAGTTCTGCCCGGGCTCTGCTCAGGTGTCCGGCTGGGGCTGTCAGGAGTTGCTACCGCCGGCGCAGCTCCGCGTGGCTCCAGTCCCGCGTTGCCTTGGGAAGGGAAAGGCAAAACCAGGAGCCGCTGAGCCTGAACCTCCGGTGCCGCTGCTGCTGTTGCAAAGTACAGTTTCCTCTTTCCTTTCCCTTCCCGAGGCAACGTGGGACTGGAGCCGCGTGGAGCCGTGCCGGCAGTAGCAACTCCTGACTCAGGGGCCTCCGAGGGAGGGGAAGGAGGAGAAGAAGGGGAAGGGGGCGATTCCCAAAAATCTTGTGCTGACCCGGCCCGTCTGACAAATTTTAAAAGTGAAAGCGGCCCCCCGAGCCAAAAAGTTTGCCCACCCCTGGTGTAGGGACAGTGTAAAATATTAATATATGATAAATAATGGTACAATTAAAAATAATAGCACAGAGTTTTCTCTTCCCCCTTCCTTCCTATTTCTTTTTTCTTTCTTCCTATTTCTTTCTTTCTTTCCCTTCCTTTTTCTTTCTTTCTCTTTCTTCTCTCCCTTCCTTTTTCTTTCTTTCTCTTTCTTTCTCTCCCTTCCTCTTCCTCTTCCTCTCCCTCTTTCTTTCTTGCTCTCTCTCTCTCTCTCTCTCTCTGTATCACACACACACACACACACACACACACACACACACTCCCCCTTTTAACCTTGCTATTCTATGATTCTGTCAGGATCTCCTGCTGGAGCAGGGGGATAGACTAGAAGATGACCTCCGAGATCCCTTCCAGCCCTAGATTGCTATTCAGGGTCTTCTGAAGCCAGGGTTTGTGTTATTCCTTCCTCTCCTTTCTTTTTCTCTCCCTCCCTCCATGTATCTATCCATCCATATATCTCATTAACTTTCTCCTCCCTCCCTCCATGTATCTATCCATCCATATATCTCATTCACTTTCTCCTCCCTCCCTCCATGTATCTATCCATCCATATATCTCATTCACTTTCTCCTCCCTCCCTCCCTCCATGTAGCTATCCATCCATATATCTCACCTTCTCCTCCCTGTCTTTTTCCTTCCTCCCTTCCATCTCTCCCTTTGTATATCCCTTTTCTTCTTTTTCCTTCCTTCCTTCCTTCCTTCCTTCCTTCCTTCCTTTTCTTTCTTTCTTTCTTTCTTTCTTTCTTTCTTTCTTTCTTTCTTTCTTTCTTTCTTTCTTTCTTTCTTTCTTTCTTTCTTTCTTTCTTTCTTTCCTCTTTCTTTTCTTTCTTGTCTCTCTTTTTTCTCTCCCCCCTCTCGCTCTCTGTCTCTCTATGGTTCTCTCCCCTGTATCTCTCTGTATGTATGGTTCTATGGTTTTCCCCCCTGTATCTCTCTCTACCCCTCTCCCTATCTTCCCCTCTCTCCCCTCTCTGTGTCTCTGTTTCTGTCTCTCTCTGTCGTCTCTGTCTCTCTCTTTCTCTCAAAGCTGACTGGTCCAATCCAGCAAGCTTTCCTTGGCACTGTTCGCTACTTCTTTCATTTCTTCTTTTTGGAATCCAGACTGGCTGAATAATGAAAGCCAGCCAAGGTGGAAGCGTCCCTTCAGGCTACCATTCTCCTCCTCCTCCTCCTGTGACTGGTGGCTGTGGTGGGGCCGGGGGGTGCACACACGCGGGGAGACCTTCCTCAATTGAGCAGCCACCTGCCCTGTGCCCGGTTTTGCTGTGCTTTGGCACTTGCTTGAGGAACATCTCCCCACGCCTGTGCAGCCCCCGCCCCACCACAGCTGCCAGTCACGAGAGGAAGAGGAGGGGGAGGAGAAGGAGAAGCATCACCCGAAGGGACACTTCCACCACGGCTGGTGATCATTGTTCAGCCAATCTGGATTCCAAAATGAAGAAATGAAAGAAGTAGCTAAAAGTGCCAAGGAAAGCTTGCTGGCTTGGCCCAACCATGGCTTTGAGGGAGAGAGAGAGATGGCAGTGCATCCTGGAACTGCACTAGTGGTGGGGAATTTCTTTGGGCAACTTCGGCAGTGGGGGAAGGTGAGCGGTGACAGAGCATCCTGGAACCGTGCCGGTGGTGGGGAATTTTCTTGGGCGGCAGCAGAGCACACCAGGGCAGCAATGGCAGGGCCTTCCCTGGGGGGGCGTTCCCCCAGCAGGATCCAGCCACAGCAGCACCAGGGGGAGAAGAACATTATCTTCTCTCCCAGCCAGCATGACTGAATTGACAGCCAGGCGGGCTGGCTGGCTCGTTTCGCTTTGCCTATTTATCCCTTACCCAGGTCAAGCTCGCCCCCTGGGAAGGGTTGTCTCGCAAGCCGTCTCCTGCTCTCCACTTTGCTGCCATAGCTGTCACCACTGCGCTGTGCTACCAGCTCCCCACAAAGGATTGTGATCACCCAAGCCTGTCTTGGAGGCTCTGGTGGGGATTGGCGGCAAGCAAGAGGGGTGAGAGAGCTCAAAGAGGCTGGCTTCACTCTGGGCCAGTGCAGACTTTGGCTCAGTTGGGATGGGACTGAGGGGCCAAAGGCGGCAACTTTGGCGGAAACAGCTCCCAGGCAGCAGAGAGGGGGACTTGCAAGCTTTCCCCAGCTAGAGCAGCAGGTGAGTTAAGCAACCGCTGACCTGCCGGAGCCAACAGGATGTGTTCTCTGGTGGAAGACAAGTTGTGTGTGGGGGGAAAGGCGACTGGCAGCAGCGGCAAAACACAAGTGGTGGGGGTGAGGGAAGGGGCAAAACAAAAGGCAAGTGGGGGAAAGGCGACTGGGGCTTGCACTCAGCCAGGAGATCATTATAGGGCTGGGAAGGGCTGCAGTGAAAAGTTGGCAGCAATGGCTGGCCTGGCGGGTGGGCAAAAGCAGGCTGCAGTCTGTCGCACATGCACACAATGTTGTGCCTGCACAATAGGAAATGATTGGGCAGGGAGCGGAGAAGCGGGGTGGGGCCAGCCAGAAGCCCGATTTACTGGTTTCTGAACTACCGGGAACGGTAACAACCGGTTCTATAGAACTGGGCTGAACCAATAGAATCCCACCCCTGCCCCAACACCCCTGTGGGTCTGTAGGAATACAGGCAGTTTTGTGCTGATCATGCTGTTACTTTGGCTCCAGTAGAATCCAATAATTCTTTTTCCTAGTGGAATCTAATACATTTATTCATAATAACTTGAATCCATTATAACCTGATAGTAACTAGGGCATGATTGACTGTGAGAGAATACTTGTGGTCCCTAAATAGGCACAATGGTGCACAAGATGAATCTGTGCAAAGGCTCTCCAATCTGTTCAAGAAGGAACCATGTGTCCAGGAGTTGTTACACACCAGCTCTGTTGATGACACTTCTGCTGAAGTGTCATCAACAGAGCTGGTGTGCAACAACTCCTAAGAGGGCCAAAACTCATCCTATCTTGCTAGGTCTGAGTCAAAGCCAGTTCTTCCCCATCCAAACTCTTACAATTTATGGGCAATGGAGCAACTCCAGGACACTTTGCTTTATTCAAGGTGAAAACATGGATATACTGAGGATACTGCATTCAGTGCAGTACATCTGCCAGCGTTCTTGTTGGATATCAAAGAGGAGGGGCAGAGATCCAAGACCTAAGGCACCCCAAGTTCCAGACACCTAGAGTTCAATCTGAGCCTACTCAACTCTTAATGGAGCTGGTCACAGAGAAATGAGGAAAATGACCACAAAACAGTTCCCCCCTCCACTAGAGACAGTCCAGAAGAATAGTACCAAAAGTTGCTGAGCAGGGGTGCAGGGAGGTCACGCGTGCATGTTCAGGGGGTGGAGCCATGCACACATGCGCAGGGGGGCAGGGGAACACAGGGGCAAGCGACAACAAAAAGGTTAGCCATCACTGTCCTAGATAATAGGCTCAAGATCCAGATGGATCTTGACAGACTTGAACACTGGACCCTATCCAGGGGTGGGATGCAAATATTTTTACTACCGGTTCTGTGTGCAGGGATAGTTGGGTGTGGCTAGGTGGGTGTGGCCATATGACTGGGTTGGCATGGCTTCTTTTTTTGTGCAGCACCCCCTCCATGCTCTGTTGTTTTTTTGCCTCCTGAGCCTCAGGAAAGCCTCCTGGGGGGGCACTTTTTGCTCTCAGTAGGCTTTCCTGAAGCCCAGGAAGGCAAAAAAGAGAGTGCAGGGAGGGGCACAGCACCCCTTGTGCTCCTTTTTTTGGCTTCCTGGGCTTTAGGGAAGCCACCTGGGGGGTGGGGCGTTTTTGCTCCCAGAAGGCTTCCCTGAGGCCCAGGAAGGCAAAAAACAGAGCATATTCCAATAGGCTGCCAGAAAGAAGAGGGGGTCAATATATTTTCCATAGCTCCTGAAAGGCAGGACAAGAAACAATGGATAGAAATTAATCCAGGAGAGAAGCAACCTAGAACTAAGGAGAAATTTCCTGATAGTGAAAACAAGTGGAACTGCTTGCATTTAGAAGTTGTGGGCGCTTTGTCACTGGAGGTTTTTAGGAAAAGACTGGACAGCCATTTGTGTGAAGTGTTATAGGGTCTCCTAACTGAGCAGGGAGTGGACTGGAAGACCTCCAAGGTTCTTTCCAATTCTGTTATTGTATTCTGACTTTATTTAAAATATTACTTTAAAAAAAAACTAATTCTCATGTAAAAGCAGAATTCTGCACATTCAGCTTGAGATTCTGGCTACGGCTAGTTCACGATTAGTGCAAATTTGAATAATGCAATATTTGATTTCATGTGAAGTATAAATTGATACCAGATCATATTTAATATAAACCAAATTTCAGTAAATGCAAATGTAGCACATATACATTTAAGGCTCATGTACGTACAGTTGTCACTGCGGTTTTGATGATAGTATAATTTTTATGTGCACACAATGGAGAAAAGATTCCATCCATGGAAAATAGCAATATGCTAATTGAAGGAGTTTGCTCTCAAGGATTTTGAAGATATCTTTTGTAATATAAAAGTTGTAAGGCAAAAAATTATGGATATTGATCATAATCTTGATCAAAGCATGCAAATTCTGCAATTAGGGGATAAATTAGGGGACATCTGAATCTATATATGAAGATTTAAAGAAAAACAGTCCAGTCTATACACTGTAAAAATATTTTAAAGAGCATAAATGTTTTCAACTTACTATATATTCTTTGTATCCTTTAGTGTTATATTTCTTTAATAAACATTTGAAAATTTATGTTTTCATAAGTGTATATTTCCATAGAGCTGAAATCAATTTCTCTATTTTCCATAGAAATATCATTTTGAATGGTTCAAATAATGTGACCATTTCATTGGACTAATTATCCATGCTAATTGAGATGTGCCTGTTTTAAAACTTCTAAACAACTTCAGAGAATCCTGGAGGAAATCAATTATCTCTTTCAATCAGGTTTCAGATTCAGATATGGAACAGAAACAAATATGAGGTAATGGTCACACTTACAGATTATCTCTGATGGAACAGGGATGGAGGTGGTGCATCCATCTTTACTCTTCTTGATAGCTTTTGATACCATCAACATGGTATCTTTTGGGGCCGATTTAGGATGTTTAGGAGGTGGGTGGCATCGTTGACAGTTCACACTCCTTCCTCCAAATCACACTTCAACTGAATCATGATAAGTCAAAGTGGCTGTGGGTAGTGCAGATAGTAGTTGTGGCTAGGGGTTTTCACTCAACTTTGTGTTGTGTAAAGTTGCACCCTTTCCTAAATTGGGAAGCTTTCTGATCAGTCACTCATGATTGTATGAATGTACCTCCCATTGGGACCATTGCAATATGTTCTACATGAGGTCCCCCTTGAAAAGTATCCAGAAGCATAAGCTGGTGCAGAATGTGGCCGTGTGAGCTATATTGGGTGCCCAAAGAAGGGCACATATAATATCTCTGCTTTTCAAGCTACATTGGGAGCCATTTGCTTTAAGGACCAACTCAAGATATAATTATGATCTAGAAAGACCTAAATAGCATGGGGCCAGAGCCATCCTCATCCCGTTATATCAGCCCTGATCCCACCTGATTAGGTAGGAAAGGTATGTTGCAGACCCCCAAAGAATTCCAACTGGTGGGGTTCATAAACAGAGCCTTCTCTGCAATTGCCCCCATCCTGTGGAACACTCTCCCCCCAGAAGTGAGATAGGACCCCACTCTTTTGGCCTTCAAGGGTACACAGAGGAGCATCTCCCCTATACTTTTAAATAATGTTAACATTCTTTGCCTCTTTTAAATTTCATATACTGTTTTTATGCTTTGAATATTTTATTGTACACTACCCAGAGTCCCTCTCTGAGGGAGATGGGTACTTCTTAAATATGATGAATAAATAAATTGAAGCTAACATCCAAGCTTTTGGAGATAAATTATAAATATTTTTATATTTCTACATCATAACATTGAGTTTCCAACAAATGGACAAAGGACAGCTTCTGATATATACAGATTTAGGATGACTAGTTGACAATCCCAATTCTCCCCATGAATCCCGTTATTGTAACATGGATTTAACCAGCAATGATGGTGTCAGACATGAGACTTAAGGGATTAGATGATTTGTGGATGCTGCAATTGCCATTGAGTTATGAATTTTAAAATTAATGACAAAGGGGTCTGAATGGTTGTGACCAGGGGTGGGATTCTACCAGTTCAGACCTATTTGGTAGAACCGGTTGTTAACATTCTAAGCAGTTTGGAAAACCAGTTGTTAGAAGAAATTACTGGCCTAATCCTGTAAGGAAGGCAGGAAGGAAACATTCTGGTGTTGCTTACAGAAACTGCCTCTCCGTTAACCCTTAATTCTTGGCAGGACTAGACTTCCTGTCTCAGGAAAATCTCTGGAGTTTTTTCCCCTCCTTTGCTGGTACTTTGCTTGTGTGGAGTGACCATTCAAAGTTACAGTGGCAGGCGAGGAGATGCGTGCCTCGATGTGAGTGATATTGAGTTGGCCACACCCAGCCAATAACATGACCACCCAGACATGTCCACCCAGTCACATGACCACAGCCATCCCCACCACCTAAGCCATGCCCACAGAACCAGTTGTTAAAAATTTGAATTCTACCCATGGTTGTGACTCTATGAATAGTAGATTAATTTAACAGTAGATCTTACCATTGTTCTAAAAGTATTTGCCATGCTATAATCCTATTACTCACCCTACAAAATTAAGAAAATATTAATAAGGGACTGAATGATTACAAATGAGAAATATTTTTCATGTACTTGGCAGGACTGTTTTATTGTTGCATGGTACACACAATGCACTGACATTAAAAGAAAATATCCAGGATTGAACTAAGATATTAATTAAACTCTATGTAGGATGATGTAGCAGGGCAGCAATTCTTCCCATGGTCTCACTCTTCCTTTGACTCCCTTTCCTTTGTTTTGTCATTTGCTCAGACACAAAGGCAAAACCTTTAATGATTGCATAGACACCCATTCTGCCAAATCTAATAATTACTACCCCCAAAATCCCAGAAAGGGAATATTGAGCTCTTGTGCTGAGTCATTGAAGCCCAGGTGTGAAAACATCATAGTAATTACTTTTGAGTCATGCTAACAGACACATTTAATTAGTTCTGAACCAGGAAGATAGGAGGACCACAGGAAGTTTAGCAATAGAGCAATAAACTATTGCAATTTAAAATAGGTTTATTTATTTATTATTTTATACTTGTCAAATTTTGTTTTGTAGAGTTTCTCCGAGACAAGAAGGTACTCAGCAGGTGAAACTTTTTAAAATCACTACCTATTCCAGGTCTATTCCATGGGTTTCTTGTTAGCAGTACCTAAAAGAAAAGTATATCAGCATAAAATTTGGGGACCAGTTGCCATAGTAACAATGCTGGTGATTAGTATTAGCCTTACCATTTTAATGCAGAACAAGCCCTCTTTAATTGCCTCAGCTTCATTACTTCTCCACTAACTGTAGCTTACTTACTCATCATTATCTAGAGTAGGACTGGATAAATGTAGTCAGTTGTTTGGAATGGCATATTTAACATATTTAATATGTCAAATTGTCCAATTCGGATCACATGCACAGAAGAATTTGCTGCTTCTCATTCCATTTATTAGTTGAACTATTTCATGAGTCTAACTCTCTTCTGAAAAAGTACTAAACCCATGATCCCAAATAGTTTGGCTGACAGGTCAAAAGGGCAGAAGAGGCACAGGCTGAACTGGCAGGTAGGAAATGATAATGAGCACATTTCATCTTCCACTAGTACTGCAATGGAATAGCAGTGAATCCAGCTCTCTCCTTTTTGCTGGAAACACTAAGAAGTAGCACATAGATAGCCATGGAACTAGAATGGTGTCGGCAAAAGAGCATCATGTTGCCCTGTTAAAGTAATAAAAACAGTATAAAGTACAGCCATGCAAACCTCTTGACATAAGCAGAAACAGCAATTCCCAACGCCCTCCCCCCATAAAAAAAACAGTAACAGAATCAATAACACAAATTTAGGGCAACCCAGCCTTGTTTGAAGTTCATAGCAACTTAATGTGCAAGCACAAAACTATCGTTTTCTCAACAGCTGTAATCTGGTAGAGCTTCCTTCCTTCCCTTTTTCTTTTTGTCCGTCTGTCTTTTTTCTTCTCTTTCTTTTATTCTTTCCATTTTTCATTCTTTTCCTTCCTTCCTTCCTTCTTTCCTTTTCTATTTTCCACAAAACAGTGTTCCATTTCATGTTTAAAATACAGGTCTTAGGCTTTTTCAAAAGAGTGCTAAATTCCTGCTTATAAGGAGCCCAAATAAGACCTAACAAGCATTCCAGAAAGCACCAGTCAAGCATTACATAGGCAGATGCTTCTGCAGAAGACAGATGTATGTTCTATTGGTAGCACATATCAAAATGGCCCTAGAGAGTAATTCTTAACAATTAGAAGAGAAGGGGCATGCCTGCAGCATCCTAATGTAGCAATAGGAGTTGGCAGAGCCCACCTTGGTCAACATTAGCAACCACATCATTGATGAATCATGCTAAATTGGTCCATGACAAGAATTATGTCAAATTATATTTAAAAAAATTATAAGGATGGGTCATAAAATTAATGGCTACCTAAATAGGCTTATGCCATGGTTGGAGAAATGAGAATGAGCCCTATATCTCATTTTAAACTGTAAATTGAAAAACAGTTATACAATTGGTTTCCTTTACAAAATGGAACATCTCTGCAAATAGTTACCATTTTTCATTTAAGAAACTAATATAAACGGAGCCTCTAAACATAGTGAGACCAGATTATTTATCAGTTTACCATTATGTCTGAAACAAACAGAATTTGCTTCATGCTGAACTTACATTCTATCATCTACTTCTACTTTCCTTTTAATTTATTGTCTGGGGAAAAGTTTTAATAGAACTGAAAAACTTCCATATTGCTCCATAGTCAGAGTCAGTAAATGTGTTGGTCAAATTTTGCATTTTAAGTTTAAAACATTATACCTTCTTTTTCTTCTTGGATAGCAAATCAAAATGTTTAGATTTTCAAATGCCATTCTCTTTCTTTCCCTCTCTCTCAGGATAATGGCTGTGGTAAACTATAGATTATTTTAATTAGGAATGAACTTAACCTAAAAAGACAACTAGAGAAACTCAAGCGGTCAGAAACAAATAATGAAAACCAGTATCAATATTGTGCATTGTGCTGTAGCAGCTTGATTCCCTCTCAAGGTTTTCTGTTTGTGACCAAGTAGATGCCAAAAGAAAATATTTTCCAGACATATAGCACTTGTTATAGTTTAAAAAAAGAAACAATTAATTCTATCCAAGGAACTGATAGCTTTCTATAGCAAAAGTTTTCATAAATTAAAAGCCATTAATAATATTATTATAATATTTATTATAATATAATTTATAATACTGATTGCAGTATTATAACCTCTAAGAATTTTTACGCTCCTTTTTAAAAAAAAACAACACAAACTTTTCACAGCAAAAGTGTGAGGTGAAATGCAGAAGAATGGCTAGCCATTATTTTTGTTGCTAAGTAATTGGAATTATTGATTTCGCAGTTGAGAGTAGGAAGGGATAATGATTTGCATTGTTCAATTCTGTGAATAGCTGAGTCTCAAAAGAGAAAATCTAATTGGCCATCAGCCCCTGCCAGCATCTACAATTTGTGTTGCTAAGATGTTTGCAATAGCACTACTAACTACTACATGGATTTAGTGATTTATCTCATTGTTAAATAGTTTTCATATTTTCGTGAGATTTTAAAAATAGAGGAATGTGACAAAGGGCTAATTTATGAGGGATTTGACTGGATCTATTTCAGCATGTATTCATTTTCTTAAGCTCTCAAATCTGAACAATATAGAAGTTATATAAGTCACAATCTCATGTTTAAGATTTTTCATGTACAAGGGTTTACATGACTGCCACCTCTTAAAGAGGCAAAATTTTCATTTTACACAGTATGGCCTTCTACTGACAACCAGAAAGTTTTTGTCCTGTTTCAGACTTACCATATGTACATGGCCACAGATCTAACCCTATGGAAAACTCTTCAACTAACTGCATCCAAAATAATGAAATAATTCTGGATCTTGGCTATACTTCAACAGGTTTGTTTTAGTGCCTTGAATAAAAAGGATCAACCTTCAACCTTACAAAACTGAATTATAGTTTTGGATGGAGGTCTATCTTGTGTGCATCCTAGGGCAACTGCTCCCATTGTTGGTCTCTAAATAAACTCTACAGAAATATTATATTCCCAGCGGTATTTAACAATTGTTCATGAGAATTACATGGCATGATTATTTTTTCAAAAAATGATATGAAATCCAATAAATTCTCATAATGAACATTAACAGCTTTTTCTGATTTGCAATTTTAATCAGTAAAATTATAAAACATTTCCTCGCATGTTGTTAAAATACGAGAATACTCAGTAATCACAACAACTTTCACTCTGCTTTGTTGGCCATACTCCAGAGTCCATAGATTTGGAAGCTATATGAAAAAGACTTACATACAGTATCATACATATGGGCATGCATGAGCATAAAACAGTTTCTACACTTGAAACAACACAGATTCCTTTTAATCAAACGTCTTGAATATCACTACAAGATATCCCTGACTCTGGCCCATGTGCTGAAAAGAGTTCCCCAATTCTTTAGCTCTTTTGATCAAGAGATAAGCATGTTTAAAAGTGGATCTTCATTGGGTTGCAATTTAAATGAAGACTCCCACCCCCAGGATGATTTTTTTTAAAAAAAAGCGCTATCAGTCTAGTTCTTAGCCAGCAATGTGGAAGCAAGAATTATTCACTGTTTTTTGTTTAGTTTAATGCATCTTTGTGCTCAGTCTGTTTGGTCACTTGCAGCAGGCGTGAGCTGGCTTTTAAGTAGCTATGAAGAAGTCCCTTGATATTAGAACTTTTGTACAAATTATGATCAAGCCATTTTAATAAGATTAATTAAATGAATTTCTTTTAACAACACATCCATAAGTACATATATTAAGATGTCTCATTAATCTCAGAGAATACAGTTACTTTTAACTAAATATGATTAGAATCCTACTGATAACCTGCTAAAGCTAGTACTATATCCTTAGCAATATTTATTCATTCAGACTATCATGTAAAGCTCAATATAAAATATTATCTATAATAAAATACTATTCAAATAAACTATATAATTAAAACTAAATAATAGCAAGTAAATATAAAATAAAACAATAATGAAACTTTGAATCCAGTATCTGAATAGAGGATTCTTCCAGTGTTTAAATGTCCATTAAAATGTTGACAAAAAATATTACTCAACCCTTATGCTTAAAAAAATAATATAATGGCCATTAGGCAACAATTCCATAATAAACATCACATTTTATTGGTGTCAACTGATGGAAGTAAACATCCATGGATATCAGCAAGAGGTCAAATCTGAAGAGAGTAGACATAGCATCACAAACCAAGCCTGGTCCGTTCTGACATCAACACACACCTAAAAGGGGCAGGACATGGATCTCAGGAAAACTAAAAAGTTGGTTCCATTGCTGATTCCTTCATCCTCATATGAGGCAGGAAACAGTTTTCATTTATTTCATTTGCTGATAGAGATATAACTACATTGTTTCTTCTTAACAAGCAGTACAATGGGTTATAGAGGAGAAAATCATAATGGAGAGGTGGACTTAAGCACGAATGAAACTGATATATTAAGCATCATAAATATAATTTCATTTATTTCTAAATATCATAGCTTTATTTCAGAGAACAAGGCATAGTGTGTCTCCTGCAAAGGAGACTGGACTGAGGGGGAATTTAACCTCTGCATTTCTTTGATCCTAGTCTAACACCTTAACTACTATATTATCCTGTAATGTGTACTGAATTTTTTACAACTTTATCAACATTTGATATTAAATATGGTAATACCATTTTAAGAGACAGATACTGCTCGTTAAAACATTCAAAACACTAAAACCAGTATGTATTTCTTAATAAGGACAAGAGGAGAAGAAGAAAAGTAAAGTGTCACACAAAACAAATGGAACAAAAATTAACACACAAAAAATTCATGCAGGGATTTAATTATAGATTCATGTGCAACCCAGAGCTTGTGAAAAAGAAAATGATCACAGACAGATTTCACATTATATTTAATCCTTGTAGTGCTGCTGCAAGGGAAGTGGTGTTTGCTCACTTAAGAGTAATTCTAAAATGTAGTTCTAAAATGAAGGTTTGTCATAGATATAATTATCTAAAATTGTAGGATGGAGATTTTTGTGTACATTTTTACACAGCAAAAATACTGCCTGGAAACCATTCTATGTATGCAAAAAAACACTTAATTTCCCCCTTTTTTCCAATAAGCATTTGGAAAGAATCTATGGAAATTGGTTTCTCTATGAAACTAATAAGACAAATCAATGTGATTCATAGACTACTCGAATGCAGAATAAAATATACGTGCATAGGATTCTTCTATTACTAAATGTGTAGGAAGTTTCCCACTCAAGTTAAATGCTTTAAGTTTTTTTCCGAAGATAAGTACCTGTCCTCTTACTTTAAAAAATATCGAAGCTCTTTATGAAACAAAAGTCATAATACATAATTGCAAGTCACTTCTTCCTTTCAAGAGCTATGCTTCTTTGAGAATATCTGCTAGAACTAAGGGCCTTGTTACAGATCAGGGATGAGCTAAAAGTGGACATGATGATATCCTTCTAACATTTTCTTTCTTGGGTTCATTTTTTCCCCTTCTTTTGATGTTCCCCTCTTTCTCTTTCTATATACTTCTTTCTCTATATCACCTTTTTTGCTAGAAAGGGTGAAACAAAGCTTGTTTCTAGAGAATTTCTGAAAATAATCTAAGCTCCAAATAAAATCAAGCCAAAGGCTACACGTTGCCAAACCCTAATAGAATGTAATATGTTATTTTCTTTCAATAGATCATGTGCAGTATTCTTTTCAATTGTGCTAAATGTAAGTATCCCAGAAGGTTTTGTTTTGAGAACATGTACTACAATTCCATCTTGCTTCAAGTCTTTCCTAATGACTTTTCATTCTAAGATACATATTTTTCTTCTATCATTTTTTTTCAACAAAAACTGAATATTCGCATTCTGTGGTCACTGTCTGAAAAACCATTACCTTGATCCATGTAAAAATAGATGGGACACCGATAATAAGAGAAGGGGGAAAACCAAACTAAATAATTTTGCCTTTTTGCTGTCATCTGATTGAATAGATATGTCCTTCAATCTATCCCCTTCCATAAAATATGTTTCTCAGACAAAGAACAATGAAAAGGAGTGAGCTCATATGTTGCCAATGTCACTGATGAGATCATATTCTTGGATTAGAAAATTAAGGTAACTGCAGAAACACTGTAAGAAAAAAAAGGCTGAGCTGCATTTATTTTTTGTAATAGTAATCGCCAAGTCTTAGTGGTTAGCCGTTGTTACTGGCTTGTTGCCATGGAATGCATTTATTTATTGGCAGCTTTCCACTATCAATTACATTGATAGCTTTTTTTGCTCATTGACTTGAGACAATATTGTATATTATTTTTACAGTAAGAGTCAGAACCTTTTGAAGAATTTCCGCAAAAACTATTTTTCCCATTGCAAATGTTTGCACTTTTATTTCTTTGTCCCTTTTACAGCAACATAGGATACAACAACATGGGATAAATTTTATAAACTACTCTCAAATCATTGAGCTAGAGAAGAACTCACAATGTAGAAAATAAATAAACAGAAGAAATTGTGAAGAAAGCAAATAATACTGAAATTTCTCTTTCTAAATATGTCATCAGCATTCAAAAACAAGCTCTCTTAAGTGTTTCTCTTTGAATATTCAGGTGCATTTTCAAGATTAACAAGATGCCATTCCTAGTTATGATGCCTCTACCTCTTCCTTCCTTGCTCCTACACCAATCCTTTGATGCACCAGAAACTATGTGGAACATGAAAGGGAGGCAACATCCTTTTATACCAAATCAGAAATCTCAACTAAAAGCACAATTTCTCTGATGGGAAACCATTACATGTCCATTTCCATTTAGAGAGAAGTTCTAGCTTTGTCCTTGGTGGAAGTAATTTTGTGATTGTGGGAATTGTGTATTCACCCACAGGAAGTGTACATATAGTGATGTGATGCAGACATTTTTGGTATGAATCCAACACCATTTATGTATTATCTACTAAGCTACCATAAAATTTTATCCCCCTGAAAGGAAAGAGATACTGTCCATAAGACAAAAAATTAATGAGACAGCAGTGCATAAAAAGATGAGTTTATAGAGTTCTATAAAATTCAGAAGCATGGAAGAAAGAGCCTGACTATAGGTGGAACAATGGGACTAGGATGCTCTTTTGGAGACCACAGGAAGGAGAGTTCCAGTGGCTGTCTCAATAAACAGGAGTGGGTTTCTACCGGTTCTGTCCACCTCTGTAAAACTGGTAGCTATGAAGAGCAGCAGACATAGAACCGGTTCTGTCTGCTGATGTTTTTGCCCATCCGCTCACCCGGGCTCTTACCTGACCTTTATTTCCTGCTTTTTTCAACTTCAGCTGCCGTGCGAGGCACAGTTGCAGTTAAAAAAGCAGGGAAAAGGGGATTTTTGAAAGGCTGCTTCTCTGCACGCAGCATGCTGATGACGATTTACAGGCGTGCACTGGCAGAGTGCAGGGACGCACATCGTAAATCACTGAACCTCATAAATCACCGAACTGGTAGTTAACCCTGTCGGATCCCACCCCTGCTAATAAAGCTAATATTCAAGAACTCACGGAAAATACTTGCAGGACCACCACTCCTCCACTGTTTCTGCTTAGCCTGCAGATGTAGCAAGAAATAATACTCTTGAGTCCCTTCTTTCAAACAGTACTATTTTATTGGATCGTGGTCATGTCTTCTCTGTGGCAGCATCTGTCCTATAGAATAGCACCCATCTTGAAATCTGGATGGCTCCAATTTTCTTAGCCTTTTGCAATTTTCTTAGTCTTTTGACAACCTGCCTGTTTCCCTTGGCATTGTCCTAGGTAGTTAGATGAACTCTGATGTTGAAACACTGATGTTTTCTGTTTTTTTTTTAATCTTAGAATTTATGTGATATATATATATATATATATATATATATATATATATATATATATATATATATATATATATATATATATATATATATATATATTTGTTGTTTAAGCCCAGTATGTCATTCAGAGTCATTGTTGTGAAATAGATGGCCATATAAATTATTTAAATAAACTTCTTGCTTTGCAGTTTTAAAACTGCAACAAATGAACTCTGCCTTTCAGTTTACATCTGAAATCAAATTACTAAATGGCTAGGAAGGTATATAAATAAGTTATTTGGAAAGTATAAAAAATAATACGTAAGAAACAAAGAATACATCCATATGAAGTTTGAACCTGCAGTTAAATGAAGAAATGTTGACAAAATTGACAGGAAGTTTGTCACTGTTTTAAAATTTGGTTTATATTTTGGCCTCTAATCTGTAATCTGAGACTACATGCTGTCACTTAGTGGAAATAAAGGAAAATATGTTTTTTTTAAAAAATAAAGCAATTTTTGCTGTTGTTGGGAAAAATGGCTTAGAAAGGGATGGAAGCGGGGGGAAGGACAATAGTTGATGTATCCACAGAGATTACAACAGGTAATCAGATCATGGGTAGAAAGGGTAAAAAGATATGTATATATTTGTTTTCACTATAATACATCATCACCATTTTAGCCATTATCCACTGCAGGATGAAGGCCTTTTCCGCATGCTTCCAACCAATACGGTCTTGAGCTTTTCTTTACCAGTTGGGCCACAATGCTTGCACAATGTTGTCGCTCTATTTTGTTTTAGGTGTCTTTTGTGGATGCTTTTTATCAAGTGGGATGCATTCTATGGGACTGCCTTAGTCCATCTGCCATCAGTACTTCTCCCTACGTGACCAGCTCATTTCCATTTATTTCACTCTTTTGATGGCATCGTATATTTTCATTTGTTCTCTAATCCATGTGCAGGAGCTTTCTATCTTGTCTTGTGGTGCCGAGCATGTATGTCTCCATGGCTCTTTGTGCCACTCGTAGCTTTTATATTGATTGTGAGGTTAGTATTCATGTTTCGCTGGCATGTATTCATTTTCACTATAGTTATAGCTCATTATCATCTGAAATCTTTTTTGGAATAATTTAATGATTAATTCATTAAATTTGTACTGATGCATTATTTCTGGCAACCAAATGATTAATTCTTCTAACTTGTTGTCATTTCTTTCTTGTGAACCCAATATCACTTGATTATCTTCAGTTGCCTTATTTATCTAATACTTAGTTTTCCCTACTCTACAAAATTGCAAATAATACACTGTCTTTTTCCTACTTTTTTCCAACTTAGCAACACCCTTCCCATTTTGATCCTATCAATCCAGTGTTCAATATTAAATAGTATAATCAAGTAAAGTATCATATAAAACTTAAAAAATTGTTCCTGAATGATTGCTTGAAGTTTTGAGAAACTTATGGAAATAACCTGAACAAGAAATCATTAAAAAATTAACCTCTAAAATCTCTGCATTTATCTCAATAGTGTCTATAATGTGTGTTATTCCCTACACAATAATTTAATTTTCCTAGAAATTTTGTTCTATTCTGTGTTGTTGGACCCAGGCAATAGTCACCGAGAAGCCTAAAACCATCAAATTGCCAAATCAAGCTACAGGGGGGAACAATCAAATCACAAATACAGGGTTGTGTGGAAAGGTTGTCACAATTCGGCAGCATGTTTCATCTGTCACACTGTCACTGAACTAAATGATACGTATTCCAAGAAAACAGGTTTGCAAGTTTACTGATTCCAAATGCATCTTTTCTGCCATCCTTTTATTCCAGTTTCTACTCCTAGTAAATTGCTTTAGGCAACTAGAACTGCAAAGTTTATTATTCATTCCAGCACTTTGCCCTTGTATAGTCAGCCAGAGGAGACACTGATTTCTCATGAGATGTAAAGACCAGTTTGAAAGAAAGTGATTCAAAATCATATTTGGCCCATCTCCACTAAAATCATTTGGAATTAATCCAAAAATCATCCAGTTTGGCTACTTATCCTACTTTAGACTTTCAACGGTTATCAAGATGGATGAGATGCTGCCAGTATAACAACCAGTTTGGTGATCACGCACTTTGTGCGCACACATGCCTGATGCAGTTGAGGAGTGGCCATCCATTCTTCTGTGCTAGTCAGTTGGGATGATAAAGGTCAGTACAGCGCCAGGGGCCCACATGATCATTGGAGTGAATCGGTTCTCTCCCAGCTGATCTTCAGAGCTAGGGGGTTTGACTGAACCAATCCAAACCGGCAGAATCCCACCAGAGGTGGTATTCAGCAGGTTCTGACCTGTTCTGGAGAACCGGTAGCAGAAATTTTGAGTAGTTTGGAGAACTAGCAAATACCACCTCTGACTGGAGATTTTACACACACACCCACCAAGCCACGCCTACAGAACCGGTAGTAAAAAAATTTGAATCCCACCACTGAATCCCACCCCTGGTTATCAACCTTTACAATGTGTGCTCTCCTAAATTTATTAGCTGGTATTATTTACACAGATCAAATATATGAGTCATAGAGACAGTGCATGTACTATAAATCTATCTTGACATTATATTTCCTACTAAAAAGGTAAGAGCCTACTCTACAGTTATCTCTGGACACTTGAAATATTAATTTAACTCCTTTGTATAAATAATATTTCTACCCCAGATTAACAGCTATTTCAAATTATGCTGTTCAGATATTATCAGTGATTAATATTGCACTACATACCTACCCTTGACCTTGATGTTATCACAAGGATTTTTGATTATATATCCTTGCCATGGAGTTTACCATTCAGATTCCACTTTGATATATGACTGCCTATTTTATTCTACGTTAATCTCATAAGCAGCCAAATTATGGATTAATTCCACATTTGCTCCCTCCTCGTCTGTATTATAAAATAGCTTACCCACATGCTATTATAGCATACCTGTTTTCTCTTCATTTTGGCTACTCACTGCCATGTCTGTTTGGGGTTGTGCTGTTGCCTTAGCAGTAGCATCTTCTGCAGCACTAGGGGAGACAGCAGTGGCAGGCACATCGGCTTGTTTGGGTTCCTCCTTGACTTGGGCTTCATCAGCCTTCAAGGATGGTGAATTATCAGTGGAAGCTTTAGTGGCACTTTCAGTGGCAGCAGGAGCAGACTTTTCTTCCAATGGAGTAGCCGGAGTAGCGGCCTTTGGAACAGGTTGCTCTGAGCTACTGTTGACAACGCCATCTGCCTGCTTCTCATCTGCTGGGGTGTTTTCTCCTTTGCTTTCACCTCCAGGTAGGGCATTCTCAGTTGGAGCAATTTCTGTAATAGCAGTTTTGCCATCTGCCAGACCATTGGCAAGGACCTCCTCCTTCTTCTCTCCACCTTCAATATCAGTAGTTGGGGCATCTCCCTTCCTCTCTCCCTTGAGCTTTTTCCTTGTTATGTGTCCACGGAAGCTAGCCTGAATTTTGATGGCTGCCTTATGAGCTTTATCTTCTGGTTTAATGCCATCTTGTTCAATCTTTTGGTCAATGTCATCATTTTTTTCAACCTTTGAAATGAAGGGGAAATGAAAGAAAGGGAAAACACTTAATTAACAATTAATTCAAAATGTCTCCACCAAGCAATAAAAAGATAGTTCTGATATTTACATAACACATTGCAAAGGACACAATAACACAGTAGCATAAAATAGTTGAGTTAGAATTCTTTTTTCTTGAAAAATACGAAGTTCAAAAATGTACAAATGTTAAATTTCTAATGCCCAAATAATTAACGTATAAATGCCTCATCCACCCCATGTTTTATAAGCAAACAATATTGATACATATTACCATTTAATCTGGGTTGCTATTATGCTGTAGAATACAAATTACTAATAGTCTCACAACAAGCAATTCATACTTTAAGTAGTATTTGTATTTCAGCATTTTGTAAAAGTATTGTACAGGTAACCCAATTTGTGCAGATATGATATACAACATTTATAGTAACTTTTTCCCCTTATTAATCTGCTACAGGTTTGTGGTTCTTTTTTTTATTCCATGCCTAGCATAAACTAATAGAAATGATGATACAGGAACTTATTTATCTGCAAACGTTTCGGCAGAATCTCATCTGCCATCATCAGGCTTCTGTATAGTGTTCATCTGTGAGTCAGACTTTTACAGTAAAACCTGTAAAAGTCTGACTCACAGATGAACACTATACAGAAGTCTGATGATGGCAGATGAGATTCTGCCAAACTTGCTACAACTTTAAAAGCACAACTACAATGACGTGGGAAAATGCCGAACAAAGCTGAATGCCATACATGTAAGTACCCGTGAAAACTTGAGAATATATATATATATATATATATATATATATATATATATATATATATATATATATACACACACACACACACACACACACACACACGTATGTATGTATGTATGTATGTATGTATGTATGTATATATGTATATGTATATGTATATTGCAATTAGCTATGCATATTAGCAGTGTAGAACAACTCTGATCAACCATGGGAGTCTCTTTTGAATATTATCTCAAGGTACAAAGAAACATATTCATACATATAAAGCCTATTCAAACATACAAGAACCCAACATCACTTTGAATGCTTAAAAATGGTAAAAACTCTTTCAATTCAAACCTGAGCTGTGATTTCATGTGCTATTTCGCTATACTTTTGTTCAAAACAAGGAGGAAGTGACTTGGTCACTGCCTTCTTTAGTAACGCTAGGAATCTTCAATCAAAAAACATTAAGCTACTACTTCATCTTTTTTCACTTTAAATATTTTCTTAAGGAAAAAATGTGGAATAGGTTTCGGGCATGGGAGGGGCGTATTTTATCCAATATAGTTTTGAATGTTATTTTAAAAGTAGATAAAGTGGGTTGTTTGAGCAATCCAATCTTTTTTATTAATTACAAAACCTTTAAAATAGATTTCTATAAGAGAGAGGAAAGGAGGGAGAGATTCCATAATCCTCCAATTCCTTTAATAGTTAAAAATATACAAAACACACTAGTTGAATTACTTTTTCTTACATATTTAGCTGGAACAAATATTTGCCAAAATAAACAAATAAACAGAACAGGAAGAGTATATCTTTAGCGGAAAACTTAGTTTTATTCAAAATATAGAGCAACTGCCTACACAGATGTACTTACATGAGTCAATGTATACATAGTTTGCAAGAAAAATGTTATTAGTTCCTGTGACCTTAGAGGGTAAACCTGGTAATGCTTTACCATTAATGAAAGCTTGCAAATTTTAGAGATTATTTTCTTCAAATAGTTATTGTCCAAATGTTAGAACAGAGCAAACAGGAAATGTATAAATGTATAAACTTCAGACTGAAATATGTAATCTTAATAAAAATGATAAGAGCCCATCATTATTGTTAATCTCCCAAGCAGAATCTTTTTTCCTAGCTTTTTTGCTGAGATAGTCCCATTGAGTGATGACTCCAATGGGAAATCTAAACGAAATTAACCAGCTTCACGCAAATGCTACATGTTAACTTGGTCATATTTTTTGTGCTCTGTGAGCAAAAATCATGTAACCATGACAAGCCCTATTAGATCTGAATTAGATTCATCTTACAGAATGCTGTGAACAAAGGATCAGATCTAGTAGAAAAGAGTGAAGAAACTAAAACTCAGTCAGTTGAATTAGCCATGATTTTAACCAACAATTGTTTGAAGTGGATTTAAATACATTAGTTTGTGAAATTAGATCTAAGCCAACATGTTTTGGGATTTCCTCACCACTACATACTTGCAAGAAATAAAATTGGCACACAGTTTAAAAGTAAAGAAGGATTTGATGGATGTCATAAGTCACAAAAATAGAATATATTATTAAAGTGCATTTGAAGACTACAGGATTCAGATTTCTTTGCATTTGTATTTATTTATAATTTATTAAACTATTCCATTCTAAAGACCTATAAGCAGTTCATGAAAATAACTTGCAGTTTTTTCATAATTAAAATAAGCAACTAAACCCCTGAAATTCATCATTGTTTTTAGCGCCCTTCAGCTAATATGGTCAAATAACAAACTTGTTGAAACTTATAATAGAGCAGAACAGAAACAATGTTAATAAAAATATACCTGTTACATACATACATACATACATACATACATACATACATACATACATACATACATATGCGAAATACCACTCATGCATCATTATAAAATCTCCAGAACCGTAAAGCCTATAAACTTTAAATTTGGCACGTATGTTCCTCTTGGCTTCTAGGTGCTCACTAAGAAAGGATTTTTCGAAATGACCATCAGAGCATTATTATTTTGTATATTATTATTAACATGCTCTGATACTAACGATTTCTACTCCCGCTCCCCACCTAAAAAGAAATCTGTTCCAAATGCAAAACACAACCAGAGTAGAGGAGTTTCAGTTTCAGTTTTAGTTTCACAGCACCAAGCAGCTTTAGTATAGAACAGCTGAGCTAAGCCATGCCCAGGCTCCTTGCTGTCTCCTTCTTGTTCACACAGCAAATACTATTCCAAACAGCCCTCAACTTTCTCTCACACTGACAGGACGCTAGCCAGATGAATACCGATGGATGCTGGTAAGCAGAGGAAGAATTTTCCCTCTTATTTTCCTCCCAAAAAACTAAGCCTGACCACATAGTTTTGTAGTGAAGCACGGGTATCGAGCTAGTATTTAATCTACCAAGATCCAATCTCTGTTGGCCACTGCAACATTATTCTGGGACATGTATATTCATCTTCATTTGTGATATTAAATTTATGTTATTGTTATTTTCAGTACAATTCTGTTGTAATATATTATTCTGGTATAGAGAAATTGTGTTTTGTTTAATAGAACATATAGATGCTACTATGATTTAATTTAGCTCCATCATCTTAAAAATATTGCATTAGTTTTCATTAGTCTTGCCATATCAGTGAGACATCAATAAGTAAAACTGTAAATAGCTTTATATTTGTTTCATTTGTTTATTATTTTATAGAATGAACATTTTACATTTATTTATTTTTGAAGAAAAAGTTTCTGAGCCTCATATAAAAACTATTATCTGACCAGACATAGTAAAAGAGGTTTTAATGAAAGCAACTTTTGGGAATAAACATGTGGCTTGGTTTCTGGCAGGAATATCTAGATGCAAGAAGTTCAATTAAGAAGTACAGAATCAAAGAATTAGTGATAAATATTTCTGACCTAGATTATGCTTTGATTAGTTTCTGATTTAGTCCGTTATGACTTCATTTTCTGTCAGTTACAAGTGCTTTTTTTTTTTTTTTGCTGTACTTTACAGATTTCAACATCATGTTCTCACTGCAAGTTTCTATGACTTCACACCAGTGGGCCTAATAGTGCAATAAAATTGATTTTCCTTCTTGATGCAATGTTAGTTCAGTGGTCAGGATCATCAACTCACTGAAGCAACCAAGAATAAAGGGATACTATAACTCGGCTTTAAGCCTCCTTCACTATTAACTATGCACAATTCAGTAATTATTTATCCTTAGTGGATTTTTTCACAGCACTCTTGGCTGAAAGTTGCACTTAAGGCCTTTCTTCTCCTATTATTAAAACTAAATGACTGGCGCTCTTGAAGTCATGAAGGTAGTCTACCACTTGCCATCACCTTTTTGTTACCTTTCACAAAATTGTTATCCTTTCACTTTTAAATGAAGTCTGTAAGTGGATGATGAGGATGAGGATGATGATTCACACATACAGCCAGATGTTCAGACTAGATTTGGTATCTATATCCACCTATCAAGTATTTTCCAAGCAAGGACTTGGGTTAAGCAGATGATGATGTTTTATGTTGTTATGTTCAAATTAGCAAATACATTTACAGTATTTAAGATGATCTCTCTATTGCATATTTTCCTTTACAGAGTAGCCTGATCATATTTTTCACATCATTAATTATACCTTTTGCTAAGAAACCATGTAGATTTCTGGTTCATTTCTAGATATAATTCAAACTGCCTGCTGTGACTGAAAGTTCTAAGCTGCTTAGCGGTAAAGGTTCCCTTGCACATACGTACTAGTGGTTTCCAACTCTAGGGGGCGGTGCTCATCTCCATTACAAAGCTGAAAAGCCAGCGCTAACTGAAGACGTCTCCATTAGGGGTGGGATTCAAATTTTTTCACTACCGGTTCTGTGGGTGTGGCTTGGTGGGCGTGGCAGGGAAAGGATACTGTAAAATCTCCAGCCAGAGGTGGTATTTGCTAGCTCTCCGAACTACTCAAAATTTCCCCTACCATTCTCCAGAACTGGTCAGAACCTGCTGAATACCATGTCTGGTCTCCATGGTCATGTGGCCAGCATCACTAAATGCCAAAGGCGCACAGAACACTATTACCTTCCTACCAAAGTGGTTCCTATTTTTCTACTTGCATTTTACATGCTTTCGAACTGCTAGGTTGGCAGAAGCTGGGACAAGTAACGGCAACTCACTCTGTTACATGGTATTAGGGATTTGAATCGGTGAGTTAGTACCAAGTTATTTGGGTAAACATTTTAGACTAGCTGATCATTATCAGTCCTTCTTAGATAGGTGATGATGACAAAAGACAGAACTTTGGTGGTAGCACTATGTCTTTTTAATTTCCTTTCCAAAGAACTGATCTTGACCACAATGTTCCTTTTTCTACAATAGTTTTAAGAGCGATTTTTTCTTTGTTCAGGTTTTCAAAATATCAGATGAGATTTTATTCTGCATTTTATCTTCTATTGTTATGTCAAACTTTTATTTTGATGTTATTGCTTCTTTATAGGATAATCCAAGACTAAAGATGAAAAACACAATGTATTCCATCCTATCATCTGTTGTTACCCTGAAATTTATTAACAGATTTTTAACAGATTGTTTGTTTGAAGTATGAACAAAACTGATAATCTATAATGATGACATGATTTATTGCTTAGATTTTGTGTTCTGTTTTTCTTTCAGAAGCCCAAGGCAAAGTATTGTCCAATTTATCCTCATTTTTTTCTTAGAAAAACAACAAATTAAGCTCAGAAATAGCAGTCACCTTCAAGCATTGATTTCATTTAAGCATTTCTTGAACAGGATTTAAATGTGATTTAAGCTTTATTCTGCCTCCTACAAGTTCTTTTGGGTGTCTTTTGTTGAGGTATACATAACAAAAGGATGCCAGAAAAAGACATGGAACTCCTACTTAAAGGAATCATGATTCAATACACTTTCTTCATGTCTACTATTAAAAATGCTATTACCATATAGGAGTAATCGCAAAGGAAGACAAGTGCACAAGTGCACAGTAGAGTTTAAATGCTATTCTAATTTTTTTTTAATGTATCTAAGTATCAAAACCCTGCATGATTGGAATGTGATGGTAAATATTTCGGCAACTCATACACTATTTAAGGACTGATATTACATTGCCCTCTCTATGTAAATCTACCAGAGCTACTCGACTCTGTATTAATTAAAATCTTTGATTCATTTTCAAATGTAACCCTATGTACAATACATTATGGTAATCTAATTATTTAACTAGATCACTTTGGCCAGGGATTCTGTACTCAGGAAGAACAATGTTTGCCAATCCTACCACAGCTGATTATAGGTTCTTTGAGCCACTTAAGTCATTTGTCTGCCCAAGAAGTTCTAATATACAAAATCTCCTTATTCACAAGATTTATGTTTACTTTCATAGCGCTTTACTGGATTTAAATCTAACAAAAGAGTCAGATTTGTACAGTAGTTAAGGTATCAGACTAAAAACAAGGAGACTGAGTTCTGTTCCTGCTAGGCACAAAACCAATTGGAAGACTTGAGCTAGTCACTCTCTCTCAACCCTAAGAGGCAGACAATGTCAATCCACTACCGAAATCTTGCCAAGAAAATTGCAGTTTCTTGTCTTGGAAGTCACCAGGAATCAACACTGACTTGAATGCACAAAAACCAAGACACTAAATGCAATTACTTGGTTTAATTATTTATATCTCTAAACAGTTGTTTAACTATAGCATACTATCCTTTGGATCCTATCCTTTATTTCTTCCACAGTCCTCTCTACTTTTTCTATATAAACTCAAGTCTATAAAGGTAAACTTGCATAAAAGAGGCAACTTGGCTAAATTACTCCATGGATTCCATGGCTGAGAATAGACAAATAATGCAATCTTCATATTGCAGAACCTGTACTTCAAATGCTGAGACAATTTTACCTTACCCAGAACCTCCCCATAGACGATACACAATATCAAAAACATCAAAACTTATAGTTCAACTGCCATGAAGTAAAATGAAATCAATTTGTTTTTAGAAACTGATCATATTCCTTTCTAATCCCTCCCTGAGAAATTTGAATGTCAGAGATGAGCCACCTTTCTAGTTTCAAACTAGTAAAATAAAATTATTGCTACTTCCTTGCCTACAAAATGTAATGGAAGCAACTGACCTGGTGATTTAAGATTACAGACCACGATGTTTCAATGCAAAAAATGCTTCATTTATTCATGACTGAATTTTTCACTCAAAAGGGATTCACTAGAAATGCCATCTTTACTACCTAGTTCTTCATAATTTCCGCTATTAAACTCAGGATGTACAAGCAAGTAAGGAATTCAACCCAGTTGAATTCAACCCAGTTGTGAACAAAGAGGATCAATTCTCTACCCTGAAATGAAAAACAAAATATGTAATATAAGTGTAGGGTGAGAAAAGTGACTCTCCAGATAGTTCTGAAAAACATTTCTCAGCATCCCTTATTAGATGTGACTGTTGTATGTTGACAGTTGCAACACTTGATGGGTTTTTCATCTCCTGTATTAATGATCTGTGTTTTCCATACAAATATCACAAACAATACAGAAATACCATATGTTTCCTTAAAAACATAATTTATTTGGGTCTTTAAAAATAATATCTTGTTTCATGACCATTTGATATTGTGGTATATTTAAGGAACTTAAGTGCAACACACACACACACGCCAAAAAAAAATCGTATAGTGTTCATTCAATCAATTAGAATAGAGTTGGAAGGAACCTGGAGGTTTTCTAGTCCAACCTCCTGCTCAAGCAGGAGACTCTGTACCATTTCAAATAAATGGCTGTCCAGTCTTTTCTTAAAAGTCTCCAGTGATAAAACACCTACAACTTCTGAAGGCTAGCTATTCCACTGGTTAATTGCTCTCACTGTTCGGAAGTTTCTCTTTAATTCCAGGTTGCTTGATTAGTTTCCATTCACTGTTTCTTGTCTTGCCTTCTGGTGCTTTGGAAAATAAGTGAAGCCCCCTGCTCCTTGAGGCAGCCTCTCAAATACTGCAATACTGCTATCATGTCACCCTTAGTCCATCTTTCTCTAGACTGGCCATACCCAATTCCTGAAAGCGTTCTTCCTATGTTTTTGTCTCCAGGCCCTTAATCATCTTAGTTGCTCTTCTCTGCACTTTTTCTAAAGCATCAACATCTTTTTTGTAATGTGGTGACCAAAACTGGATCCAGGTGTGGTCTTATTATGGCTTTATAAAGTGGTACTAATACTTCACATGCTTTTGATTCTATATCTCTATGTATGCAACCAAGGATTCCATTAGCTATTTTGGCTGCTGCCACACGCTGCTGGCTCATGTTTAAGTGATCGTCCACTAAGATTCCAAGGTCCCTCTTATAGTTTTTGAGCCAGGTTTCACCTAATCTGTACTGTCTAGGTGTAAAACCTTGCTTTTTTCCACATTAAATTTCATATTGTTTGGATAGAGCCCATTGTTCAAGATCTTTTTGAATCCTGAGCTTGTCTTCTGAGGTGTTGGCTATTCCTGCCAGCTTAGTGTCATCTGCAAATTTCATGGTTCCCCTTCTATTCCCTCATCTATGAAGATACTGAAGAGGACTGGACCTAAGATAGAACCTTGTGGTACCTACTGCTTACTTTTTTCCATGTAGATGAAGTACCATTAAGGACTACATGTTAAGTATGATTTTTCAGCCAGATACAAATCCATCTGGTGAAGAAGCTGTCTATCCCACATTTTTCTAGTTTACCAAGAACTACCGTAGGTTGTGGTCTACTTTGTCGAATGTTTAGCTGAAGTCTAAGTATTCTATGTCCACAGCATTTTGTTAGTCTACTAATTTAGTCACTTTGTCAAATAATGAAATAAATCAGTTTTAACAAACCTGCTGGCTACTAGTTATGTTCACAGATCTGGCTACTAGATGTTCACAGATCAAATTAATTATTTTTTCTAGTATCTTCCCAGGTATTGAAGTTAGGCTGGTTGATCTGTAGTTTCCTGGGTCTTTTTCCCTCCTTTTTTGAATATGGGAAACACATTAGCTCTTTTCTAATTCTCTGGTAGTTCCCTGGTGCTCCAGGATTTCTTAAAGATGTGGTACAATGGTTCTGAGATAACATCTGCCAGATCCTTCAGAATTCTGGGATGTACTTCATCAGGTCCTGGTGTTTGATATTTATCAAGGTTAGACAGGTGTTCTCTTACCATTTTCTTGCTTATTTTAATTTTTATTTCTAGTCTGTCTTTTACAGTTGTGATTTTGGTAGATTGGGCTATAGTTTATTTTTGCATGAAGACTCTATTGTCTGTTACTTCAATCAATCAGAATTGACCTGAAAGGGTCCTTGGAGGTCTTCTAGTCCAACCCCAGCTCAAGCAGGAGATCCTATACAATTTCAGCTCTTTAGTGGGCCAACTGTTTCCTTGACTTTTTTCATATTATTTATATGTTGAAAGAAACTTTTTAAAATTATCTTTCACTTTTGTTGCAAGTCTTTGTTCATTTTGAGCCTTTGCTTTATTGGCAGCCCTAAGCAAGAAGCTTGCTGTTGATAATTTCTTTCAGACAAAATCTCATCACATATGTGCTCTAAAGTACTTTATACTCCCCTATTGGGAAGAAAAATCAGTTTTTGTTAACTTCTCTATTTATTACTTCTGCCAATATCACTTATTCTACTTGGCCATTGTTAATTCTATTCTCCGATTAGTATTGCTGAAAAAATTTCTTTTCTTTCCTTTTCTAAGTTTTTGCTAAGTTTTTCTTCTTCCTGTTCATGAAGTATATTCATGATCAATTACAATTTCCCAGTTCAGGAAAGACCTCAGGGACTCTATTGATATATTTACTAATATTTCAATAGTATCATAATTTACATAATTTACTATGTGATTGTCTGGATCTATGTATGGAAATGTGAACAACTATTACGATTCTATTTCCAATGTTTTCATTCATCAAAGCGCATGTAAATTACTGGATTATAGCAGCACTCCTTCTGTCAACTGCTTATTCAGGTTCAGTTAGGAAGGCAGCAATATTACGACAAAACAGGTATCACTGAAGGAAAACAAAGCTTATCAGGACCATCATCTCCTAAAATAGGAATAAAAGTCATACATTATAACTGTATATATCAGCATCAATGCCCCAATTGAAAATTGTTTTTCATAACCCTATTGAAAGAGAATAGCTTGTTTTCACTCTTGGAAAAAAATAAGAAAGTATTCGAAAATAGTAAATACAAACAAATAACTTGCATGTTATTTGTTCTTTTTAAATCTACCTTTTCTCTTTATTTCTTAACTGAAGCTTGATGTAGCTTTTGGGAGGATGGAAAACAACATGGCCCTATTTGTCCGGATATTGAAAAACAGTCAAACTTCATAAAAAGTTGTTTCATATGTAATCATTGGGAAAATAAGATGAAAACAAATATTATATTGATTTCTACACTTAAACTTAGCAGAATTTGCTATTACTGATATACTGAAAAAGAAACATCTTCTAGTATATTAGCTATATCACTATTCATATCTACTGACCTATCTAGTATATGTAATCAAAGAAACTGCCCTGGAACGAGAGAGCAGGCAACTGCTGAAGCTATATGTTTGCAGATAACTGCAAATGAAAACCTGAGAAATCCAAGAGAAAAATATTCTGCCAATTGTATAAGAACATGGACACATGAAGCAGGGGAAAAAATCACACCTTTTGAGGTGTTGAAGTAATTTAGTACTGAGAACACTTTCACTTAACCTAGCTAAACAGTGTGAGGCATGAGGGAAGAAAATGACAGCAGTTTCCATCTCAACCATGTCACAGTAGGTTAATAGAATTGTACATGCCAAGATGATGTTTTCTACTTGAAAAATGGAAAAGAACCACAAATTTTACTGATTCTAAAGTACAATAAATAAGTGAAAAAAATCTGAAGCCTAATGTAGAGTGGGCCTTCCAAGTTCTTGATATTTAAAATAACACACACATACACACACATTTTTAAGACAGGGTAAGCAAACCCTTCTCTTCCAAATGCTTTGGACCTCAAGTACCATTCATTCCAACCAGCCTAGACAATTGTAAGGAATTGTCAAAAGGTACCATATGCATGCTATTGCTTTAAAGAGATTGACAAATGTCTCATCTGACCTTTCAGCTAATATTAACATATAATATAAACTCTCATTTTCTGTTCAACTGCAGTAAGATTGATATGCTATATTAATTCATACAAGATATGTCATTTGAATTTATTTCTGTGGACTCCTTCACCTATACTATGATTCAGAGATTCAATATGTCTGTGGAAAACTACTTCTCACATTTATAAACCACATAGACACATTTTTTCAAAACAATCAAGAGATACATTGTCCCACACTGTTACAGACAAGAGACACATTTCTTTCTGTTTCACTGAACACAGTTGCCTAAGCATAAGTCTTGTTGCCTAAGCATCAGTTTCTCATTGAAAATAGAGTATGTTGATTGGAATTCTTGTGTTTTTATTTTATCTTTATTCTTAATAAATCTTAATAATCAAGAGCTCAGACAAACATGTTCTTTGTATTAACCATTCCTAGTGCAGGTTCCTGATGATGTGGCTTGTTAGACAAGGATAAATTCAGATACAATTTTGGCACCTGTGAGCCATTAATACACCAGATTTTCAATCTGATATTTTAAGGAGAAAATAATTCCAAGATAATTTATTTGAATTTTATATTCCATTTTTCATTAAACACACAAAAATGGTAGTATAAAATGGTAAATTGATCAAATGAATTTTAGAACACAAATAAAAATTTATGAAAATAAAACAGCTTCTGTAATAGCATAATAAATCAGTTCTAACGTGGATATATGTAGAAGAGAACAAGTCTTTAATAAAACCCAAGACTGTCCAAAGTCCATTATAATTTTTAGAACTTCCCAAAGAGATTTTTTTTCATTTTTGCATAGACAACAGATAAGAATATTTTAAGAATGGGTGGATGAGAGGGTGCAAAGATCAGAATAGTTATTTGAATCAAACCTAAACTAAACTGTCACATTACATCATATGATTATTTTTCTTTGTGTAAAGAAAATATGTTGGTTATGCATATAATTTCAAAAAATAATTCACACTGAAGTGAGATTTCATTATTATTATTATTAAACTCAGAATTATACTATTGGTTGATTTAATGTACAAGTATATAAACAAATAGAGTTCTGTTTTCCATTTGTTCTATATGCAATGCACACACGTCCCCTGTGCATGCACTCCACCCCCATGCATGCATGCACATCCCCCGCATGTGCCTGCTCCCTGGCATGTACAACAGCTGGCTGGTGGGAGGCGTGCGCACATGCGCAGCAGAGCTAAACTGGGGTGACGGCTCGCATGCCCACAGAGAGGGCTCTGCATGCTACCACTGGCACGTGTGCCATAGGTTCGCCATCACAGTTCTCTCCCCACCCCCAATAATTTGTTATTTACTTGTTTCTCAAATTTCTAAACACCCATTTCACCTAAGCAAGTCTGGGCAGACATTGAGTATTCAGCTTCAAATATTGCTTTCAAATGCTGGTGACAATGTTGAGTTCCGATGACATGGAAGGGGTGAAAATAAAATAAAAGGAATAGTATAGAAGTTTCTCTCTAGTTACTATTTCATGCAAAGCTGCCCACTGTTTCTTGTTGGATGAAGAATTGGATTTGATTCAGTTATCTCAACCTCAATCAAACCACGAGAAGGCAATAATTGAATGGACCTTATGTTGATTAAATTTGTAGTAACAACAGGATTGCCATTGTTTATTGAAGTATGTAAGAAAACCCAAAAGGCTGAAATAACTCTTGGGATTACATTGCAGCTAATTGGTTCATCTGCCATGAAGGAAAGATATTGCTCCATCTGATTGTTTCAAATACTGAACAGGCTTTGGATGCTTTTTGGCTTCCATGTGTAAGCCTGAACAAACAAAATATGAGTTTTACAGCAAGACACAAAGATAACCAACTTAATAATGAAGGTGTCAAGCATCCTGATGTCCAGTTGAATGGTTATATACATATCTATGTTTCAAATCAAATAGCCCCAAACAAAAGGAAGCAAAAAAACAACAACAATACAAACTTGCAGCTAGAAGGTATAAGAAAATCATGCTGAGACACTAGCCTCTGTCCATATGATTTAACATTGAATCTCAGTATACGTCCTGTTGCTGACAGTGCTGATGTTTTCACCAAGCCTAATAAATAGAAGATGCTGAGTTCAGCAAATCTTCCCCAGCCCTTGTTTATTTGTATTGTTAATATTTCATGTCACTGGAAATAAGAACGATTAACTTTCAAGATGCTCTACAGGTTTCTTAAAATCAGATAAATATCTCAAGCAGTTAAAGAAAAGGAAGTTGGATTATTATTTTTCTTTGTTTAAAGAAAATGTGTTGGTTATACATATAATTTCAAAAAATCATTCACACTGAAGTGAGATTTCATTATTATTATTCTTAAACTCAGAAACTTGGCTGGGGGGGGGTGTTTCAGAGACCTGGTTGCCTGCTTATTTCCTCAGAAGTAGCCAGTCAACAAGAAGTTTTCTAATGTGAAAGAGAATAAGAATGATGAAAGATCAATAATGATCGAGAAGAGACAAATAGTGTAAGACTCATAACAGAAAGGGAAAGAAAATGGGCAAAAAGAAGAAGAAAAATGGTCAAACAGTGAAATATACTATGTGAAGAAGAAAAAAGGCTGTAATGCTAAAAGAGAAGTTCATATAGGAAACTGTATACAAATTTGCCCAAACCAGCAAAACAAAATGGTTGCTGCTTTTGTTAGCATGATTCGTTATGTGCTTTTACAGTGGCTCCCAGATACCAGCTATATTGGTCCTAGGAATTGCTATAGGTTCCAGACACTTCTTCATTAAAATTTTCCTTGGCTAGCCAGGTTTTCCTTCCAAGCACAGCTGGTAGTAGCTTGTCTCCATGGAATAAGCCTTGTCAGAGAGAATATTGATTTGTGAGTTGATGTATTAATGCATGGCTGCTTCAGGCAATGCTTCCTTCTCCAGTTCAGATAATACCAACCTATTACTAAACAGTCCAGAAGGGTGTATGGCTCAGTGGTTGATGGGAGGTGGAAGAGCTATAAAATTTGCTCAATAAAAGCAGCCTCTTTGCCATAGTATGTCCTTCCTAGTACTCCCTGTACCCACTACAGCTTCCAAGGAATAGAACTCTCTAATGTAGATTAGAATTATTTTTTTGTTAATGGTTTTTATTCTGGCCTACCTTGTCCATCTCTTCTTGGACCTTGGACCTGAAGCTTCGTTGGTTAACTATATGGTCTAAAAACATCTGAATCCCTACTAACCCAATTTATTTCACAAGATTGGTGTGAGGATTAAACTTGAAACTATTTGCACACCAAAGTGCAGGAAATGTGTCAAGAAAGAAAGAAAGAAAATGGAGGGTGGATAGACAAAGAATAACAGTAGACAAAGAATAGCAATAGCACTTAGACTTATATACTGCTTCATAGTGCTTTACAGCACTCTCTGGGTGGTTTACAATGTCATCATATTGCCCCCAACAATCTGGCTCCTTCTTTTACTGACTTTGGAAGGACGGAACTCAACCCTTGACTCTCAATCCTTCACCCCCATCCTAGAACGAAGAAGAAATTTCCTGAAAGTTACAACAGTTAATCAGTGGAACAACTTGCCTTCAGAAGTTGTGGGTGCTCCAACACTGGAGATTTTTAAGAAGAACTTGGGCAATCATTTGTCTGAAATAGTATAGATTCCTGCTTGAGCGCGGGGTGGATTAGAAGATTTTCAAGGTTGCTTCCAACTCTGTTACGCTGTTAGGATCGAACTCCAGGATATAGGCACAGTTTTCCTATAGACTACACCATGAATCTCTTAGCCACCAGGAACAATCATGACATGATTGACACATCATATATGGTTCACATATATTACAACACAGCAGTCCAAGGAGCTATGGCATCCATTTTAATTAAAATAGCTTAGAGAGCCCTCTTAATCAAAATCAACAAAATGAGTATTTTTTTAAAAAGTGGACATCCTGTAAATTCACTAAATCTTATGAGCTTAATTGTCTACATGAGAGCTTGCAGGAATTTAAATTTCTTATGAGATTTCAGCTACTGTTAAAATTATAAATTGGGGGGACAGTGGGCAAACTATAGTATATGACCATAAAAGACAGGCCAAAGACCAAAGGCCAAAGACACAATCTTGGAACGTGTGACTAATCTGAAGGGAGAATCAATTTTGTTTACATCTGCTTTTTCTTTTACCAAAGCTCCATGGCTATCTTGCCTCACCAAAACAATCTTAGAATACCATCTGGAATTAAGTAGTGGAGTTGAAATCTCAGCTAGAAACTAACAGACAGATGAAGTTTTAGTTTGTCTGTCTGTCTGTCTGTGGAAAATATATATATATAATACTAAACATCCATTGGCATGAGACTGCTCAGATTCCTCAAAACTGGCATTTACAAAGATTGTATAAAGCAATCAAAAGGGTAATTTGGCAACTGTAGTGGTATGAGAGAAATTCCTGTCCTTGACCTGTTAAACTGGCTAGGCCCTCTAGAAATCTCTACTGCTTCAAAGGTTTTCTTCAGTTACCACTTCGGTTCACTGGCAACCCCAACATACAGTAAATGATCTCTGTGCACAAATGAGGTTCATTTTTGCTTAACTATTATCAGATCTAATTTGACACTTAGTGTGAAGCAATGCACATTGGAGGAAGAAAAGATAAGGCTAATAACATAGAAACACTAACAGCACTTGAAGTGACATCAACTAAACTGGAAACAAATTGTGATTGTGTTTTGGTGAAACAAACTCAACTTATGGCTTGGCAATAGTAGTGAAATAAGATTTATTAGACATGATGAAAAAAGGTCTGTGTGTGTGCACGCAAACACACACACACTCCCATTAAAGGCATATATAGTGAATATGTTACATGATACACATTAAAAGAAACAAAAATATTTTGATTCTATCAGAGATTGGGAGGAGCCCATTTACTTTTAACATTAAATGTCTAAGGTTGTTCATACTAACCTATTCACATATTACAGAGAATTCTGTTAAAGTGACCACACTGAAGTGTTTACACCTAGCAAGTACATAGTTCAGTACATAAACAAACCTGAATCCATCTACAGTGAAGGGGGAAAACTTTTTAAAAATCAAATTAAGCTATATAACTTATTCTTCAAGACTGTACTCAAGACTGAACTCTCTATTTAGGGGACCTAAAGTATAAAGTATGTTTTCAGTGTCTCATCAGAAACAGGGTTGCTGAGAAATTATAGATTCTTCCACACTTATACCTCTAGTGGAAACATTCTAATTTTAGCCGTGCTTAGTCATATGTGTCTGGACATGAAAAAGCATGAAACAGGCAAAAATGTACCTCACTACTCCATTTCCAGTAATTGGTTAACTTCCTCTCAATTAAGGATTTTACAGAGCAGACACAGCAAAATCTAGAACTGCATACAGTTCCTTACTCCCCATCCTAAAGTTTAGGTTCCATTCCTAGAGCTCTTAAAATTTCCATTGAAGTTTGATTTTCTTAATGTGACAGAATGGAAAAATTATGGGAAATCATTTTATTTACCGCATTTAATGTAATGTTAATATGAAATAAACATTTTTATTCAGGTCTTTGTCCTATCTAATGACCTTTTGGAAAGCAGTCCTAAAAGGCCAGAATGTTTTGCTCTAGGGCTGATATGGATGACATTTATATATCATTCATGAATTTATCTACTCCTCTATTAAAGCCATCCTTACATTCTTCTTCGGTCTTTAAACAAAAGACATAAGGCCTCTGTAGGACACAGGTGTCTAACTCATGGCATCACGTTGCCATAATGTGACGTTTCACGACTTTTTCCTCTTCACGGAGTTGGGGTGGATGTGGCCTGAGTGTGACGCATCCAGCCTGCGGGCTGCCAGTTTGACACCCCTGCTATAAGACACAGAACAAAGAAAGCCTAATATTGTGTTAATTGATACAGCCAATTAAGCTTGTGAGAATTGGTTTCAGCTCCAAGCAGTCTGGGTTTGTTTGGGGTAAATTATTTCCTCCAGGTAATCTGTTTCCCCTGTGTCATATTAACTGCTTTCTTTGGAAGGCCCTTGATAAAAAAAAAAAAAGTCACCCTCTAGCTGTGCTACTGTATCTTGAAGGCTGTTTCCATTTCACTCCTATACCAGGCAAGAATTAGAGGAGAAATCAAGGTACTGTTTTAATAATAATTTATTAAATATGCCACCCAACTTTCTAGTACAGGTATTCAAATTATAGAACCCCAAACTGATACTATAGGGATGCGGTGGCTCAGTGGCTAAGACACTGAGCTTGTCAATCAGAAAGGTCGGGAGTTCGAATCCCTAGAACCACGTAATGGAGTGAGCTCCCGTTACTTGTCCCAGCAGTTTGCCAAACTAGCAGTTTGAAAGCATGTAAAAATGCAAGTAGAAAAATAGGGACCACTTTGGTGGGAAGGTAACAGCGTTCCATGCGCCTTCAGCATTTAGTCATGCTGGCCACATGACCGTGGAGACATCTTTAGACAACGCTGGCTTTTCGGTTTTGTACGGAGATGAGCACCATCCCCTAGAGCCAGAAACGACTAGCATGTATGTGCGAGGGGAACCTTTATCTTTAAATTGATATTATTTAGCCTCTACTTGAAGTAGAAACCTTCTCGACAATTGACTCCTCTGATTAACTGCTTTTGTTGTTAGAAAGTGTTCCTAACATTCAACTGCAGTGTACTTCTGTGTAAAATGAATGCTATTATTTTAGATTTAATTGTCCTGCTCTCTGGAAAAAGCAGAACACATCTTTGTAGAGTGTTGGCAGAGTGCTTTCTCCTCCAGTGTTTTCTTAAGGATAAACATATCCAAGTTCCATCAAATTCTCTTTATAAGGTTTAATTTCTGGCATTCTGACGAGCTTCATTGCTTTCCTGTTAATCCTTCCTAGAGTGGGGTGAAAAGAAAAGTTCCTGGGATTGTGTTCAACCAAAGCATCTATTGCAATGTGCGTTACATGGAGCTGCTCTTGAAGATCAGTCATAAGCTGCAAGCAGTTATAGGTGCATTTCAGCATCTATGTTCATATAACACTCCACCTCACCTGCTACACTGGTTATCAGTAAGCTTCCAGATGCAATTCAAGGCGCCAGTTCTCATTTATAAAACCCTTGATGGCATACAGTCTCATTATCTGGGGCCTCTCCTAGCCCATCATTTCTGCTTGTCCCATAAGATTTGAAAGACCAGGCATGCTTTGTATCTTTTCTCTTAAGGAAAATCATTTGATGGAACTTAGAAGTATGTTTTCTGTGTTCTGTTCTGGCTCTATGAATTTTTAAATGATCTTTAAACACTCATATTTCTTCTCCAAGCTCATGGAGATATTGGCATTTTAACCATTACGGTATAATCTATCTTGGTTATTGTATGTTTTCTGTTATATTTAGCACTATGTGATGTTATTTGGTCTTGTTTTTAAGTATTGCATTACATTTAATAGTATGCTGCCCAAATTTCTAAGCCTTTGTAAATTTATTAAACAGAAATTGCTAATTTCTATGATTTGAAATATTTTTCAGTTGATGTAGCCTTAAACTATGTTTACCTTTTTTTGCAGCCACATTGCACTGCTGACTAAGCTAATATGCTAAACTCTTTTTCACAAGTATATTACCATGGTAGGTATCCCTATGACCTATACTTAATACTTAGGAGACTTTGTGACACAGCAAGCTAATGCTGCCCACAGCCTGGAATTTGATCCTGACAGGGCTCAAGGTTGACTCAGCCTTCCATTCTTCTGAGGTCAGTAAAATGAAGACCCAGATTGTTGGGGATAATATGCTGACATTGTAAAGCACCCAGAGAGTGCTGTAAAGCATTATGGAGTATTATGTAAGTCTATGTACTATTGTACATTTGATTTTTTTTATCTCCCAGCTGAAACAAAACTCTTTACTCTTATTTCCATTTGTTACCTTCAGCACACTTCTCTAGCCCACCTCCTAGGAGATTAGTAATCTAATTTTGTGTCATAGATCAATATATTGAGAATTTCCTTCACTAGAATGATCTTTGTTAATTTAATCCTGGTGAGCTTTTGTCATGTTCTGTCCTAGTGAATTGCTGAATGCTTTTTTGTTTTCTAATCGCACACTACTTCCCCAATATTTTGCCTTCTGGAAATGTTCAGATTGCAAGCTCCCTGCATTTCAGGTGGAATGGTCTTTACTGCATAGGGGTTCTGCTGAACCACATATCCTCATGTTAATCATATGTTGCTCATTGAATTTATAACCTTTCTGTTCTAATTATACCTCCTTCTTTTCATCTGTCATCAGAAGTCTGATTTTGATCAATGAAGCCATATTTTCCCCCATAAATGAATGAACAGTCACTGTAACAGAAGGAGCTAATGAAACACAGGATGCTTATAATGAGGATAATTAGGCATGCTGCTAACTTGGTCAGAATAAACATGTGTGTAGAGAGCATACTACAAAAAGGGAGCAGAAAGCAATGAAAATCAGATCAGAAAGAAATTACCACATGAATAGAAATAGAATTTTAGTAATTAACAACAAGAAATTATCTAAAGCTGAATGAATCCGTAACAACTTTCACATTCTGATAAACACTAACCCAATTGGGTATTAAATTTTTTTTTAATATAACTGGAAAAATAGGAGGGCACTATCCCTATCCATAATTTGTATTTATTATAGTGAAACACAGGTGTGCTTTTTCATTATAGGGAAACACATTATCATCCAATAATGTGATAGCTTCTTTAGTATCTGAGAATCAAAATGCATACAATATTGTATGATTGGTCTGCAAATCTCTTTGCTTTTATTTTGCTCAAAAGTATGTGGAATCCATACAGATGAGAGCCGCAGTGGACAGAAGATAGAGGTAATTCCCTGCTGCAAATTGATTTAGCAACAATAAAGTTTAAAAAAGGTATCCTATATATTTAAAATATATGTATGCACAATATAGAATAGCCAGAGTACTTCATCTAAACGCATTTCTGTTCTTCTTCTCTGGAGATTTCCTCTAAATTTCTTTGTAGAGAGCTACACTCTTCTTTAAATTTAGACAATGAATTTCTAAGATGGCCTTTACTGCTAAGCTAAAGGTGTCATTTTCTATGGCTCTGGGCACATGGTTAAGGTTTCTAAGGTCTATACTCTGCACAAAAGAACAACAAACGGAGTAGCCACCATTTTTCAGAGTAAATTCCCTCTATGTGTCTTTAAACCCTCTGTAACAATGTTGCATCTGTAATTACTATTTTTTATAGAATTACTCTAGCATCTTCAACTGCTCTAATCTCATCAAGAATTGATACATGAGTCTAGATTCTCTAAGGCAGAGTGAAGATGAAGTAGCCTGTCAGAGATGGTCATACTGCACCCACATTTCTTCCATTGTCCTGCTCCTTCCCCAGTTGCTGCTATTGTTATTAAACTGTTGTATTGCCCAGTTGTTTTTCCTTGTCTATAATCTTAGCTCCATGATCTTGTGCTATAATTGCATTCTTACCAGAAGAGTAAATTAATCCTATCTTACTATTCCCTTGCAGGAAAAGACAAAAAGATTGGGAGGCCTTTTTTCTTGAAGACTTGGTGAAGTACAATGTAAATATCATACAGATAACAATTCCAAATTCAGCAGAATTAGATATCCAAGGAGGATATGGAACAGGGAGTTGCCAGAAACACAGAAGAGCCCCAAACAGGAAGATGACATTCCAGTAGCAATAATGAGTTTTTGGAAACATGTAACCAGACAGAGAGAATAAACTGGGTAGTTCATCACTACTGGAATGGTGAGGTTTGAAATTTTAGTATGGAGAGCAAGCTTCAACAACTTAAAATAGTTCTAGCATTCTAACTCTCCGGTGTAAGTTTTCTCAGCTCCAGCTAGGTCAACAAAAACTCTACCAAGGAATAAAAAAGTGGTGATAGTGAGAGACAAAAGCAGCTATGTGCAAGTCAGATATGTTATTGTGACAAGTGTGCTAGGTTGCAGGTGCTGGGTTCCTTTTTCATTCCTTGGCATAATTTTTGTTGACTTTCCTGGAATTGAGAATCTTAGTTGAAACTTGTTTCCATACCAACATTTCAAATCTCAGATTTCAAATCTCTTTCTTACTTATCCATTACTTACCTACTTATGGTCAAGGATCAAGAAAGTAAAGCAAGTTTGGAAGTGAACATCTGGCAAGGAATATGGTATCCTGAAGGAAAAAAATGGATTTCTAGACCATGCTGTACACACTGATTAAAACAAAAACTCATAGACAAGAAAGATCTGTATCTCAAAAAGGTAGGAATCAATGGGAAAAGATTTATAAATCTTATCCAAAGGATTTTAAATGAAATTATAAGGAAGAAGAAGACAACATCACAGACTGCTAGGTATTAGGAACATAGTTGCATATGGTAATGGAGGAAGCATGAAAAATGGGAGAGTACACAGAAATCCTAGACACATTGCAGTAAAGGAGACCAATAAGCAAACACAGAGTAACAAACTGCAAGATCTGAAGGAAAGCAAATATAATCTGGTTTGCATCATGTAAATCTGCTTAGTTTGGGATGAACTGATCAGACTATTTGTTCAAAGGAGAACAACACATTAAAAAGATGACTGGTTTATGAAGAAGCAATGCATTTGTGAAGAAATGCACGTCTCTGAATATAAGAGTTCTGTTCATATCACTGCTTATAAGCAGTAATATTCTGCTTGTAAAATTATTAAAGAATGCTAATTGAAAAAATGATAATTGGAAATATTAATAATCATCATAATGTTCATAGAAGAATATTAGGCTTTCTTCAGTTGAAAAAAAATTATCAGCCATGAACATTTTTGAAATAAGATAATTTTTTGAAACTTGCATGACACCTGAGTCTTAATGAATTGTTGGTGACATACTCATATTTATTTAAAATGATTTCCTAAATTCATTTAATAAACAGACTATTTCTCAATAGTTTCAAAATTAAATGAAATCTTTTATTACATTCATAGAACATATTGTTTTTACAGTTTATCCATAAATTTACATTTCTTGTATTTTGAGCAGCTTAACACTACGCCCACTCACATACAGTATTATATTCCTAATGCTGTTATTAGGCCGCAAAAAAGAAAGAAAGAAACCTCTTCCAGATGTTTACATCTTGAAAACACAAGGCCTTTTTTTTGGCTGAAGTATGATTGGACCATCTGTTCACTAGCAGAAGGCATCTGAATTGGTACTGAAGTTCTGAGGACAGGTGGCATTCACAGTCCTTTATTGTTTCAATTCAATAAATACAGAATAAAAATGGTTTTCTGCTATAACATACTGCAATTCTATTATCTAGCACAGGGGTGTCAAACTCACGTCATGGTGGCATCACATGATGTACTGGGACTTTTTGCAGTGGTGGGCTGCAAATTTTTTAACAACCGGTTTTCTGGCTGGGTAGGCGTGGCCTATTGGTCGTGTGACTGGGTGGATGATGTTACTCATCACACCCAGCCCCGCCTCCTGGTCACTCACCTCAAAGGCAAAGGTAGGATTCAGCCGATTGGGGCTAATCCCACCAATGGCCCCACCCCTGCCCATTTTTTGGCCAGATTTTTGGGCGTTTTGGAGGCATTTTCAGGCCATTTGGGACCATTTTTGGCCCAAAAAGCCGCCCCAAAATGGCTTGAAAACAGCCAAAAATGGCCCCAAAATGGTCCCAAAGTGGCCAAAAACAGGCCATTTTGGGGGCATTTTTCAGGCCATTTTCCAGGCTGTTTTCTGGCTGTTTTAGAGAAGGGTTTGGGGCCATTTTTGGCACAAAAACAGTGTGGAAATGGCCTGAAAAACAAGCCAAAAATGAGCGGGGGCAAGGCCAGCCAGTGGTGCGATTTGCCAGTTTGCCAAATTGTGCAGAATCTTAACAACTAGTTCATCCAAACAAGTATGAATCAGCAGTATCCCATCTCCGACTTTTTCTCCCTTTGCTCAACCGGGCATTGGCTTGGCTAGTGTGTGATGCATCCGGCCCATGGGCCGGGAGTTTGACAGCTCTGATCTAGCAGAAGGAGCTGTCATTCTTTGAATCTAAAGGAAATTCCTTTTATTATAAACATTTTTATCAAGATACTAACCATTAGTTTTCCATAGGAGTATTGCTGTTTTGCTTTGATTTACCGCTGTTTTTATTTCCATGTTCTTGTTTTGCAAATCACTTAGAACCTTGTTTGGATTAGAGGTACATATACATAGGAATAAATAAGAAACAACTAAGTGAAATACCCAGCATGAAATAGACTTCATGAAACAAGATCTGAGATAAGGTTTGATCCAATGGCAAACCCTCTTTGTTTGCAGCTGAAGCAGAGGAATTCAAGTGGAGCCACTTCTCTTCAGAACTTGTCTTAGAAGTGAAACTCTGGAAACCAGTTGTAGTCGTCTCCTAATTAGGCACATGCAAGACAGAGCTCTAGGAAAAGAGAGACTCACACGAAAAAAATCAACAAAACTTCCCTCTCACAGCAGAGGCCAACACACATTGCATAAATCCAATAATTTATACAGTTGAAATTAGTTTTCATTTATAAAAAATGATGGCAATAAGATTAAGGACTTAACACTTGTTCAGTCAGATTTTAGAGGTAGCTTGTCCTAGGTTGCATAATCTAACCTCACACTGAATGGATCTCCACTGTCCAGAAAGGTTACACTATCAAAATGTAGTATTATAGTTTTAGGCAGGTTTTTGACAAACAAGAAAATAAAAAATGAAGCTGTGCATAGACTATCCTATTTTTTTTTAAAAAAAGAAGCTTCCTAACATCATGAACATTTACAGCCTGACACTGCAATGCCCAATGAAAACCCCAGACTATCAAAAAACAAAAATTAAACTCTAGTTCCTGGGTAGTTGTCCATACCAGTTTTAATACATTTAGAGTTTAGTTACAAACCATACTGGAAAGCAAGAATAAGAAGAAGCAATGGATGTTAATTTTAATCTACCTTGTACAGTGTTTCTGTATGGATTCACAGAACTTGTTATAGCAATAGCAAGCAATAGTACTTATATACCTCTTCATAGTGCTTTACATACTTCTCTGGGTGGTTTATAGAATCAGCATACTGTTTCCAACAATCTGAGTCCTCATTTTACCAACCTTGGAAGGATGGAAGGCTGAGTCAACCTTGAGCTGGTTAAGGATTGAATTCCTGGGAGTGAACTAAATTAGCCTGCAATATCGAATTCTAAAACTGCACCACCACAGCTCCTATAATTGAACAGACACTAAAAATATTGGCTGTTGATCTGTTGATCTTTAGTTTAACATAATGGTTTCTTTGAACATTATTCACATTGTGTAATATATGTGAACTGCATTTGCATTAGAACATTTCATGTTTTGTTCTAAACTATATATGATTTATTTTATATATTTCCCATCACCTACCCAACATCTGAAGAAATGGATTGCTATCTTGCCATATAAATTTAGCCTCAAATTGCCATTCATCAACAATTGTGCTCTGTGCGTAACATATAACTTAGCTTTCAAGCCATTTTATATTATATTCAATGAAACTGGCTAAAGATTAACTTAGGAAGTCGTGTAATATAAAACAATCTTCCTTAATCTATAGCCTCAAATATCATATTTCCTAGTAATTGGCCACTGTGGAGACAGAAATGAAGACTAGGTACCAGATAGACCTCTGCTACAGATTCAATCTGAACATATTTAATGAGGTTGCTCATACACAAAAAAATTCAGGCATCTTTTTTCCCCCCCTGTTTCTTCTAGCTCAAATATCACAGCAATACAGTATAAGGCAACTAAACAGGGCATTGGAAATCAAAAACTTACTTAGCTACCATATTTGTTAGATAATTAGATCCTCCTTAGTCTTAGGGGAGTTATGAAGTCATGAAGGAAAAATACTGAACAGCTCTTAGAACCATCCATAATCAGCCGCTATTCATAGTTATTTAAATATTATTTCTAAATGTGTGCAGTATGGATGAATTGCAGGCTATTCCTTATTCTACCCCCCTCTTTTTTTAACGAAAGCAGACATAGGTCAGCTGTATAATAGAAACACCAAAAGTACAGTCCACATGAACCCCTATTTGTGCAATGGGGGTATGCTGCCATGGACATCAACTACAATTTTACCAGATTAAGAACTACAAATATAAATTGTTATTTTTAGGCCAACTTTAAAATTTTATGAAGTTTCAAATAGTGCATTTTATCACATTCTTAAATGTATGCTTATGTATTCCCATGCCAGTGGCCTTACTTTGTCCCTCTTGAACTTGATAATGAAACAGAGGAAAAAAAGGTTGAAACTGGGATCCCCAACCCCCAGTCCATCGACTGACTCCAGTCCACAGCATGCCAGAAACCGGGTCACGCAAACAAGCATCCCATCTGCGGGATGCAGGCAAAACCATGCCCCCTCCAGTCTGCAGAAAAACCTCTCTCAACAAAAATGGTCCTTGGTGCCCAAAAGGTTTGGGGACCACTGCAGAGATGGTATTCAGCAGGTTTTGAACAGTTCTGGAGAACCGATAGCAGAATTTTTGAGTAGTTTGGAGAACCTGTGGTAACCTTCCCCAAGGAGTGGGGAGGGAATGGAGATTTTGCAGTATCCTTCCCCTGCCACACCCACCAAGCCATGCCCACCGAGCCACGCCCACAGAACCGGCAATAAAAAATTTGAATCCCACCACTGGGCAACTGGGTTAAAAGTACATTTCTGTTTCCCTCAAAACAAACACTCTTTTTTGTGCTCATGTTTAGCATTAAGTTGCATTTCTTATCTAGCCTTTTCAAACTGCAGTCCCAGAGGATGGCATTTCTTATGATGTGACCAAACCTACAAGGTCCTTGCAATCATAACTTTTCTGTCTTGGCTGCACTGTAAGGATGATGGTTATGTCAGTTATGTCTACGCCCCTCCAAGCCAGCCACTACTGCTTCCATAAATCCCTATGAAGAGAAAGTATTGATTTGATCCTGGGCCATGCCTAGACATTACAAGAAAGGTTTAAAAGATTTCACTGAATCTGGATGTTCTGATGTGATTAGTTCAGCTACAGTGTTGCTAATTAGATAGCAGAAAGAAAAACATAAAGGAAATTATTAGGAAAACAACTTTAAATTCCTGATTTAGAACAGTAGTGCAATTATGATTATCTTATCTAGAAAAAAAAATGCTCTGACAATGGTACTTTAAAAAAACAAATCTTTTTTGGGGGGGAATCACAAGGCTGAACACACTTAGTGAAAAAAGGATGACTAAGGACAACCTAAGCAGTTGTTTTTTTCGTTTTTGTAGAAAACATGATCAGTGTGATAAGAATAAATAAAACGGAATAACCTTTAAAAATCACAGATCAGTCTTACTACATGCAAGAGAGACAAAAAGAATGACTTCTTCACACATATAATTTACTGCAAAACTCACTTTCACAGAACATTTTTCCCTTCAACAGATAAAATAACTTTATGGAGACTAGGTCAAGGGATAGCCACAGCATTCAAATTATGCTACCATTTTCTGAGATTGCAACTGTCTGTCAGATGTTGGGGATTAGCGGGTGATGGTTGCTGACATTATGTTGTATTGAATCAAGGAATTCAGTAGTAAATTCAATTCACATCCAACTTCACCTCTCAGGGACTACAAAGTACACCTGTTCAGAACATGCTTTCTGATCTCAGCAGATGACATGATGTACCTCTCAATCTGTAGGCAGAAATGTATGCAACTGCATCTTTTGCATAGGTTTAGTGCAATGAATACAAATAAGTTGTTTAAGAAAGCAGTCTGAAAATGGACCAAAGGAAAGAAGAAACCAGAATAAACACAAATGAACACTGAGAAGGATTTGAAAAATTTGAAGATGAGACTAGTAACCTAGTCTCATCACATTTTAGGAGGAAGTTGAAAAGACAAACATCCAAAATCCAAAAACCAAATGAGGAGTAGGAGGACACACAATACTGCTAATTTCCTGAAAAAGAATAGCACCTTTATGGCACTAACTACAATTACATCCATATTTTTCCTAATGTTATTTTTCCACATAAGCAAATCAGTATGGTTTCCTCATGGAAAGAAACGTACATTATTGTGGATGTGGATGAGTTGCCTGTGCAATAACAAGAGGCACACATTAAAAAAAAGTCCTATATAAACTAAGAACTCTTCATCATCCATATATCAATTTCCACAAGACAAAATAGATACTGCCTAATAATGCAAACCCTTGCCCTCACTCTGTCCTAGACATCCATCTTCACACACATATGGATGGATCAATGGGATGTTGAAAGTGCTATGTGACTTGGCATAAGAGTTTATATAATTGCAAAAACAAATCAGGACAGAGTTGATTCTTCATTCTCATGGACAATATTCTTCAAATCACAAACACTACCTTTCAAGATTGAATACATTTGATAGTCTTTATCCAAGATGAAAGAAGATTCATGGAACCAATCAACTGATTTATTTATTTTATTTGTCAAGCATGTATTAGATAACAGATATAATTAGAACATGATTATGATTACATGAAATGGGTACAAATAAAAGGGGACATTAGCACAGGGACGGTAGGCATATTGGTGCACTCATGCACACCCCTTACCGACCTCTTAGGAATGGGGTGAGGTCAACAGTAGACAGTTTAAAGTTTTGGGGGGTTGGGGAAGAAACCACAAAGTCAGTAGTGCATTCCAGGCATTGACAACTCTGTTGCTGAAGTCGTATTTTCTGCAATCGAGTTTGGAGCGGTTTACCTTAAGCTTATTATTATATAAAAATATTAAAGACAAAATATTAAAGACAAGATGATGCCACAGTACATCTGTTAATCTTTTATACCAGGGGAATCTTTGTTGTCTTTATTGCTGATGAAATAAATTAGCACAGTTTAATATAAAGAACAATTATTTATATTATTATTAATTATTATTTATAAGAACAATTATTTTCTAAGAAAAGCAAACTTTGGTAAATATGTCTTATTTATTCTCTGACCTGAATGACTCAGACATGTATAAACTGGAAGGTCCAGCTCTTTTTCACAAGCTCGCCTCTGCTTTTTCCCTTTTTTTAATATATTCCCCACCCTCTCTCACCCCCACACACCAAACACACCAAACACCCTCACACACATACACATACACTCATTAGCTTTTGCTCCTTCATTTTCACTGCATCAAGCAAGAATGCATCTTGATTGACTCGAGTTACAGCTGTTAACTAATGTTTTGTACATATTGAAGAAAAACATTTTGTGGGCTTTTTTTCTTTCATAAAAGATCTCAGTGAAGACTACTGTGACCCAGCATCTGAGAACTGTGAATAGTTATGCAATGTTAAGTACATTTATAACTCAGAATTCTACTGAAGCATCCATTTCAGAATCACAGAAAGAAAGAATTACATGAACAAAAAATAATAATAAACTCAGTGGAAATCCAACAGGTGAACATAGTGCAGGAATAAGTATTTTGCTATTTCTACATGCTGGCTATAGACGGGGTGGGATTCAAATTTTTAACAACCGGCTCTGTAGGCATGGCTTAGGTGGTGGGCGTGGCTTGGTAATCATGTGACTGGGTGGACATGGCTTGGTGGTCATGTTATTGGTTGGGCGTGGCCAACTCAATATCACTCACACTGAGGCACGCATCTCCTTGCCTGGCCTCTCATGACTGTGGGGATGCTGCAACAGTTGTAAGTGTGAAAATGGTCATAAGTCACTTTTTTCAGTGCCATTGTAACTCTGAATGGTCACTCCACACAAGCAAAGTACCAGCAAAGGAGGGGAATAAAACTCCAGAGATGTTCCTGAGACAGGAAGTCTAGTCCTGCCAAGAATGTAATAAGGGTTAACAGAGAAGCAGTTTCTGTAAGCAACACCAGAATGTTTCCTTCCTGCCTTCCTTACAGGATTATGCCAGTAATTTCTTCTAACAACCAGTTCTCCAAACTGCTTAGAATGTTAACAACTGGTTCTAGCGAATAGGTGCGAACTGGTAGAATCCCACCAGGGGTGGGATTCTACCAGATTGGGAATCTCTCTTTATAGATTGGAATAGATTGGAAATCTCTCTTTACCAGCATAAAAATAGAGTACACAAATGGGGAGCTCATTAATATATTCAAGAGAATGTCAATCAGGAACAAGAAGCATGTACTGAATATCTTCACAAAATCCACAGCTGCATCTCTAACTTGCAAGGAACTCTGTAAGTCAGTTAGGCACTTTGAACCCTTTACTCATCCCAGTAATTAAAAGGGGATGCACTTCTGTGTGGCTGAGAATTATCTGTTGATGATGCAAGCACATGGACTCCTCTCATCTACCTGGTACTAAAGCAGGAGGGAGGATCTACCCAAATTATCCCCAGTTGCATCATTCATGTGAAGATCATCACCCCTGAGAATACACTTCAGGAAAGATCCTACATACTTCAATAATATGCAGAATACAGGAAGAACAACCCAGGGAAGATACTTTAGTAAAGTAGTAATCAATTCATTTCTTTACATTACAATTTTACTACTTTAGGGATTTGTGGATTTTTTTAGTCCAAAATAAATTAGAGAAATCTTTTTCTGAGGAAAGAGTAAGAAGAAAAGATCCAAAGTAATCTTATTTTCCATTTGCAATGAGAGGAGAGAGATGAAAAATTGTTTTCAAAGAACTCTTCTTTGAACTCAGCTGAGCAAAAAAATGTCCATTTTATATCTTATGACCAGTTCGAATTTTGACTTACATATGCATCTATACTTCTTATGGCTCCCATGTACTGACCTTCATGGCTTGGATTTTTTTCTCCATGATGTTGGACTGTCCAGAGTCCCAGGGGTGTCAAAGTCGTGTCATCACAGCGTCGTCACATGATATATCACAACTTTTTCCCCTTCGCTAAACCAGGCATGGGTGTGGCCAGCACATTACGCATCTGGCCACGAGCTGCAAGTGTGACAGACTTGGTCCAGATGATTCAACTGTGCCTGTTGTTGGGGAGCCTTTTTAGCTTTTATTTTTGTTTTCTTCATGCAAAAGAGTACTGTATGGACTCTACTGCATAGAAGCTTTTTTTCTTAATAATGCTTATAATGCATGGCTAACTGGTGTGGAAGTTCCTTAATCACATAAGCAAGGCGAACAGCTCAGACCTATGATTATTTTGCATTAAAAGCCATGGTGGTGCATATATTCAAAGAACATATGTGGGGTGTTTTTTTCATTTTTAAACAAAAAAAAAAACACACTTAAAATTGTACAGAAACATGATAAAGTTTTAAAAAATACATTTAAAATATTTTGAAAAACTCTATACCTTTTCAATATAATGAATAACATACTTGTATTATATACAGTACTCTAAAGTAGTTAAGATATGCAACAGCTACTTTTTATGAGCAACTCAGCAGATTGCATACATGGTACTTGCAACACTAGTGCCATATATCACATCAAGACTGTCCCCCCATTAGTTGAGTAAAATAGTTGTCTTAGTATCAGTTTATTCATTAGCTATTTAGTTATCAAAACATATTAATATTAATAAACATTTATTTTACCAGAGGTGGGAAAAATAGTCATAAGATTTTCTCTTTGTAAGCCAAAATAGTTGGCTTTGGTTATTAAACACTTTGAATTCAGGACCTCAACCTTTTGCTGCACACTTAAGAAATAAAAATGCTACTCACATAAACTGAATGTTATGATGCTTTCTCATACACTGCCAAACCCAATATGATAGCAGCTCTTGATAATTCTCTGTCCCACCCATAACACTGAAATCACATGACATGCGTAATTTCATAAGCTCCAAAGGACTGGTGTATTTTTTTAATTTTTAAAATGTTGATCAATGACCCTACTATATGAATATTTATTTTGTATTCCTGAAAACAAGAATGAAGCAGAAGGCGGTTGGACAATGCAATATTCTTCTTTGAAAACTGAACATCCTGTTGATTTTTTTAAAAAGTCCATTCAAAATAGGATGCTCCAAACTCTCAGATGGTAACAATTGACTCCTCAAGAAGACGAAAAACATGCAACTGGGAAAAACCTCCTAATTGATGTGGGTTTGTTGGTGGGGGTTTTTTTAAGACATGCATTAAGCCTTGCAATAATGCATGCCTCCAAATCATTGGTCAAAACCTATTTGGTTTTAACAGAAGAAAAAATTACCCAGGCTTGCAGTGTAGAACCTGCAGCTTATATTTATACAAGCAACTATTTTTATATGCATGGAATTTCATGAACAGGAGATGCAGAGCCTTGCAGCCATCCACCACATCAACATGCAAGCAGAGCATCCGTATGAGACACAAAACCTGTCTGTCATTATGAACAGCCTAGTCCTGTTCCCTGCAGCAAGGAATGTTTCATACACTAATCACAGCAAAACAAGATGATATGTACTCTCATACTACAGAACTGTTTTGAAAAGGATGTAGTATATCTGCAGCCAAGGTAATGTATACTAAACTCATAATCTGAGAATACTGCCTTTAGGAAAACCACATCATCTTATCCTTGCACAGAAGGACAGCTGTTGGTTAAGCAATATTTTCCATATGGGTTTGATATATGCTTTTATTTTATTATAAATAAATGATTTGAGGGATTTTCCCAATGTCCAACAGTAACAAATATACATATCTCCATCTGAAGAATTACTTTCTTCTGCGTGCACAAATATCTGTTGAGTTTAGGACAGAATATATTACATGTGTGCTCTTCCCCCACATATATGCCTTCAGATTGTTTCAAATATTTTATCAGAAACCCTAAACCTCTTATCAGTGCTATTATAGAATGAAATACTGATAGAAAAGTTGTGCTTGCAAAAAAATAATGACTTATTCCACTAATCATCTTTGTTGCTTTTTACATTATGGAAGAACTACATTCAATAAAGCCTCCTGGGATGTTCATACATGCAGTGAGAGATGGCTTACAGTAAGTGATTTATGAAAAATCAATTTCCATAATAACCAAGGAGTTCAGAAAATTTCAGAGGGAGAGAAAGAAAGGGAGGATCAAGAGTTAGCGTTTCCATTTGATTTATTAGAAGTCTTTAAAGACATCAGGGGAGAAAAGGAACACATAATCTGCCAAATCATAAAACCATGGAAAAACTTGCATGCTGAAATTAAGAAGTTGTGAAAAGTTACCTAGCATCACTACTCAAGTTTGATTTTAATTTATGGTGAATGAAATTGGCTGGGTTCTACTGGCTTATTACTACAGCACACTTACTGTAATAATCAGGTGTCTGCTTCCTCCATTCAACCCACTTTACCCCCACAAGGAGAAAATTGTTTCCCTCCTTCATTCCCCCCTCTTGCTTCAGCATTGAATGGTATAAAAGCAGTACCCACCCACCCCTGTGAGTTTGCAATTTTTATAGCATGAGGCAGAATTCAGTTGTTTTCAAATGGGATCTGCAATAGGCTAATATAATGTAACCTCCTCTCAGAGTTGATTCTGCCTTTTTCTTCCCATCCTCCTGTCCTTTTTTGCCCATTCCTGGCATTTCTAGTGTTAATAAGCAGTGCACTATATGGCTGTGATTATAGCAACAATCCTCTAGTTTCCTTGCCAGTTACATTACATGGCAGATGATAGATAGATAGATAGATAGATAGATAGATAGATAGATAGATAGATAGATAGATAGATAGACAGACAAGCAGGCAGGCAGGCAGGCAGACAAATGAGCCCTACTTATCCTTGCTGCTCATGTGGAAAAGGAAAGAAATGCAGGCTTTCTCCTACCTCTTTCTTCCACCCCTCCCCTTCTTTCAGTTTCATGGGTGTGGCATAGTTCAAACCTTTCTTTCTCTTAAGCATTAATGTGTTGATAAGAATAATAAGATAAGAATAATTTCAAGCATTAATGTGTTGATAAGAATAATAAGATAAGAATAATTTCAAGTGCAAGTGAGAAACACTGATTCCAGTGTTTTATCCTTCCTTCTGTTCACAATTGAGCATCCACGTACTTATCTCCTGTATACATACATGCGTACAGGAGATACTGTTTCACGGAGTAGCATGTCTAGTCAATTCCTATCTCCAGATCCAGAATGTAATATCAGCTTCAGGAGTGCATGATTACAATTGTCCAACTCCACATTCCTATTTGCCATCTGCAGTACCTATCAACATTATAAGAATGTGTTTTGAAAGCCTTAATGGGTATGTTAAAAATCAGGCTAGTTGCCACTGTCAGGTCAGCAGGTTTTGTCATTTCACTACAACCTACAGACATTGGTTGGGACAGATGAAATGTATGATAAAACCCAACAATATTATACAATTAATTTTATTTATATCTTACATTTATCTTTATAGGATTCAGTGTATCTGACAAACACAAGGATATGGGCCAATGTAGACAGGCACCCTATGTAATTAACATACAATTTCTGTTACTTGCATTTTGCATACAAATCCAGGGAGGGATTCCCTAGGTAGCAAGGAGACCTCCCTATGATTTAGAAACACCCACTTCCTATCATAGCAATTTGATGGCATCACTGCTATTTAGCTTTCCTGTTCTGAATGGCTGTAGAGAAAAGAGAGACAAGGGTCAAATAGGGGGTAAGGGTCTGCTCTTTTTCAGATCAGAATTTTATGGAATGATTTAAAACTTTTTGTGCAGTTTTTTTTTTGGTTAAGTGTAATTGGCTTATGCAAAATGCAGTATGCAAAATGCAGTATGGCTCAAAGGGTAAGACTGGGGATACATGTGTTTGTGGGTGTGTCAAAGTTGAAGTTGCACTTCTATGTCATAAATATGTGAACCGGAATATACATGCCTGGGTGTGTCTCTTTGTGTCTGCCAAAAATACATTGATTTCTATATTGATAAGTATGTTTAGATCTATCAATTTCTGACTGTATTCTTACATTCATGAAAATGTGTGACATAAAGGATGTATGAGGAGGTTTGCCTTTTGCGTGTGCTTGTGCTTGTAATTTTATGATTTAGCAGCTTCTTTGCTACAGATTCATAAAAAATCATTAAAAAATAGGATTTCTAAGGCAAGAAATGGATTTTTTTCCATATCTTTTGTAGCTCAGTTTTGAAAAGATGATTGACACAACTTTACAGCCTATCATTTCCAAACCTTGAAATGATTCTACCTTATTCGAATAGTTACTAAGCTTCACCATTACTGTGTTTCAATTTGCCTTTCTGTCTGCCTTCTACCTCCTCCCTTTTTTTCGCCCCATTATCTTCTGGCTAATCCATGTCTCATTTCCATAATATTTCAGGTTTTACTAAGTGTAATACGAACAGAAGTCCCAGACATGTATGGAGAATAATAACACTATTGCAAGGGGAAGTTCTTCACACCAGCCCCACCCTAGTGGTATACCAGACTATCTTTCCAACACTATGCTGCTTCGAAAAATATTTTACATTTTTGAATCAAATATATCTACAGTAATTATTTCAACCGAGGTTTTTATAGGATCATATCATTTTTTTCTTTATTGTTAGAATACTGCGTTAGGCAATAACCATTTCTGAAAGAGTACATTTTATTTCACTGAAAAAGTACATTTCTCTTTAAAATGCATATATTAAAACCTTTTTACAGGTACAGATATCAAGGCCAAAAATATTTTATGATTTCAATAAATCCATGTGGAATGACATAAATCCATACTATTCCTCCTAAAGCAGCATTTTGAGTACATTGGTGATTCCAAAGAGAAAGAGTTTGGCACAATCCTTGTTTCATGGCCAGGTGAAAGATGCCTTCCCAATTTCTTCACAATCCACCTCTCCTGCCATTAAAATAAATTACATGGAACCAATATCATAGAATTAGGTTTCCACCAAGTTAATTCCATTTCATCTTTCCTATCCCATCAGAGCTAAGACCTAACAGAGGCGTGGTCCTCTATCGTTTTACCAGATTGTTCAAGTGCTTCTGGCATGAAAATTTGTGAAGAAGAGGGAATCCCAGTTCTTCTTCTTAGCCATTTCTCCATCCTACATCAAATTTCTCCTAGCAGTTAATTTATTTTCAGTTTAGAAAAATGGTATCATATGTAGGAGAAAAAGAAAATTAAAAGATAACAAATGGGTAACTCTCTTTTCATTTACATTATCTTACAATGGAAGATGGGGAAACACCCATGATTCAAAATCTCTATACAGCATGCCTTTTAGTATCTGCCAGAGTGAACACCAACATATTAAAACCTTTCTTATATCTTGGAAAGATTTATATCATAGCTTCAGAAAAATAGACAGAATTGGAATGACTATCCTCCTTCCTTCAGTGCAAGCCAAAATCAACTCTCTCCTCTTTGCAATCCACATTCTCCAAATCCAAGACAGACTATTCTCAGAAATTCCATCTTCTTCCCACTCTCTCAGGTGCTGGTTTCAGGGGGAGGGGGTTTCCCCCTTGTTTCTCCCCAATTCTGATCATTAAACAGCCTTCCCACCTTCCACCTTCTGACTCCACAGGCAAAACATACACGCGTACACACACACCCCACTGCATTCATGGAAGGGGTGTGTGATCTGAGCCTTCGGCGCAAAGATGCTTAAAGAATTGCAAAGGAAAGAGCCTCTTAGAAGCAGTCGCCTCTCCCTCCAAATGTCTGTGTGTCTGTCTGTCTGTCTGCGTATAGACAGAGAGACACACATTCAACACATACAGAAACATTTTAGTCAACAGCCTAGGAATTCCCCAACAGATATATATGTATAAAAAAAATATCTCCAGCTCTACCTGTTTTGTTCTTCTCATACAGCACAGCATGATTGTATTGTCCCCTTCTTCCTTGTGGTTCCTTCCTTCTCTCTCCTTTTTCCTCCTCTCTCTTTCACTCTCTCTTATCTCTCCCCCACCCTCTCCACTCCCTCCCTTCTCTCCCTCTCTCTCTCTCTCCCCCTCCTTCCTTCTTACACACACACACACATACACACTCACGGACGCACACTCAAACACAGGCACACACAGAGAGAGAGAGAGAGAGTCAAACACACACACACGCACGCACGCACGCAGACACCGGGACAGTTAGCAGTATCTGTAAGGTTCACCGCTGTTGCTCATCACACATGCTGTTGCCCGCGCCTGCTCGCTCGCTCGCTCCCTTTCCCCTTTCCCAGAATTGTTCTCTGGCAGCTCTCGGTGACTAGCCCTTCACCCCACCCCCACTATCAAGGCAACCACCCCTTTCAGTCCTTTGCCAGCCTCATGAATGTTTAAACATATCCAATCTGGACCCAATTACCCAGCGACTTTCCCACTGTTCAGAGATTGCTAGGAAAAGGGGGAGAGGGAGGGAAGTCCATTGCAGATTGTTCGGAGGGGTGTGGCAAGGTATGGTGGTCGGAAGGCAGCTGCCTTTCTTTGTGCTTCTTTAAAGAAAACAATAAACAACTATGAAGATATCACACATGTAGAATAAGATCAAACAAGGGTTCTAAACACACACCAGAGATTGTGTGTGTGTGTGTGTTTATAAATGTCCCTCTCCAAGAAGTACTTGCATTACAATATGTTGCAAGCACATGTATTTTTTTCTTTGCGTGGACAGAATATAATTGACAAAATCAGAAATGTCCCAGTAGCCCTCAAGCATATGTGCTCCTCATTTGCTACTTTTCTAGGTACATTTTCTAAGCTCATCCATTATGCAGCACTAGGGGGAAAAAATCCATGTGATGTCATTCTTTAAGTATACAAATCTATAGGCACATGTTAGGAAGTCCATTCAATAAGACTTTAAAAAAATTCAATTTGCATGCAAACTATGAAGTTGTACATACTCCTTCATAGACTGAGAACAATCTCCACTTAACAGAATGACAGGTGCATGGTATCAGATGCATGAAATCAGACAAATATGGAGTAGACTTTAGTTTATCCAATCCAGCCGCATAGTCTGTTAAAGAAATCCAGAACTACAGTATTGCAAGCAGGCATGCTTAACATCTCTCAATTCTACATCAAGTTCTCCAGTTCGCCTTCTGTCCAAGGAAGTAGTCCCGTTTACTATAAGTATTGCTTTTACCATTCTGTTATAAAATCTCTAAAATCTACCTTAAAGAGAACAAGTCTCTACAGGTAGTCCTCGATTTGAGACAACAGTTGAGCCTAACATTTCTGTTGTTAAGTGAGTTTTGCCCCATTTTACAACCTTTCTTGCTACAGTTGTTAAGTGAATCACTGCAGCTGATAAGTTAGTAACATGGTTGTTAAGTAAATCTGGCTTCAACATTGATTTTGCTTATCAAAATGTTGCAAAAGGTGTAACTTTGTATGGCCACTAAATGAATTGTTGTAAGTTGAGGACTACCTGTATTATCTAGTCTTTTCTTTGCTTTGGGGTTATAAAGAAGTATGGATTAGCCCAGGGTCCCCAACCACGGTCGCGGACCGGTACCGGTCCGTGGAACAAATCCTACCGGGCCGCTGGTTTGCTGGCGCCGCCATCTTGTTTTGATGAAAAAGTGCTTCTGGTGAGCTTTTCGGGTAGAAAGCTCACCGGAAGCCTTTTCATCAAAACAAGATGGCGACGCACCAACTGATGCCGTACCGGGCGCGGCATAAAAAAAGGTTGGGGACCACTGGATTAGCCCATGTCTCATCTATATAACTAATAAATGTATTCAATAATCATCCATTATCAATTATATATTTGCTTGCTGCTATAAATTAAAAATAATGGGAAAAGAATTTGTTTTTGTATTCAACTTTTCCTAATGTAAAAGTGTAAAACTTCCTATTATGAAAAACTTTCAATCATAAAAAATAATATCATTTACTTTTCCTCAATGTATACATTTTGTAATACAATTTTAGAAAGGTTAATTCCAAATGTTCTACCTAAATTAAAGTCCTCGATTTACAACAGTTCATTTAGTAACAGTTCATTCAAAGTTACCACAACAGTGAAAAAAGTGACATGACCATTTCTCACATTTACAACCTTTGTAGCATCCCTATGATCATGAGGTCAAAATTCAGATGCTTGAAACTGGATCATACTTATGAACGATGCTGTGTCACAAGGCTATATGATCCCCTTTTACGATCTTCTGACAAGCAAAATCCAATGAGGAAGGCAGGCTCACTTAACAACTGTATTACTAACTTAAGAACTGCAGTGATTCACTTAACAACTGCAGCAAGATAGGTCATAAAATGGGTCAAAACTTACTTAACAAATGTCTCACTTAACAACAGAAATTTGGGAGTCAATTGTAGTCATAAATCAAGGACTACTGTATAGTTTATGCCCAATAATATGAATATTGTTTTGATCATTTTATTTTGCTTGGGGGGAAAAACGGAGCTTTTTCCAGCATTGCTACATGGCAGCTCTTCAGTTTTTTGGAGAGTACTATCATATTCACTCTTGTAAACTTGTCATTGCAGGTGTGATGGCCAAAATTTCATTACCCTATTTCAACCTTTGAAAATAAAGCTAATGAAGTGAGAATTATTGGCCTTTTAGAATCAACTATCAACCGTAAAGGAACCAACAGTCAAAAAATATACTTTAGAATAGCACTCATAAGGTAGCAATGAAGATGTTGGGAAAGATATCTAGATATCTTCAAGGCAGAATTGTGCAGAGAATAATTTTCCCTGTGACACTCTATGGAAGCCAAATTTGAAAGATTATTGAAGCTTTTGGACTTTACCAGAATTCAAGATGGTAGCTACAATTATGTGATCAAAGTTCTTCTAATTTACACATGACACTTAAATAACAGATGGAGCTTTGATCATTCTTATGGATACCATCTTAATTTTTTTTATAATACCCTATAGACACCCCTAAAATATGGTGTTGGAGAAGACCCCTGGGAGTACCATGGGTAGCTAAGAAAATTAACAAATGGATTATGGAATAAATAATTCTACAGTTCTCACTCATTGACCAAGGTCAATTTATCATATTTCAGATATATTATGTAAAGACCCAGCACTCTTGAGAAGTCTATAATGCTGGGAAAAGTAGAAAGAAAGAAAAAGATGGCCAGCACTGAGGTGGGTAGACCCAAATATAAATAAGCAATGGTTTAGCCATTGGAAGATCTGATGGACACATGAGTACAAATCATATTTATTTATGTGGTTATCAAGAATTTACTCTGATATGATGGTATATGATCATTTAGCCCATTCAATGATATGTCTAAAACTATAAGTGATATTATAGATTATTTGTTGTTGTTTCTCATAGTTCCAAATCTCCGTTTCCAAGAACTGAAATACAAAGCCAAAAGAACCTTTCCCTTCTTGTGCATCTTCTTTGTACTTTTAAAGTACCATTTTCAGTTCTTCTAAAAGTTGAGCCATTTTAAACACTTTTAAACAACCACCCGGTTGATTTTAGTCATTCAAATGCAGTAACCAAGAATCCAGAGATCACCAAATAATCCAAATAGTCCCAAGCTGTTTCTTCTTATTTCTTTTTTCACTTTCTCTTCCTGGGGTTTTACTATTTTGCTGCGGTGTTTCAGTTAAGATGTATCTTTTGGAAGTATTGTTGAGATTTTACTGTAAGTTCTTTTTAATTCCAGGCAGTCTTCTCCCTTCCAGATCCTGCCCTTATATTCTTTCTCTCCTTTCCTGTTTTCAAAAGCTTTTAATTATCCAAAAATCTTTATTATCCCTTTGACTTTTTATTTTCAGCATTAAATGCTTATTAATGTCAAAGTGGATTTTTTTCCCCCAATTCCTTGCTTAAGACTCTTAGCTGTCAGTATAGGAGGAGAAGAAAAAAACCCAAATACTTTCCCTTTTCTCTCTCCTTCGCTGCTTAGAAATCTTCTTTGGGAACCATGTTATTATTTTTTTTTTAATAGTTTAACTTCCAGGGTACCTTATTTGTTGCTTTTGCTGTTTGACCCGGTCAACCAAAACTTTCTTCCTCCTGCACATTCTTTTCTGGTCGAGTTCTTCTTTGTGGTGGCCATTTCTGACCACCGCTGCAACCGCCTTCGGGAAAGGGAGTAATGGCCAGCTGAGGAGGAGAGATGCGGCTCTCCTCAACCCTGCAGGCAGTCTCCCCCTTCTTCACCACTTCTACGGGGTGGCTTAGCCCCGAAACCAGCCAGCTCGGGGCGCTCCATATTTGTCTGTCATCGAAGAAACTCAAACCGGAAGTTCATTATAGATTATTTTTTGTAACTGCATCTCAGTTCAACCTGTGATTGTATATGATCCTGAAATCCTTTTCATATATTCTATGGTCAAGCCAGGTAATCTACTCTATCTTGTATCTGCAAGCAGTATAACTTATTTTCAAAATGTTATTTACTAGCTATCAAAATTATTTTTAAAAAATAAAATGTGTTTGTTGAGTTTTTGATATAAGAAACAAGATACCAAAATAAATGCTTTGCATGCCTGTGCTTTACAAACATAATTAGAATATTCAGTTCCATGGGTTTTCTGAGAAACTGATGCACAATGACTAATTCTAGAAATGTGAAAATTTATGTAAGCCAGGAAATCTGTGGATCAGAGCCATTTTGAAGTTACTGAAATGAAGGTTTAAATAAAAGCAATTGCTCCCCTGTTCCCCATACAGTTCTCTCTTGCCAATAATACATCAGCCAATACAAAATCATAGAGATGAAAGCAATCTTTCTTAGCCAAATGAATTCTAGAGCCGTACTTCTACTCCCATTATCCTGGCTGTGGATAAGAGTTAAAGTTACACAATGTAGGATTCCCGTTGAAGAAAACTGTATACAAAATAATTAACACTCTTGCAAGTTTATGACACAGTTAAAGCCTAAAAACATGTAGTCTATTGAGTTCAATCAAAATTAAATTGATTAAAAAACATGTTTAGCTCTATTCTGTTTACCTTACTATTTTCAATCCCAGATATGTAATTTATTTTAGAAATGGCCAGCCATCATAGTGTTGTAGTGGCTCCTTCAGAAATTGTGCTTGGTCAGTGGTGGAAACATTATGGCTGTAGAGCTTCATGTGCTTCCCAAGTTTCCCCTTAAAAGACCTGGAAATTCTTCCATCTCTGAAGGTTTCATTTCCTTTACATTGTGAAGTAATAAACCCATGAAGTATAACATAAGCTATTGAAAAAAAATCACAACAAAGGAGAGAAAAAGTAAAAAGGAGACAAAAAAAACCAGCTCTATAAATAGGTAATAAGGCGACATCCATTTCACCTATTGTCTTCATTTTTTTAAAAAAGTAGTACAGATCTTGGCCACCCAAAAAATTGACCACTGTTCCATTTCATGAAAGGATATGAACTTTTTTATCATATTTTCTCCAAGTAGTAATAATTGGATGACATATAAGCCCAGCAAAAAATAATTAAAAGCTAAATAAATAAATTATTGAATGTAATATGCTTTAACATTTATGACTATTAATTAAAAGATGTCTTCAGCTTCACAATTTCTTTTCATTCAAAGCATTATTTTATATGTTGGCAAAATCTGCTCCCTTAATCTTGATAATAAGCATACATCTCTTCCATTCCATAATAGCTTTGTTCCATGGCATTATGTAACAAAGAAGAAATGCCCTAGTGCCATTCAGTCTATTCTTAGTTCTCAATAATTCACTGTTTTAATTGTGCATTCTTTTTACTAAATTGTTGGTTTCCCTCTTGAAAAAAATATCATGGAATTCCAGTTGAGGAAAATTCTTTCTGTGGTAATGAAGTTGGCCTTGATTTACCTTCTTTTTTTAGAATCAGATCAACAGTTTTTACCAGAAATTTGGCTTACTTTATGCTAGGAGAGATGTGCTATCTTTTATTGCTTTAATGAAGATGTGAATTGTTTTACTGTATTAGAAGTTTTGTTAAACTGTGTATACATCTTTAGCTTTACCAAATGGCATTTAAAGTTTATTTGATTCCCTGCCATATGATTGGCTAACTGAGTGCCTAGAAATAATATAAGTCAGTAGAAACTTCAGAAGCTCAATGCAAAAGATTAATGGAATAATGGAAGACAAAGTTGCTGGTTGATGGTGATAGAGTGGGAGAGATTAATATCAAGAGAGGCATATTTCAAGAAGACTCACTATTACCTTGTCATTGCACTGATTTTTCTGATAACTATACTGAACAAGGTTACCTAACATCAAAAACTTCTGCCAGGCTATCCCACCTCCTTTACATGGACAATCTGAAGCTATATAGAAAAGCACCATCTGAAGCTGAATTGCTTCTCAGCATTATCTATATATACAAGATATTGCAATGGAGTTTGACTGGGACAAATGTGCTACAGTCACCATCAAACAAGGAAAAATAGCAAAAGCTGAAGAAATCAAGATGTTTTATGAAAATAACATCAAGAGTCTGGATGAAGATGATCACTACAAATGTTAAGAAGGAGGTCAGAAGTGAATATATCAAGAGAAAAGTCCAAACTGAATGAAGGAAACACTGTCAAGGCAATTAAGACCTGAGCAATTCTGGTCATTAGATACTTAACTGGAATAGTGAACTGAATTTAATAGAACTAAAAGTATAGGAAGACCAGAAAAATAATGATAATGAATTATGCCCTTCATGTATGGCAGACTCTATTTACCAAGAAAAATAGGTCAGTGTAGAGTGTTGCAAGATGGTTGAAGAAGAAGAAAGGTATTGGAGGAATATCTGAAGGATAGTGAAGAAGGTGCACTGAAGCTAGCATACCAGGAAGGCTTACCGAATATTGAAGACACCAAACTGGTCTACAAAATATCCAAATGAGACATGGCAAGGCAAAGTATTATATAGCCAGTATATAAAAAGGAATAGCAGGGAAAGCAGATACTTTCAAGACCTGGCAATGGTTAAGAGCAGGAAAGTTGAAGAAAGAGACAGAGGGACTAATTCTGGCTGCAGAAGACCAAGCCTTAAGAACAAATGCATACAAAGCCAAAGTTCAGAAGGCAGCAAGATACAGCCAAATGCTGCTTCTGCAAATAAACTGGAGAAACAGTGGAGCACCTTGTTATCTGCTGCAAGAGGATTGTACAGACTGACTACAAACAACGGCATGGCAAAGTAGCAACAATGGTGAAACCATCTGCTTATCCCAGGTCCTTGGGAAGGACTTGATAGCTGGATAAAACTGCCAAACCCAATCTAAACATCTGCCTGATTGTGTGACAAACCACAGTAATAATGATAAAAATTTATTGATTAGCCATTAGATCCTATCAGACTATGTAATATAAAATACTGAATAATGGCAAGACCATAGTAGTTGTTTCAAAGATGTCAAATCTATCCAGAAAAGATCCTAGCAATCTATCAATATGAATCAGCATTTAATTTTTTTATGCAGAAAAGATCCAAAAAGAAGTGTATCACTGTCCTTAGAGATTCATGTGCTTCCTATAATTGTTATAGTATAGTTGAAAAACTGTTCGTATATAGCATGCCAAAGAACTCTGAAAAAGATTAAGTAAGTCATGAATCATAGTGTCCAGATCTGACATTTTCAGGAATAGTCACCATCTTAGCTCTGTAAATGTTTTTGACATTGTCAGATAATCACCACCCAAGTTCTGGAATGAATCCAGGAACATATACAAATTATGAATTTTTAACTGTAAGAACACTCTGACCCTGACTAACATGGATCTTTTTTCTTTGATGCGTCAACTAATCAAGACCATTAATTGTTCTCATCTATTTCATTATCAACATCAAAAACTTATTTAGAAGTAAAATACTTTCCTTGGACTGAAATTGAAATAGAATAAAGACATCACTCATATCAGTATCCTCATGGCACTGTCATTTTGAACTCTGGACAATCTCCTCAAAGTTTAATGTATGCAAGATATATATTAACTTTGGGATCATGGTAAAACTATTGCTGGGTGTTTTATATTTATACTAATCTGCATATGCAGTTTGTTCTTATATTTGTATAGGCCAGAATGAAAAGATTTTTTACAGAAATATCATGGGCTTGTCCCATATTTATGTATTACTATTTCTCTAATTTATAAAAAGTTATTTCTACATTTACACTGAGAATGATAATTGTAAGCTATCAATCAAACATCTATTACAAAAAATAATTATCTCATACTAATATCCAGATACACAAATACTGAGAAGTAGGACTTCCGGTTTGGGTCTCTTCAGCTATCTGTGATCGTGCGCGGTTTCGATCTGTGCTCGCCGCTGGAGCGCCCTGATCCTTTGGGTTCGGGGCTGAAGCCACCCCGTAGAGGTGGTGAAGAGCGGGGAGATTGCTAGCTGAGGGGAGGGGAGCCGCATCTCTCCTCCTTGGCTGGTCTAAACTCCCTTCCTCGAAGGTGGTTGCAGCAGTGGTCAGAAATGGCCACCTCAAAGAAGAACCCGACTGGATAAGATTGTGCAGGAAGAAGACAAAGAGAAAAGCAGGACAGATCAGGCTAAACAACAGAGAACATCTAAGCAAGGTACCCTGAATCTAAATGTACCTAGAGGGATACTTCTGAAAGAAGATCTTTAAGCAGCGAAAGAGAGAGAAAAGGAGGTTAAAAACCCTTTTTTTACCTTTATATTGACAATTACAAATGGTATGGAAGGAAATTTATATTAATCTATTTTGACACTAATAGGCAACCTTAAGCTGAAATCTAAGTGTCAAAAGGAGAATAAAGATTTTTTCTTGGTCATTTTAAAGCCCTAAAAAAGGAGAAGAGTGGAGGCAAAAGGGTGGGACTTGGAATAATGGAAAAATGGAGTGCCACCTGGAAAAATAAAGAGGATTAACAGTGAAACTTTGAAAAGACTCCTGAGGATACATTGTAACTGAAATCTTATTAAAAGATACAGTAACCCATGGAAAGTAAAAGTAAAAGAAAGAAACAAGAAGGAACAGTCTGGGATCATTTGGTGATTTAAAAAAAAGTTTTTGGCATTGGTTTTTTTTCTTTCTTTTTCTGTTTTTACTTAAAGTCAATTGGGTGGTTGTTCAAAAGTGTTTAAAATGCCATCGCTCCTGGAGGAATTGAAGATGAGTCTTAAAAAACAGAAAAAAGATGCAGAAAGGGGAGGAAGATCCTTTGGCTTCATATTTGAATTTTTTGAAATGGAGATCCTGAACTATGAAAAGCAAAAGGAAAAGCTTCAAGAGCAAGAAGAAGCGCGGGACAAAGAAGAAGCCATTTTCAATGATCAAATAATGCAAAGTGTGGTAATAAGGGGGAAAGGGGGGAAAGGAGTTAAAAGTTTGAGATCAAAGGGAATAGCCAAAAAGAAAAATAGTCTGAAAAAGAAGTATAACAGCAAGGAGAAGCAGAAAAGAAAACTACAGAAGGGAAAATTAGAGAGAGAAGGGTATAAAAAAGGGATGAGAAAAAGGGGGGAAAGATCAAAAGGGAAAGAACTTATGAGGGACAAAAACAGGAAATAAAGAAAAAGGGGAAACATATTAGGATTAAAGGTATTTGCTCAGCTGGAAAACACAGAGACAATGGTTAAATTAAGTTAAAAGTAAGGATTCTGCAAAGGTACAAAAGATAGTGTTGTGACAGTAGAATACTGTAATGAGTTAGAAATGAAATAAGTAAATAATCTATGAGATAAAACTGTATTGTTATGTAATGGTATGTTTATTTATAATTAATGCAATAATAAAGAAGAGAGGAAAACATTGCAATTGTTTCTAAAGATTGATAAAATATTGAAAAGAAATGTGAAAGATTTATAGGGAAATTTATACCAGTTATTAGAATGAATTTGAATAATTATTTTGCTTATTAATAGTAAATAATTTATAAGATAAAACTGTTTGACTATCCAATGGTATACTTATTAACAGTTAAGTAATAATGAAGAAGGGAGGGAAACATTTCAATTGTTCTCAAAGATTGATAGATATTGAAAAGAAACATGAAAGATTTACAAGGTTCATACCAGTACTAGAATGATTTTGAATAACTATTTTGTTTACTAATTGTGGTGGACTCCCATGGAAAGGATGAGACACAAGCGAGTGAACTCGGGATGAGAGTCTAGAGCAATTTCTAGTGCTCCCTTTTTATTGAGAATTTTACACATAGTAAGCATTCACATTGTGGATAATAATTAAACATAATACATGGAATTATTTACAATTGTCTGAGCTGCATGATTGTTTCTGGTGTTTACTTTTAATTTCCTTGTTTTATCTAGGTGACCTTTAGGCAGACATGTATGTATAAGGTCTTAGATTAATCATTACTCAATACTGGAGTCAGAGTTATTCCCACATCTCCCCTGTTTTAGTTTTTTGATGATCGCGGATGCCTCGGTAGCGCCATCTGCAACAACAGCTCTCCTTCCGTAGGCTTCACCCGACACATTCCTAAAAGTCCAGGGAGACATTGGATACAACAGCATACACAAAGAGAAAGTATAAAAAACAATATCACTCCAACAATTAAATGACAAATCCATGAACCATCTGGCAACCAGGACCAAAGTGCAGATCACACGTCCAGTCCCTCGTCTTCCGATCGTAATGGATTCTCATTCAGGGTTTGTTCCATATGCTGTATAGTAGCTGTAATGTTTGGAGAAAAATCAGAGATATACATGCAACAATGCGTATGAATCACAGCGCAAACTCCCCCTTGAGCTGCCAAAATAGTGTCCACCGCATATCTGGTTTGCAGGACAAAGTCAAGGATTTTTCCTTGCTCTTCTTCAAGCAGCTTTAGAGTTTTAATGGTGTCTTTAAACATAGTAATTGTCCAATAGTTTAAACGATGTAAATCTCTATAGTTCATCATGACTCCTAAAGGAGGAATAACTCCCCTCGATATCTGTGTCCAGTAGTCATGAGTCAAAACAGAGTTTACTTCCGTTGCGGAACGCGCATTGCGGATATGAGCAGTCCCCAAAGATTTTTCAATGAAATGAGATTACTTTCCCAAAGGTGCAGACTCCTTTCCATCGTGCTGGCATGCGATCATAGGCCATCCGTCCACACAGCAACCATAGATTTGCTCCCAGGAGATGACCAACCGTATTTGGTTCAGCATAGATTAATTGTGCAAAGGATTCCATTAACATAGCCAAATAAGTGGATGGTGGTGCGTATTTCCCATTTGCACATTTAGGCAACCGGTTGCTGTCCTCCATGGTGGGACAACATGTAGCAGGAATATATGGGCACCCATTTTCATTGATCAAAGATGTGATAGAAAATTTAGTGATGTTATGCACAAAGTAAGTGAGATTTTTAGTTTTCATGTCATCCGGATAAACCCGACTTCCATTGCTAATAACAATTGTTTTATTGCAAAATGGATATGTCCCCAAGTAAGTCATATTTTCTACTGTCTCATTGTGGGTCCAACAGATACCCGCCACCTCTTGGATTCGGCTTCCAAGGTGCAAGGTATTTATGTTACTTATAGTCCAACTGTTAGACCACATCCCTGAACAACCATAGCATTGTCCCTTATACCAGTCACCTTCGGCCAGAGGTACTGCAACCATTGGAAGCCCTGATGTTTTGTGAGTTGGCATGTGCATACATATCCAACAATCAGTTTTATTATGAAGGTTTGCTAGCTTCCCCATGTCCTGGATCAACGTGTTTCTTTTCCATTCCCCCAAATCCATCCCCTTGCCCCTTTGGCTGATGATAAGGACGAACACAGCGAGCAGGAACCCAAACAACTGTCCCCTCATCTTCAACAGCAGCGTATCCTCTGCCCCAAGTTATCAGCGGGACAGGTCCTTTCCACGTTGGATCTGGCAGTCTCCTATACGAACTTTCGGTCTTGGTGTACCTGCAGAAGGGAGGAAGCAAAATGCCTATTGGCTGCCGTAGCAGCGGAGATCCTGTCATGTTTAAAAAATTTAAAGTATATAATGTAATATTAAGAATGTTTTGTATGTAAGGCAAGCCATATCCATCCATTTCCCCGTTTTTGTTTTTGTGTGAAGGAGTGCTTTTTTTAGCGTCTGATGAGCTCGTTCCACAATGGCTTGAGCAGTGGAATTGTAAGGAATGTCAAATTTATGTATAATTGACCATCGATGACAAAATTCCGCAAAAGGCGGTGCTAATGTAAGCAGGGCCATTATCGGTTTTGATCTCCATAGGTGGCCCCACATGTGTGAAGGTGCGGAGACAATGGTTGACTACATGTTTTGTAGCCTCTCCTCGTTGAGGTGTTGCCATAATAAATCCTGAATAGGTATCAATCGTGACATGCAAATGGTGCCATGGTTTGAAAGGAGGGTGTTGTGTGACATCCATCTGCCATAGCTGACAAGCAGATGTTCCCCGAGGATTTACTCCTTGAGGAAGAGCAGTGGATTGAGCACTGCAACTAGGACATTGCTGAATAATAGCTGCAGCTTCTGCAGCAGTGAGACCAAATTGTTTACAAAGAGCTTTGGCATTTTGATGAAAATAGCTATGTGAGTCCCATGGAGTAACAGGAGAAAGCGAGAGACAGGACATGGCCGAGGCTGCTCGGCCAGCCACGTCATTCCCTTCCTGCAGCTCCCGGGAAGTGGCTGGTGGCTGCGAATGTGTGCGATATGCAGAAAATGTGTGCGAGAATGAAGACAGTTTTGCAGGGCTAGAAACAAACTCATAAGATTAGCATCAACAGGAGAAAGATAAGCAAATTCAATGTTAAGTATCAATTGATAAACGTAAAGAGAATCTACAATAAGATTTAGCGGTTCTTGTGCAAATTCCTGTAAGGCCAAAATAGCAGCAGCTAATTCAGCCCTTTGTGCTGATTGTTGAGGAGGGGTAATCTTTGTTTTCCATACCCTTCCTGTCTCCATGCACAAGCGCCGTAGGTCTTGCCACCGTCCGCATAAGCGGTCACTCCCTCAACTGGCTGCTTAGCAATAACTGAATTAAAATTTACAGATACGTTTGAAGCAACTGGAAACGAGGGTCACTGGGGGTGTGGCAAAAAATCTTCCCTGGCCAATTTTCAAGAGCAATTTGCAATTCAATGGATTGACTATACCAAGTTTCCCACAAAGTGAGGGAGATAGGTAAAAATAACTGAACTAGATCTATGCCATATAAATGCATACTGCGATTTGGCTTTTGATGATTAACTCACTATAAAGCATAGCCATAGTAGAAACTGTTTTTCTGGGAGTGTTTTGCAAATGCAACCATTCAATGATATAAACCTGCGCTTCATGTAATTGAAATAAAGCTGCAGTAGGCAAGGCTGGGGTTTGTAAAATTGCCAAAGCAAATGGAGTATCAGGAATGCATCGATCAACCCAACGCTGCGTTAAAGCCGCATTTACATGTGTCAGTACCTTCCTTTGTTCTGCTGATAGGGTTATAGCAGAATCCGGTCTGGCAGAGCCCTTTAGGGCAAAGAACAAGGGCTGGAGTACCGCTGTAGTTAACCCCAGGTAGGGTCTAACCCAGTTAATTGCTCCTAGTATTTGTTGTAATTTTACTAGAGAAATTTTTTCCTCAATTTTGATTTCCGGAATGACCGGATGAGCATAGGTTGCAAGGACCTTATGCCCTAAGTAGGCATATGGCGGTTGACTTTGAATTTTTCTGGGGCAATATGAAGTCCAAATTGTAATAATACCTCTTTAAGACAAGGTAACGCTGCCTTAACTGTTCCCGGTGGGCGGGAGCTGCAATTAAAATGTCATCCATGTAATGGTAAACCTTCCACCCAGGATGAGAGGTTCTGAATGGAGCCAGAGCCATTCGAACATATGACTGACACATCGTTGGACTGTTTAGCATTCCCTGTGGCAAAACCTTCCATTGGTAACGGAAGGTAGGTGCATTGTTATTCAATTCAGGTACTGTAAAGGCAAATAATTTCTTGTCATCTGCATGCAAAGGGATAGAAAAGAAGCAATCCCGTAAATCTACTACAACTAGATCCCAATTGCGTGGGATCAGGTTAGGGTTAGGCAAACCACATTGTAATGCTCCCATTGGTTGAAGGATGGAGTTAATGGTTCTCAGATCATGCAAAAATCTTCATTTTCCATTTTTCTTTTTAATAACAAATACTGGAGTGTTATACGGACTAGAAGTTGGCTCAATGTGTCCTAATTGTAGCTGCTCAGCTACCAATTGATGTAAAGCTGTAAGCTTTTCTTTTGGAAGTGGCCATTGATCAATCCAGACTGGCTGAGAGGTTAACAATTGCAATTTTTCCATTATCCAATAACAATTTTTGTGCGAAATTGTGATAGCAAATCTCTACCCCACAAGTTTATATGCAAGGGCAACACAAGAGGTTGAATCCTTGCAGTCTCACCAGTTTCTCTATGCAATGCCTTCAACCAATGTACACTACTTCTAGCAAACTGCATACCACCCACTCCACGAACAGCTGGAGAGTCCTCAAGCGCCCATTCATTTGGCCATTCCTTTTGGCGTATCACAGAGACATCTGCTCCGGAATCTATAAGGCCAGAAAATGATTTTTCTTGAATTTCAATTGTCATTTTTGGTTGGTCTGTAGTCAAATTTTTTGTCAGCACTAGCAATTCTGCAGCAACTGGAGAACTGGTCATTTCAGTGGACCCAAAACCGCCAGTTCGTGGGATTCCAATTAAAGGATTCATAGGAATGTATGGAAGCAATAATAACTGGGCAATAGATTCACCGGCCATTAATGATGTAGGAGTATCAGTGTATAATTGTACCTTAATAACCCCTTTATAATCCTGATCAATAACTCCTGGAATAACAAGAAACCCTTTTTCTGATGCAGAAGACCTGGGAAGTACTAATCCCACTGTTTTTTCTGGCAATGGCCCATGCAAATGAATGTCCTCAATGTACACTTGATTAGGAAAGGTCACATCAATTGAATTCAGCATTTTTAAACTCAAACCTGCATTCCCAGTAATTGCAGTCGATGCTTTTGTGACAGCCTTGGGGACGGGGCTAGCTGCACGCCCCAAATTTAGTTTCCGGATTTTGGTTCTGATCAGAGCGACATTGATTTGCCCAATGAAACCCTTTTTGCATTTTGGACAGACTGATTTTGGGCGGATGTCCTTAATTTTGTTTTTGTTAAATGCCATTCCCCCCCAGGGCACGGCACTGAGCTTTAAAATGGCCAGGTTTCCCACAATTAAAACAATTCCTGTAGGTTTCATCCCTTTTTGTAATGCCATAGCCAAAGTCTCCATGTTGTAAGCCTGAGAACCCACCACTGCACATGCCTTTAACAGATCAGCCAGAGTAATCTCACCTCTAGCCACCAAAGGCTGTAAAATACGCTTGCAGTCAGCGTTTGCATTTTCAACTGCCAATTTCAGCAAAAGTTCCTTTGCTGCTTCTTCATTAGATATTTGTCTGGTAATAGACAATTGCAGCCTTTCCACAAAATCATTATAAGACTCAGATGCTGTTTGCTTAATTTGAGAAAAAGACTGTGCTGGGGTTCCCACATCCTGGATGCGGGACAATGCCCCAAGGACAGCTGCCATAACCACTGGAAATACGTGATCAGGCAAATTAGCAGCTTGATCAGCAGTGGATTCAAACAAGCCTGCCTCATAGATTTGGTCTGGCGTATACAGCCCCCTGAATTCCTTCCCTAGTGATAGCTTCTCTTTGGTATTCTGAGTCAAAGACCACATACTGAGTAGAACTCAATATCATTCTCATTAAATCTTTCCAGTCACTAGGAATCATGCGTGAGGTAGCCAAACTTGTCAGAAGCCCCTTTGTAAAAGGACTTTGAATACCATAATCTTTAACTGCTTTTTTAATTTCTCTAAGAACAGCTAAAGGAATCGGAATCCATTCAATTTCCATATTTCCTTGAGCATTTATTTGTCTATTAACTGGAAACAAATTCATCTGGGTAATCTCGTCAGGCTCTAATTTCCCTTCATTGAAAGCCTGATGCATCATTGCTTGAACTTTCCCTGTTTGTGATTGGATTTTCTCCTCTACAGGCGTAAGCGCTGTTGGGGTAGAGAAGGCATATTCCAATTTTGAAATTGGGGGGTGCAACACAACTCCTTCATAAGGAGGAGGTTCAACTAAAGTTTTTAAAAGAGGCTGTTGCTGGATTTCTAAAGCAGTCATAACAACCTTCCAGTATATCAAAATTTTTGCTGTTGCCCGTGGCTCTTCATGAAGGATAGTTCCAATTCTCCTCCATGTGTCTAACTTTAAAGATCCCTTCTCTGGATAGTAGGGACACTGCCGCCAGATCTCTTGCAGCACCTCTTTCACTTTATCTTTTGAAAGAACTATTTGCTCCCCCAGAGGGTTTAAAGAAAAGAGGTTTGTCCTGACTAACCTCAGCAGCTCACTAACATGCTGTTCCTGTGGCTGAGAAAGTTTCCCCCATGCTCCCTGAAAAAATCCTATTGTCCAGCAATAGTTAAGTACGTACTTTACCTATTCCAGGCGAGGAAACACAGAGGTCCGGACACGTACCAGCCGCAGTGGATCATGTCGGGGTCACCACTTGTGGTGGACTCCCATGGAAAGGATGAGACACAAGTGAGTGAACTCGGGATGAGAGTCTAGAGCAATTTCTAGTGCTCCCTTTTTATTGAGAATTTTACACATAGTAAGCATTCACATTGTGGATAATAATTAAACATAATACATGGAATTATTAACAATTGTCTGAGCTGCATGATTGTTTTTGGTGTTTACTTTTAATTTCCTTGTTTTATCTAGGTGACCTTTAGGCAGACATGTATGTATAAGGTCTTAGATTAATCATTACTCAATACTGGAGTCAGAGTTATTCCCACACTAGTGTGTGTGTGTGTGTGTGTGTGTGTGTGTGTGTGTTTTCTTAAGTTTTCGCGGGTACTTACATGTATGGCCTTAGGCTTTGTTCGGGTATTTTCCCACGTCATTGTAGTTGTTCTTTTAAAGTTGTAGCAACGTTTCAGCAGAATCTCATCTGCCATCATCAGGCTTCTGTATTGTGTCCGTCTGTATATATACATACATACATACTATACATACATACTATACATACATACATACATATATACATATATACACATATACACATATACACATATACACATACACACATACACATATACATACACATACACACACACACACACACACATACACACACACACACACACACACACACACACACACACACATATATATATATATATATATATATATATATATATATATATATATATATATATATTGTTTTTGCTATGTTTTTAGAATTTTTCTTTTTACATTTTCAAGAGGAAGTACCAAGCAGAGTCTGAATGATGAGATCTACATGATATAAAATAGATATTAGAAATTTGAATGTTATAATTTTAGAATGCACAAATTCAATGTTTAATGTGATTTCATATGATAATAACAATAAGATTTAAAGGTGTTGCACTTCGATTGGCAATCATAGCGGGAATTTTGCTTCTTAAGAATGTTGGAAGAGAACATATGAAATTGTAAACAAGACAGATGAAAGAATAAGTACAATGAATAAAAAGATATAGAAATTTAGGTAAAAGAAATACAATTGAATAAGAAGAAAATGAGATAACCATAAAAGAAAATTAAGAGAAGTAAAGGGAGAAATAGTGAGAAGTTGGAAAAAGAGTAATAAGATATGAAGTTGAATACATAAGATGAATATGCATATGAAATTGTGTCTGTATGGAAATGTGATAACCCGGAACAATACTGTACTCAAATAAGATGTTTTATTTGTTTTGTTAAAACTCAATAAAACTTTATTTAAAAAAAATACTGAGGAGTAAATAGCTGAATGAAGTTTCCAAATTTAAAGCTTTATTTTATACACATGCACACAGGAAAGGAGAAACAATATTTCATATTAAAACAAATGCTAATAATTCTTCCTATAAAAATACAAAATGATGGAAATTAGGGAAGTTGAGTTTCTATAAAGACCAGAAATGTGTAGGTAGCAATGGGAATATTAACAGTAACAAAATCAAGGGATGTGTAGATGGGATATTTGAAGAACAGAAATAGAACAAGGGCAGTTATAGACTGTTGTTTCATGGAAAATAGAAAAACATAATCACTTATCCAAACTTGAATTTTGTGCCATCAAGTTAGCATCAATCCTTAGTAGACATTGATGTTCTCTATTGCAATATAACCTGATATTGCAGGTCTTTCAATGGTGCAGTCTTTGCTTTAACTGAGTCACATAAGTTGCCATTGGTTGTTCTCTTCTTCTACCTTCTTCCACCTTTCCCAGCATTAGAGCCTTTTCCATCAAGCTAAGCTTTTGTATATTATGTCCAAAGTAGAGAAATGTAAGTCTGGTCATTTGTGTCTCGAATGAGAATTCTGTGTTGATTTGTTCAATGATCCTTTTATTGGTTTTCTTGGCTGTTATTCATATTTTTAGGAGTCTTCTCCCACAATAATGTAAAAGTATTAATACTCTTCCTATCTGGTTCCATTTCCAAAGAATATCAGAAGGAATAACCACGTTTGCATTATTCCGATATTTGTAAGTACATTAAGGTACCTGAATATGTTTCTGAGACCTACATGGCCGCTCTACCAAGTGCCAGTCTGCAGTATATTTTTTGATTGCTTGGCTTTTTGTTTTTGTTTTTACTGTTGGTGGTTGCTCTTAAAAAGCAGAAGCTGTCTACCATTTAAATATCTTCATGAGCAATTATAAGGATAATTATTGTATATGTTATCATTAGTTCGGTATTTTTTATATTTAATTTTAGTCCCACTTTTTCAATGTGCTCCTTGAGTTTTATTAGTAGAACTTGTAGATCCTTTACATTTTTGGCAGTTACAATAGTGTCATAATTATAGCACATGTTATTGATGTTTCTTCCTCAGATTTTGAAGCCCATCTTCTTCCCACCTAGCTAGCCTTAAAATACAGTATATTCAGCACATAGGTTGACTAAATAAGGGAAGAGTTTATAGCCTTGTTGCACTTTTTTGGCAACCAAGAGAGTCTGTTTGCCATGTTCTGTCCCTGCTGTAGCTTCCTGACTTATATATGGGTTTTTCATGAGGACAAAGAGATGTTCAGGATTCCCATTTTTCTAAGCACATTCCACAGCTTGATAAGTTCGATACAATCAAAGGTATTTCTATAATCAATGAAGTACATATTGATTTCTTTGTGGTATGCTTTGACTTTCCCAATTATCCAGCATAAATCAGAAATCAGAAAACAATATTTCTTTTCTAAAGCTAGGTTGAACATCTGGCATATTTTTTCTATGTACAGCACTACTTCTACAAATCTGCATTGCAAAATCCTAAATATTATTTTGCTAGCACATGAAATAAGGATGATAGTTTATGCACTCTGTTAAGTCCCCATGTTTTGGTAGTGGAATGTAGATTGGCTTCCAGCCAGATGGCTGCTTGTTTTCTAGATTTGTCGGCATTGCGTCAAGTGCTGGGGAAATCAAGAGATTCAGGCAGTTCAAATTAGTATAAAGATCTATTGGAAGGTTAAGGTTTCTACAAGAATCTGAGCTACTAACAGTCAAGGGAAATTAATGGGACTTAAGAAAAGCATTCAGGGTGGATCTTTGTGGCACACACAAGGACTCATGACTGATTATGCATTTGACCCCTCAGCCTTGTCATCTCCTACACATAGTGTAATAAGAACTGTCACTAATTCTTCTTCTGTTCCTTACAATATTTCTCAAGGTATTCCATCAATTCTGCAGCCTTCAAACTTGGTAATGCCAAGTGCTGATTTAACTTCTTCCAGTATTAGAAGTTCTTGAGAAACACAGTATCTTTTAAGTTATTTGTAGTGTTGATATCTCTATTGTATAACATTTCAGTACATTTTTTCTATATTTATTTGAATGAGTTACCATCTATTGGTATTCTTTCACGTAAATTAAAGTGATAGTAATACTAAGCTTAGCAATTTGGAGTAGCAAGTAGCTCGTTTGAATAATTATGATTGGAGTAGGGTGAACAATTTATTTCTGCAGAGATCTTCATTTCTACAGAATTAGTTTTGAGAGTCAGCGTGTTTTAAGGCCCACTATTGGTTGGCAGTAGGTGAAGTGAATGTTCATGGACAGAAGCACTTCCCTTTTCTGATATTTGTCAGGATGTTATTTAGGGAATTTGAAGATGAAAAAATGAAATAAGATTAAAAATATTTAATGCAAGATTACTGTTTATAGTATTATAAGCCATAATAAACTAGCAAGGTATTAGCTTTTATTTTAAAAAAATACTTATTTAATTATTTTTCTTAATTTTAAAATGAAATTTGATCAGAAATAAAACAACTAAGATGCTCAATGGTTAATGAAATATAACAATAGCCCTTAGACTTATATACCAGAATGTAACATGTTAATATTTACATATGAATGTTGCCAAATCCAGACATTGTAATGAACATTCAGAAGAACTATGGTTTTAGTTATCACCTTTAAACATTCACTTGAATAATTCTGCAATGTTTCAACATTCAAAAATAGGATAATTAACATATAAACATCATTAATTTCCAAAAATTGCATGTTCACTATATGACACAGAAATTTTGGTTGTCACTGTTCTGTCTTGTTCCTTCTTATAGAATCATAGCTCAAAACCTTCATAACAAATCCAAAAGAACAAAGCTAATAAAACATTGGCAAAAAAGAAAGAAAAATTAAGTTGGAAGACCAGAAAAATCTCAGGGCCTAAATTAAGATAATTCATCACTAACCCAATCCCCAAAATATTATTTGGCATCCTTGACAAGAAAAACAAAATTTAGCTCCACTAACAGCTGAATCTACATGTGCTAATAAAAAGGAAATATAAAACATCAAATCTTCCAAAGGAATTCAGGGCCTGAGATATGAGGTCATAAATATTTCAATAAAAGGAACAATGCAATTGAACATGAATCAGGGTTTTAATTGTGTCCTGAGTTACAAGGACAGATCTACTCTCCCATACAGATGGTATAAAAAATATTCTTCAAAGCTAAAGATCCCACAGTACCTCCGATTGAATATATCTGGCTGATTAAAAAAAAAGTTTTTTAAAAAAATCCTCCAGAATAAATGGTACGTAGTAACGTGTGTGGGGTCCTTGATTACATAAACTAGATAATAACCTTGCCATATAACAGTCCCACCCCAGATCAAAAAAACATTAGTTTCAACTTTGGAAGCCATATTAGCACCAGAAGCTTCCACGCTGCCACATTCTTGAGCCTAGGAAGATGGGAGGGAGGAATTGCATGGAGTGTATGTAGTAGACATAATAGCATTCTTCTTTAGAGTCAAGATCATGTTGTTCCTGCACTTGGCTGAGGAGTAGTAGAGGGGACATCTCAAGTTGGGACAGATGATGATTGGGGCATGTGATGGAATGATGGAGGCAGGGGATGGATTTGTAATATTTTACTTATTGGAGGGAAACCCAGAACTTTCAGATTCGGGATTTCCCAGATGTGCCAGTTTACTACTCTAATAAAAGGAAACTTTGAGAATATGTCTGGTTCAGAGTTATCTGTTGGAGTCAAGTTTTTCTGGAACACTGACAATTAGTTTTATTAGTGATCATCAACATGATCACTGTTGGTGTTACCTGGTTTGGTAATGAAACATCTACAAGAAAGCAACCAAGTTCAGAGAGTACCAACAACATCCACCCACCCCAGTTCATCCCTAAACTAAAAAAATTTCTTCTATCAATAACGTGTATTTTCCACTAATAAAACTAATCTTGATATTGCTTTAGCATGTTCAATTCTGAAAAAAGAGAAGAAGCTTCCTTTAAATTGAATCCTAACTATTGATTCACCAAGCTCATCATCATCCTGTTGGATTGATAATTCTAGCATCTAAGGTTGCTTGCAAGCAGGTGATGGAGATCTACTTTACCTCCCTGACAACTTCTACTTTGGAGATATGCTGACAACAATTTCAAAGTAATATTAAATTTAAAAGAGTAATAACCTTAATAGCACTTTTTCATGTTCTGTGTGTTGTGCAAAAAAGAGATATACTGTATGTCATCCAATGGTTAATTACGATAATGTTTTTCTGGTCTGGAATGGGAGTGTTTTATGGCAAATTAGGGAAAGTTGTTGGAAGTCTGATCTGGAGTGGGGTTAGAATGTTTAAAAAATGGTAGATGGGGTTGGATTTTTAACTGGAAAAGGTTAGAGTATGGAGATAGGAAAGATCTTCACATGAATGGAAGGAAAGTTGGACCTAAAGGGAAATATCTGCTGATAGACCTAATTGTGGTCAGCCCAAGCTTATCCTAAGAATGAAAAGCAAGAGACAGCAAGAGAGCTGAATATATAACCAGTATAGAGCCATGCCAGTTGTCTGAGGTATTAGTGCCTTTTCCACTGGGATATCAGAAAAGAAGAATTGGACAGAGCCTAAGGTTGGAGATGAGAAATGTCTCCAATCAAATTGGTACAAGAGAAAATATGATAAAATTCACTACTGTAGTAAAGAAATGAGCATGTACTGAATTTTATTTTGTAGTAAAATGATACTATGATAAAGTAAAAACAAGCAACAAAACGTAGGGTATGGTGGCAGTGAAGTCAAAGGTCCCTTGGAGTGTCTCCTCGAGCCCTCCCCCCCCTTAGGGGGGGGGGGGGGGGGGGGGGAGAGGGCCCGCGGGGGCCCCCGCCCCCTTTTTTTTTTTTTTTTTTTTTTTTTTTTTTTTTTTATTTTTTTTTTTTTTCCCACACATTTATTATTTTTTTTTTTTTTTTTTTTAAAAATTAAAAAAAAAAATTAGATGCAGAGTCCAAATGTGAGCCTTGGCGCTGCTTGCTTTTTGAAGACCCCAGCATTCTATCCAAAGATCAAAGACAGCCCTCAGCCCAAAAAGAAGTTTTTATTTTATTTTCTATAGACATAGATAATAGAAATAGAGAAAGATAAATATCCCTTTGCATCGAAGTGAGGCCTATTTATCTACTCACATTTTAATGTTTTCAAACTGCTAGGTGGGCAGGAGCTGGTGCAGATAATGGGAGCTCACCTCATTGTGTGGCACTTGGGTCTCAAACAGTAGGATTCAAAAAAAATTACTACCGATTCTGTGGGCGTGGCTTGGTGGGCATGGTGTAGCTTGGTGGGTGTGGCTTGGTGGGTGTGGCTTGGTGCGCATGGTAGGGGAAAGTTACTGCAAAATTTCCATTCTTTCCCTACTCCTGGGGGAAGGCTATGCCATACTCCTGGTGGAGACTAACTCTGAGGGAGAGGAGAAACAGCTGACAGGGAGGGGAAGTGTGGCTCCGGAGGTTGTGGAGAAGGCTGGGGAAGGGCAGCTGCTGGCTGAGCAATCAGAGGAGGACCCAGGCCCATTCCCTATCCATCCTAGGGCATGCAGGGAGGAGAGGATAAGGGAGAGACGTGGTCTACTTGGGAGGAGAGGGCCTTGATCCTCTTCATGGGCTGCACGTGTAAGAACTGCATTGGACCTGTGTTCTGGCAAACGTTGGAGACAAAGCGTGTTTTATTTTGCTTGGTTGGTGTCCTTCCAACAGACTGCGCCTTGTCATCTTCTTTAATTTGGTAAATACTTCTGTTCCATTGTGGAAATTTCATCAGTTTGTTTGGTTTTTATTTTCACCTCTATCTGCTCATTAAATGTGGACTGTATCGCTTTCTTTTGAAGACTATTTTTGAGTACGTTTTATCTCCAACTGAGAATTATTGAACAGTGGGGCCAAGTTGGAGGCATTAAAGGACATTTATTTATGTTTTGGATTTTGTTATGTTTGTGTTACACTCTGGGTCATCACAGGTTACTGCAAAATCCTATTCCCTCCCCACTCCACTAACCTGCTTTCCAGCTCCATTCTCCTGTGCAGGGCAACAAAAGAAGACCCAGCGATCAGCTGGAACTCGGGAAGCAGAGAATAGATGGGGGCGGGGCCAACCAGAGGTGGTATTTGCTGGTTCTCAGAACTACTCAAAATTTTCGCTACCGGTTCTCCAGAACTGGTCAGAACCTGCTGAAAAGCACCTCTGATCTCAAACCTGGGCTGCTGACTTTCCAGCCTGCAAGCTCAGCATCTTAACCGCTGAGCTATCATATATACATGTATCTCTATCATTATTTATCTCTATCTTTAACTCTATTATCTCTATCTATATCAGGGGTGTCAAACTCGCGGTCCGCGGGCCAGATGCATCACATGCTGGCCCCACCCGCGCCCAGTTTAGCAAAGTCCCGATACGTCATGTGACGCCACTATGACGATGCGAGTTTGACACCCCTGATCTATATCATCTCTATAACTGTCTATCTGTTATGCCCTTCTTGCTAACTATGAATCTAGCCATATGTTAACATAATCAACAGGTGTTTTCTTGCATTTCTGATTTAGTTGGAGACAATATTTTTAGGAATTGCATCTTGGATCAGGAATTTTCTCTTGGGAGAGACCTAGCCTAGAAAAAGGATATAGAAAAATTAAATAAATCCTTTATTTTCTTCTATAGGCATTGCTTCTTCAGGAAGTTCTAAACTGTACTTTTCCCCCAGACTTCTAATCTGTTTACTTCTATTAAGTAGAAGCTTGTTTTTCTGTTCCTTCTGCTTAGCTTCTCCACTCTGCATCTCTTCATATTCAGAAATATCAATGATGCCTTTTTGCACAGATTGTTTTTCTTTAATGAGAAACAAGGGATAGAAGAAATTTCAGAAGAATTTAAAAAAATATTTGGGTATTATGTGCACAACCTTTATTTGAAATGATAGTTATGAATCATTGGAGCTCTCCAATGCAAAGCAATATTAGATTTAAAATATATCTTTCAGGAATTGAATGAGTGTTTGTAATACTTAAACATTTAAACTTAAAATATGGATAAGTGACACCAGCAAACAAATCATTTTTAACCACAACAACCAAGCGGTGTTCTGTGGTTTCACTGGGTCTTTTAATTTAGTTGAGGGATGTACGAACAACTGAACTATAAGATTAATCGACAATATAGGAAACTGCTATGATGTAACACCCTGCTATCTGCACTCATGGAGAACCATTTTGTAGGTATACCTGTTTATATGAAGAATGTAAAGGAGAATCACTCACCCATATATTTTTGAAATACTTTCACAGAGATGTGCTTATAAGATTTATAGTCTTATAACAGCAAAATACACTGGCAGATCTTTTTTAGTACTGCTTTTGGCAAATAAAAAAATATTACAGAAGCGTAACTAAAGATCTGTCTTTTTGCTATAAAAACTCATAAACAGTGCATAATGGCCTAAATTTTATCCTCAATCATGTGGACCATATGATTATTGGATATATGTTTGTGTAAAGTTAACCTGTCTGTATGTGTTTTTATTTACCTTTTAAATCATTTGTAATTTTATGCCTGTTATTGTAAGAAATAGATTCAATTGAAGTGCTATTTATACTGTCTTAGCTTTATTATACTTCCTTAGATGTTTTACCTGAATTTACTTCAGCATTCATTTTACAGCAAAATCTATATAATACTTTTACCAGGTCTACTTAATGTGGTTTAGAAAATGTTGAAAAGCACTTCAAACTATCATCATAGCCCAGAGCATTCTAAGATAGTAAGCATAAGGATTGAATTTACTGTGATCTTAAATGTATATTTGAATTCAGCCTGCACAGATTTTAAATGAAAGATTAATTTAACCCTTTGCATCTGTAGCAGTCCAGGGGGCGGGGATCAGTCTTTTTTTATATATAAAAAATTTATTTGGGTTTTCACAAAACATAATTCAAGTAAAATTTCTTTTTTTGAGAATAGCATGGTCCCGGGTTATCACTTCTCCATACAGACACAAATTCAATTTCATATTCATCTTTGTGTTCTATTCCATATCTTATTACTATTTAAACATTTTCTGAATAATTTTTCCTTAGTTTTCTCAATCTTACTTTTAATTATCTCATTCCTTTCTAAATTCAATTATATATCTATATATCTATATATATCTATATATATCTATATATATCTATATATATCTATATCTATCTATCTATATCTATCTATTTATCTATCTATCTATCTATCTATCTATCTATCTATCTATCTATATATCTTTTCTAAGTTTCAATACCTTTCTAGTCATTATATTTATACTTTTGTCTGTCCTGTTTCAATTTCATATTTTCTTTTCTCATTTTTCCCTGAAGTTACTAATTGGAGTATGGACACTTTTGTATCTTTTAATTTTTATCCATTCAACTCTTATTTAAACTTCAATTTATGCCTTTACAATTATAACATTCAATATAACACATAACTTCCAGTCGAATTCTGCTTGGTATATTCTTAAAATACGCACTAAGTTCTTCAAGAGAATATATATATACATATACATATACATATACATATACATATACATACTATATATACATATACATACATATACATACATATACATATATATATATATATATATATATATATATTATTCAGCTTTGTTCGGGTATTTTCCCACGTCATTATAGTTGTGCTTTTAAAGTTGTAGCAATGTTTCAGCAGAATCTCATCTGCCATCATCAGGCTTCTGTATTGTGTTTGTGAGTCAGACTTTTACAGTTGTTTTAGTTTTAAAGTTGGGGCTAGCCTACTGCTGTGCCAGAATGGATTTTTCTTCATCCTGATTGGTTGGGAGTCTTGGTCTGTGTTTATTGGTCTTGGAGTTTGCTGTGTTCTGCTTGATTGGTGTTTCTAATATCTTCTGTCTGTTTTGTGGCTTTTTTTGTCTTGGTTGGCTGGCAACATTGTGTTCCTGTATTGGAGACTTTTAGTGCAGCTTGGCTCCGAGTAAATGGACAGCTATCATTTGTTAGGAAGCTAGGTTTCATCTGGGTGCCTGGTTGGGGTGTGTTTGAGCTGGAGGTATTGGGGGGATCTGTTTGTGCCCAGGTGTTTGCCTGGCTTGTGGTGTGGAGATTTTTTTTGTTTGTGAGTGCAGGCTTCCAAATAATTGACAGTCTGGTGGAATCATCTCTTCTATTCGTGCTTTCAGGTCTTTTTTCAATCTCTATGGCTTCTCTGATAATTCTGTGGCTGGGGCTTTCTATAGTGGCTAGGGTTTTGGTGCCACTGAAGTTGATGCTATGACCTGTGGCTTTCATGTGTTGGACTAGTGAGGAAGTGTGTTCCAGCTTTTTTACTGCATTTTTGTGTTCATCCAGGCGGGTACTTATTCTTCTATTGGTCTGTCCGATGTATGTGGCCAGGCATGATGCACAGGGGACTTCATATATGCCTTGGTTTTCCAGGTCAATTTTATCTTTGGGGTTTCTAAGGATGGCTGCTATTTTTCTGTCTGTTTTGAAGGCAGTCTTGATGTGACGCCTGTGTAATATCTTACTGATTTTGTCTGTAGTAACTCTTATGTAGGGCAGGACAGCTGTTCCATAGGTCTGTTCATCTTCTAGTTCTCCATTATGTCTCAGTGTGTTTTTGTAGATCAAGCCGGTGATTTTGCTTTTGTGGAAGCCGTTGCCTGTCAGTACTTTAGTCAGGGTGCATAGAAAAAAAAAGAGATAAAAGTCCAACTTGCCACAATTTCACTTATTATCAGTTTCCTGAGAGTTTTTATTTATATTTTTTTTAACTTCAAATACAATACACAGACACAGTTTAGGTGTCTTCTAAATTGGATCTTGTTAAACAAGATTGAAAGATAAAGTCTGTTTGGAGTTGCGTTTAAGCCTGCTGGCATCATCATTTAGACAGAGGTGATATTCGGCCAGTTCTGACAGGTTCTGGAGAACCGGTAGCTGAAATTTTGAGTAGTTTGGAGAACCGGCAAATCCCACCTCTGACTGGCCCCGCCCCCAACTGTTCTCTGCCTCCTGAGTCCCAGCTGATCGGCTATGTCTTCTTTTGTTGCCCTGCACAGGAGAAGGAGCTGGAAAGCAGGTTAGTGAAGTGGGGAGGGAATGGGAATTTTACAGTATCCTTCCCCTGGAGTAGGGTAGAAATGGGGATTTTACAGTATCCTTCCCTTGCCACGCCCACTAAGCCACGCCCACAGAACTAGTAGTAAAAAAAAATGAATACCACCACTGCATTTAGACCCCCTCAAAATTGAAGTGGTTTGTCACTGTTTTCTTGCAGAGTGTTTTCAACTTCCCAATATTGCTTCAATCTTAGCATGTCTCAGATATAGATTAACTTCAGGTCAGAGGTGATTAGTTTTACAAGGTCAGACAGAATTAGGTAAGTGCTGGGCTGAACAAGATTCTATTTGCCAACAACTGCCATTCTTTCCTTCCAAGCTTAATCTCAATTCAGTTAGCTTTCTTACTTCCAGTTTTTATCTGGAATCAGATACTAAAAGAACATATGTCTAAAACTGTGCATTCTGACACTGAAAGCCTTTAAACATTTGCCTCTCTTCTTAAAGAAGGCACTGAGAATCTGTGAAAAGTTACAGATGTGATAGTGTCAATTACAGTGGAATTTGGAAATAAAATCTGATTATTTTGAAGTTTTATCATTTTTGCTTTTTGTTTTTAATTTTTTTTAGTGTGGATCAAATGTTGCATATGCTTGAGGAATCTAATCCCTGGAGCAGTACCTGGTAAACTTATTAATATTTTTCAGTAAACCGAACCTGCTGCAGGCTTCTCCTTCAGTTAATCCTTTAATTAGCCATTTGTATGGAAGAAAATTTAATGCTGGATATCAGCTTCAGCTTTGTGCTTATTAGGCAAATGCAAATTTATATATAAAAATATCTTTACAAGCTTTCTACAGGGCTCTACTGAATTTTCTGGTATGAGACAATGTCAGAGGAAAGAGAACATTGGAATTAAAAAAAACTATTGTGGTTATGAGAAGGTTTGTTCTAGCTATTATAGTTCTTTAGAAATGTTGCACATATCTTGACGAGATTCAGATTAATGTATTGTTCTTCTGTCTTCATGTATGGAGGCCTTTTGTAAATCTGGTACCTTGTTTTCTTAGCAAGAATGATCCACTGCATTTCAGCCATATAAATTATGTTTTGAAAAACCTTAAGTGATATGTGTTACAGAACAGACACTTTTATGGTAGTAGAGTTTGCAAGATGAACCAATCAATGTACTAAGGATAGGGCATTGAAAAGAAAACAAACAATAATTCCAGGGCTGACCATCAAAACATGATTCAGTATCTGAAATTACCCTGTTTCTCCAACAATATGGCCTCCCAACAGGAAGTCCCAGCATGTTTTATAGGCATGAAATGAAATTAAGCCCCTCCCCCAAAATTAAGGCCTATATTAAAACATGTAAAATGGGGGAATGGTGGGGTGGGGCTTGCCGTTAGGAAGTACTTTTGTTGCACACCCGGATATGGTGCTGCCTGCGTTGACCCCAATACGAAGTGCCCCACCAAGCGAGGTCAACATCCAAGCCGTCGCGCCCGCCCGCCCGAAGATGCAAGGGGGGAAATTAAGTCACCCCTAAAAGATGCCTAGCCATTTTTTCGAGCTCAAAAAAAATAAGACCCGGACTTATTATATGAGAAACACGGTATTAACACTTTCTCTTCAGGTTGATAAAATTGATTAATTAAAATTTTAATTCAAGAATTTCTTCAGTATTTTGGGTTTTATACAGACTCTTAGTTATGGGGTTATTATTCCAATCGATATAAAACTAGTGGAAGAACATAGACATAATTCATGTTTATTGAATTAAAAAAATCACAGAATACAAGGAGTAGAAGGGACCATGATTGTATAATATAACAATTGATCAGTGAAGATCATTTGGTTGCTTATTATTATGTCCTTCAAAGAGTGGCTTACAACTGATTTGATCACAGAAACATTATAAAAGATCTGACATGGAGTGAGAACATGTGTAGAGAAGTCAAGATAATATTCTGTTATTGGGCTTTTCAAATTTTAAAAAGGCTTTTGCTGTGGAGGAAAAAAAACTGAAAAAGCAGAACTCTTTCAGACTACTCAACTTGTTTTATTTTTCCTTTTTTTCTACTTCAAAGCAGTGTACATAATGGCCTGTCCAACAATTGTTCTCTCAGCATCAATTTTATTAAGTATTTGGGGTTGAGAGAAAGTACCCAAAAGGCACCCAGTAAACTTTCATAGCTGATGGACTTCAATTGGTCTCTCCAATCCTAGCCTAACACCTTAAGCAATAAGCCATCCTAATTCCCTCCTCAGTTTAATCTATATAAAACACTATTGGACTGTTGACTGTTGTGAAATAAATTGTGGCTTATTCAATGAAATAGTTTAAAAATCATGACTAAGTGGTGGTGATCAAAGCAAATGATCAAACAGACAAAGGAAATACTTCACACAACCACAGCTGAATTATGGAATTCATTACCCAGGATGCATATACTTAGCACGTGCAGGTTTAAAAGGCAATATACAGTATATTCTTTTTACCCAAACCTTTGCCTCAAATAATTTTCAAACATTTGAGTACTTCTGTTCATGCAAAATTCAGGGCATTTAGTAAGTGGCTAAGAATTGGACATCTGAACTCAAGTCTCATCTCTGAGAGGAATTGATTTGTGGCTTTCTTTGGCCTCACAGCCTCCATTTCTGATTAGAGGGAAAGTGATATTTCTTTACTTACAGCTTTGTTGTAAGGCTTCCTGACTATGTGAGATAAACTGACATTTTGGTACTATTGCTACTGATATGCTAAGTCTTAGCATTATTTTTTTGGTAATGTCTTTGTGGCAAGTATGATGAAAATAAATCAAATTAACACTTATCTGGATAAAAATAAAAATATGTCATTCTTCTCTCTCTTTTAATACATGCAGAGAGGAGGGGATTGGCAAAGCTATATGTTCATTGTGATTATCAGAGCATACCCACGCCATCATCTCCACGGAAACACAGCATATTTCTAGGTGAAGCATCACCAACCTGTTGCCAAGGAAACTAGAGAAGCAAAATCTCAATGACATTCTATTTTGAAGCATTCAAGAAACCTTTGAAAGGGCTTTAAAAACTGCTTAGGAAGGGAGCGGAAATTACAGATTCTCAACAATCACTGTTTTATTCCTGGGTTATTCTGTCTGTTCACGTCACTCAGTTCTCTGCAGTTCTCTGCTGAAGCACGAAAGCAAGCGCTGTGAAAACAAAACTTTCATGCTCTCAAAAGGGAAGGAAAATGGAGAAATGTGCATTTGTGCAGGAATAAATACACATTAGCATTAAGACACAGAGAGATATTTCCAACCAAGTATCTCCAGAAATGGTAGCATAATGCCCACCATTCCTGTTACAGTGTTGGATAACAGTTTAGAAAAAGCTGAGAATACATTGAACAGTGGAATTTATGTTTTCCTTGCTGAGTAATAATGGCCTTCTATTGTTTACTGTTTTCAATAGTTGATATTTTTAACATTTCTGCTATTGTCTGGATTAGAAAGTCTTACCAGAAATCATCACCATGATCATAACCAAACATGGTGGCTCCCTTCTCATAAGAAAGGTCATTTTTAAAAAGTTTATGTTTATGTGTGCATTTTCTGCAGGAGTGTATGTGCATACATTTGAACACAAAAACTGACTGTTTGACTAAAACCTTTGAAATGGTTCATACAAATAAGGATCCAATTCTAGCAAAAAGATAAATATTTTTGGAAGAGTAGGGAGAGAGAGACGGAAGGAAGGAAACCAAATATTGTTTCCATAACTAACTCAAGTTATAAGGATGGATTTATCATAATAGTGACAAATGATTTTTCCAATAAGAATAGATCTGCACTCATAGAATGCCAAAAAGCTGATTCCTCCCCCCAATTTGGAGTGATTTTCTATGAGCTATAAGTAGCACTTTGCATAATTTGGTGTAAAAAAGAAAAAGAAAGCTAATGTATTAGGAAAGAGGTTTGGTTTGTCCCTTTGGTTGTTGTGCAGGGAAATATTAATGTACAGGAGTGTTCAAAATAATGAAGTCATCTACATACAGTCCAAAATGCTTTAATCTATGATATTAATATTCAACTATATTCTTTATTGTATATGTGAATGATCCTGAAAACAACATGCAGAATTATATCCATTTTCTTTACATTAATTGGATAGAGAAGGGATGAAAGTAGGCTATATGGGAGATAAGGTTTTAAACTTATTAGATAAATATGTTTGTCATAATGATTAGTACACCGTGATTTAAAAGAGCTGTGCTTTGAAGAAAGAATTCCAGCATATTTAAACTTTAAGAGGTAATCCATCCAAGCAACTACAGTACTTTGCTAGGGAAACTGCTTAATTTATTTCCAAAAGCTTGGAAAAACAGCTGGTTTTTTAGAAGGCTTTTAATCATCTGGGACAGATTATTTTAGAGATAGGAGTATTATTTGTTTTATTATAAATTGAAAAAAGACCATTTAGTCACTTTGATGTACTTTTTTGTTTCAGGAGGAGAACCTAAAGATAGTATGTCTTTTAAATAATTAAATAAATAAATGTTAAGAATTTTCAGTAAGAATTTCTCAAGCTGGTACAAATTCAGATATAAAGATTTAGAAATCTGCCAAAAATCCACTTGATTTTTGCCCTACTTGGACTAACTTTATTATACAAAGTAAAATGTTTGCTAACATTCTTTTGATCTTAAAACTAACTCCATATTTATAGTTACTTCCTACTTATTGTTCATCTCAATCTATGGTCTTCCTATTCCTCTAAATTTTGTACAACTATTGCTTCTTATTTAATATATGAGCTTTCCTTTCTCTAAATTCTTAGCACTACATTTTCTTTTTTTGAAAATTTCCTAGCTCTTTCAATCTTTCTTATTTTTTGATGTTTAGCTCTTGTAGCCAAACACAGTCAATTTAAAACCTTCTTCATTCTTTTTCTGTCTTGATATGGGTATGGACCTGTTCATACTATATCTCCCTTCACTTCCAAGCACTTGCAGTCCTCTCTTCTTGGTTTGTGGAATTCGCCCTTGAGATGTTTCATGGGATAGATTTGCTTTGGTTGCTTCTTAGCAGATGCCAGATGTCAGCTCTACTCCCTGTCTTTTGAATTTGGCTGAGTGGGGCTTGCTTGTTGTTGCCTGTTTCAAGGTTTGCTGTTCCTTATGTCATGTTGGTATTCCAGCTCAGATGCTCATCTCTCGATTGGAGGTTTTTCCCATTTTCCTGCATTGGGTCTTCCTAACTCAATTCCTTTGTCACCACACTCCCATGTGCAACTAGATTTCATGTTCATTTTATGGGAAACACTCTCCAATTAAGAAAAAGGCAGGACTGTTTTAAATGTCTTCACCAGGCAGCATTGAAACTTTTGATCTTAGGAGAGAAGACAACACATCTACTCATTATACTAAATCTCCATCTGTTCCTATATCTTCACTTTGACAGTTGTTTTTTAGATTCCTCATGCAAAATAGGAGGCAACTGGCCTTTTCTTCTGAACTGACATTTAGAAGCTTATTGGACTTTAATGGCCTCGCTTAGTAACCAGCCTTCAAAACTGATAGTAAGATAGAATTAAAGTCAAAATGGATTTTCTCAAGGAGCCTTGTCTTATGGATTCAAAGGTCAAGTAATACAAATCAGGTAAACAACAGGTGTTTGCATTGTTCTTACTTAAATGTACTTCTATTCTACTCAAAAATATCATGGGCTGCAGTTCTGAATTTCAAGCCTTCTGGCTCCATTGTTTACATATTCCTTTTGCATGTCTTTGCCAACAACATTTCATTCCCCAGTTGAAGTTAATTCAATTAATGAATAGCTATTACCCAGAAATATTGTTATGTTCCTCTTTTACTACAATAGCCTGTGATGATTGCTGCTGTGATTTCCACTTTCTAAATTTTAGTCCTGGATCTTTTACCTTATGGCAGGTGTGAGAAAACCCAAGCAGTACTTTGAAGGCTATTTATTGTGGATGTTACACTATCCCACAACTATTCTACAGTTATCATGTTTACTGATAGGAAAAGAGAAGCTATACAGACATTGATTTGCTTTGGATAATACCATTCAGTATAGAAAAATAATTCAAATCTTATAACTGAATCTTATAATTCATTATATACAATTATCAATCTAACTTATATTAGATATATAACAACATTTTCCTATTAGACCTAGAACAGAGGTGGTATTCAGATTTTATAGTATCCTTCCCCTGCCACGCCCACAAAGCCACACCCACAAAACCGGTAGTAAAAAAAAATTGAATCCCACCACTGACCTAGAACAGATAATAGCATAGGAGCCCTCATGTAATTCTCTCCTGCATTACTCGTGGAGTTTTACAGTTGCAAATGTTGGGGTTTAGTCGAGAGAACTTGCCTTTATAAGTTTTGAACCTTATTCACTGCTGTTTTGGAAGTGGATCTATCCCTCGTGTTTTTATTTCATCACACACGTATAATAAACTTGGCAAAACCCAAGGAAATAACTTTTTAATTTTCCCTACCTTTTCATCTTCTACTTCTAATACAAAAACCATTTTCCCTTTGCCACCATCAACTATTTCAGGGGAGGAGGGAAGATAGGTGTGAAAGAATGTGGGTTTGACTCAGAGAAGGGCGAGAAGAATGCTGAGCTATTATAGAAAAGATATTTGAGGCTTGGGAAAGTAACAAAGTGTGAGAAAGAAACTCAAAATGACTCCATCTCTAAATTAGAGAGAAGCTTTGACAGTTTTCCAGCTACTGTTACAGTATGCTAACTGCATTAAATTACATTACAAAATTCCTAACAACTCTTGTTTCCTGATCTGACCTATTTCAAGAAGCTAACAATAGTCACTTTGTAATTAGGATGTGCTTCACAAAGTCTCAGCTAGAAAGCATGATGTAGCAAATGGTCAGTAAGCTATTGCTGAATACAAACATTAATTTTTGCTAAATTGCAGGAATACTCCTACAGAATAACACTGAGATGTCCATATAGATGCCAATAAGTATTTCTATCCAATCTCAAAACTGAGTGTAAAAAGCTGAATTTGGGGTAGAGCCTGTCTTGATGTGAACCATCTCTCTGGAAATGAAAACATTTTGTCTGATAAATGTTAAAATGCAGTATTTTTAAAGTATAAAATACAATATCCAAAACCTTGGGATATGAGCTGGTACAAAAAAAGATCACAGCAATATATTTTGCATTTGTGCTCATCTTTCTTTCTTTCTTTTCTTTTCTTTTCTTTTCTTTTCTTTTCTTTTCTTTTCTTTTCTTTTCTTTTCTTTTCTTTTCTTTTCTTTTCTTTCTTTCTTTCTTTCTTTCTTTCTTTCTTTCTTTCTTTCTTTCTTTCTTTCTTTCTTTCTTTCTTTCTTTGATTATGTCTCAAGCTTCTTTGGCTTTTTGCATGACATTGCATTCTAGGTATATAATTCACCAGGGTCCAGTTAGATGAAACTAGTTAATAAAAAAAAAGTTCATCTCATAAAGCTATGCAGAATTAGGTTATAACTTTGGTGGGTGACCATTAGGCTGCACTGGGAATTAAAAAAAGAAAGCATTAATGAATTATGACCAAAGAGAGAAAAAACACGGAAGTGTGTATGAAGTTACCAGAAAATGAGCTCAACTCAAAGAAATATATTTTAATATTCTGAAAGAGGTCTTCTTGAATAATGTCAGAGGAATGTAGAAAAAAATTGAGATCATATCATTGCAGAAACACAAGATTAGATTTGGATACAGAACACTGTGTCCAGCTAAGTGACAGCAACTTTGTCAATGATTTGTGAAAGATAAACAGTATTAGTTATTTTTTTTATTCAAATTTAGAAGCCACCCAACTCCTTAATGATTCTGCATGATTCTGCATAGCAAATAAATGAAAAACACATGAAGATATAAGTAAAAATAAACATGGCCAAACAGAAAAATAATACACCAATCAATTTGGCAGATGTAACAAACATAACTTTCATACGTGGATATGAGCTCATAAAAATATAAGGAATAGAAGTCAGAAATCAATATTGGGAAAAAAAGATCCCATATGATTTCCATAGCAATAAAGAAAATTATGTGGGTTTCATCATGAAATCACAATGAGTCAAACTTAACACAAGGGAAATATCATATGTGCCGGTACAAAAATGGAGAAAAATATTTAAATTGTTGTCTTCCACAACAGTCTTTCCTGAGATTAAAAATCATGTATCTCTTATCATTTTGATCCTCAGACCTGCACAAGAAATTGTGTGGTAAAGAATTGTGTGGTAAAGGTAAAAAATAACACATACATTTCAAGAAATGGGCTGAATTACAGGCATTATGTTTAGTATATTATATTTATTAAACAAACAAATGAAAATTAAATTGGAACGGTAAATAATATTTATTAATGAGAATTCATGCTCATCAATCAGATGTTGCTTAAAATCTGAAAAATATGCAAGATAAATTACACCTTGTGAACCTCACTAAAGTTAGGTTTAGTTTGACCTTTCATTTTATACCTGACATATATCCATTCATTTTTTATATCTTCTAAACTTTCTGATGAAATATGCTTGCTTGCGTGCATACTTCCAGTATATATTGTACAGTATATACACTCTCCTCATGGTTTACAATGTCAGCAAATTGCCCCCAATAATCTCATACTCATCATAAATTAACACCAAAGGAAGCAATGGAACTAAACAAATCAAGCCATCTGTATCAAAAATCTCCAAATAAAGCAAACCAAACATAATCTATCTTAATATCTACTACCCTTCAAAAAGATCTAGACTATGTATCTGAATGGTCTAACATATGGCAACTCCAAATCTCAACAAATAAATGCTCTGTCTTACATATTGGTAAAAAAAATCAGAAAATAAAATACAAACTGAATAGTCAAGATCTTGTTGATGACCCAAGCTCTGTAAAGGACCTGGGAATACTCACCTCTAATGATCTAAGTGCTAGAGCTCACTGCAACTACATAGCCAAAAAGGCATTAAGAGTTGTTAACCTAATCCTACGTTGCTTTTTCTCTGGTAATATCTTGTCTGTTTTTAAACGCATCTTTTTTTTCTTTTTCTCTTTCTCTTCCTTTGTTTCTTTCTTTCTTTTACATCTCCTCTTCTCTTTTCTTTCCAGTTTGTAAGACCGAGTGTTTTTTTTTTGTTGTTGTTGTTGTTTTTTTTTTTTTCCTTTTGTGTATGTAATGTCGATATGTTTTTAATTGTAAATTTAATAAAATTTATTCAAAGAGAAAGTCCAGAAGTATTTCACAAGAAGAGTTCTCCACTCTTCTACCCGTTATAGAATACCTTACGCCACCAGACTCGAAATTCTAAAACTAGAAAACCTCGATTACGCCGCCTTCGGTCCGACTTAAGCATGGTATATAAAATCATACATTGCAATGTCCTACCTGTCAATGAATACTTCAGCTTTAACCATAACAACACAAGAGCACACAACAGATACAAACTCAAAGTAAACCGCACCAAACTTGATTGCAGGAAATACGACTTCAGCAATAGAGTGGTCAATGTCTGGAATACTCTACCGACTCTGTAGTCTCTTCCCCAAACCCCAAAAACTTTAACCTTAGACTGTCTACTATTGACCTCACCCCTTTCCTAAGAGGTCTGTAGGGGCGTGCATAAAGCGCACCAACGTGCCTACCGTCCCTGTCCTATTGTTTCTCTTATTCTTTTATTTTTCTTATATGTACCCATTTCATATATTCACAACTATGTATACACTTGTACTTATTATCTTGTAAACAATTGACAAATCAAATAAATAAATAAAATAAATAAATAAATTAATACATACTCTCAGACCAACTGCCCAATCAAAAGCACCACATTTTATCCTGAAAGAGACATCCACCTCACCAGAGATGAAAGTCAAATGCTATCTTGAAAGAAGAAAAAATAACCCTGGTAAGATATAGAACAAAGAATAAAGTTCTTCAAATAATTTCAATATATTTCTTTTTTTTCCGAATGATCCACTTTTAAAATAAATAATGATTGCATTATTATTATTGTCAGATATTTTACTGACACATCAGGATTTTGGGAAATCATAACATACAGCTAACATGCTATTTTCCTCAAGCTATAGTAATCACTTTCTAAAGCTGAAAATAGCAAAAGGCAAGAAATGAATGTGACTAATTGTTCAGTAAAATGAGGAGCCAGACTGTTGAGGGCAATATGCTGACTCTGTAAACTGCTTAGAGAAGGCTGTAAAGCACTGTGAAGTGATATATAAGTCTAAGTGCTATTGCTATTGCTCTTCTAGAAAAGTACAATTAGCAATTGATATACTATTTCAGAATTAGGAACAACAGATGACTTCAGGTTACTCTTCTGTCGTGTCAGAGTGGAATCCACAATTGTGCATGGTTTTGCTCCATGCTCACTTGTTGGAGGGTCCCAATTGGGACCAGAATCACCCTGGAGGGATGGTGAAGAAATGGAAATCCATTGGAGGATTGAGGGGAGCTGCATCTCCCCTCCCCAATAAGGAAAACCCCCTTCAAAGATGAGCTGCAGGGGTAGTCTAAAATGTCCACCGAGAAGACAGGAGGCAGTCCAAGAAACTGAGACTGTGCTGGAGCAGAGAATTTGTGAGTGGTATGTGAACCAGGTGAAACACATGGACATTAAGGGACCCCAGAATTAAGAAATAAAGAAATTTTTAGAATTTTTTTGTAGAAGTGGCGACCAGAGAGAGAGAGAAGAAAATTGGAAACTGGTGAAATTGGCTTTGGACTTTGAAAAGAACTAATTCAGGGGTGGAAAATTCAGAAGAAAATATTAGATTATAAAAGACTTGGAAATTAAACTGGGTAATTATATGGATTTTGGCACTAAATAGGCATAATTAAATGCTGGAATTGAACGTGTTAAAGAGAAATAATAGCTAATAATTGGAATTATTGAAACTTAAAAGCCTTAAAAAGGGGGGGAAAGCTAAAAGAAAAGGTGGAACTTGGACATAATTGAGAGTGCCACTTCTCTAAAGGAAATATTTCAGTAATTCTTTGAAAAGTGTTTGATCCTTTTAAAATTGGAACTTGATGCTAGTTACTAGACTGCTTATACTGGACACTGTCAGTGATAGAGAAAAACAGAAGAGGAAGCAGCTGAAATAACAGAGGTGATCTGATGTCCATTGAGGAGAACAACTATTATTCAGCAATTCTGCTTTTAAGATAAGAGGGCTGATTGGTAGAAAGAGATCTCGAGGGGTGAAATATCTGATGAACTGTTGAATTATTGGCTTTTTGCTTGCTTGTAGTTGATTTAATGATTTAATGAAATAAGTGTTTATTTATATAATTTTAGAAACGTATTTATATTTATAAAGTGCCTTATAAAATGTAAAGGTTGATAAAATTAGTAACATATGATTAGAGATATAGAGAATAATTCTTCCTATTAGTCCATATTATATTTATATTTATTATGTATATATTGTATACTCATATTTATATAGCCATATAGTCATATAAATTTCTTAATTTCTTAATTTAAAAATATTAATAAGGGGGAAAACTGTTGATGAACTGGGGATAACTGTGATTATTTAAATAAGTGTCTTATTGTATATATTATATATGAATTTATATTCTGTCTAAGAATTTATTATATTTTATAGTATTTGATATTAAGTGAAGACTATCAATTGAAGACTATATAGGGTTATTAAGGGTTTTATATAGAAAAGTGAGATTCCTAAGAGTTATAATAATTAGAGATATAATACTTGTAATTTCCATTGTTAGTAGTTTATATTAATTAACGTTAAAATAAGATATACCGAAAGAGAAATTCCAAAACAAGGAATGAATCTATAGGAATCCAGGAAGGGACAAACCCAGAGTATTGTACCAAAGATCTAGTGAATGCTGATTTGGTATAATATATAAAGTATCTTGGAGAAACAGAGTGAAATATTAAAGGAAATGACAAGCATCACTACCACGACGGTGAAGACCGGAAAAAAGACAACAACTGTGTCAACACTTTCAACAGCGGTAGCCTCACCTCTAATACAAAAAACAATAGAAGGGATGCTTACAACAGAAAAGCAGAGTGCAGCCTCAAATATTAATATACAAACTATGCTATTAACGATACAAGAATTGATGATAAAGCTTCAGTAAAAAATGATGAGAACCATACTGAAATAAAAGCAGAAATAAATGAAGTCAAAGAAGAAATGGGAAAATTAAAAAGTGAAATGAAATCAGATATACTTAAATTAGATGAGATAGTTGGCTCAATTCAGCAGGTACTAGAAAAGAATGAACGTAAAATAAAAGAAGTCGAAAAACGGACAGAACAAATGGAGAAAAAATTGGAATTGGTCGACCAAAAAATGAAAATAATAAAGAAAGATTCTCTTATTCACATAGAGATGGACCGGGCAGCGTCGTACCTCCAGAATGTCGTGGAAACAAAGGAAGAAAATTTAGAACTAATGATGGCCGAAATCCTAGCAGAAACATTATAGCGAGACAAGAATGAAATATTGAATTAAATGGATGACGTCTACAGGGTGAGCATAAACTATGCCAGATGGAAGGAAGGAAGTGCACATACAGTTCACAAGGAAAAAGATTCAGGACATAATATATAGGATGACAAGAGATGAACCAATAGTGTACAAGGGGAAAGAGATTCAGATGTTAAAACAGGTCCCAAGCAGGGTGAGGGAGCAGAGACAGGATTTCTGGCTACACAGCTTACCAAGCAGAACATTCTCTACAGGTGGCTGGTCACCTGGGGATGCTAGTTACATAGGAGGAAAAAAAATAATTGACACCTTAGAGAAGGCACAAGACTTCTATGACCAGCTAGTTGGACCGGAGGACCAAAGCAGCAAAGAAGCACTTGAATCAAACAGTCAGAAGAACAGGAACAACAACAAGAAGAAAATAAAGAAGGAGACCAGGGAATGGAAGAGATAGATCAACCACAACAAGAACAAGAAGATCTAAAGGTGACAGTAAAATCTCAAAGAGATATAAGGCCTAGTAGACAAAAAAGATTGAGATGCAAATAAGACGATGGGAGAAGAAATCAAATTATTATCGATTAACATAAATGGACTAAATTTGGCAACGAAGAGAAAAAGAACATTAGACAAACTAATTAAACAAAAAGTAGATATAGTATGTTTACAAGAGAAACAAAACCAAAAAAACAGATGAAAAGTATTTAGAACGCTCTAAATTAGGAAAATTATACACTGCTTCAGCAGATGGAAAAAAGAATAGCTGTATACTGTATTAAAGAGGAAATAAAATCGAAATTAATTTTTGTGGATCCCAAAGGAAGAATATTGGTGATGGAAGTGTTGATAGCCCTAAAACAGTACTATTAGTAGTAGTGTATACACCCAACGAAATCAACAAGAGTTTCATAAAAAGCTACATAACAAAATCATTGAATCAGAACAAAGAAATATATGCATCATAGGAGACTTAGTATAATGCAATAACAGATTACAAAAAAGACTATAGTAGTGAAAAGAAAAATGGGAAGAAGAGTACTACCAAGATCATGTCTTGAAATGATTGCAGAAATCAACTTGATAGACATTTAGAGAAATTGAACCTGGAAAAAAGACAATTTACTTTTTATTCCAATCCACATCAATCATGGTCTCGTATCGACATGGCCTGGATGGATGGAGGAATAGGAAGAGAATTGGAAGACATAGAAATATTACCAAACACTTGGGCAGATCACAATCTGCTTAAAATAACCTGGAGAGACCAAAAAAAAAAAAAAAAAACCCAAGACAAAGATGGACTTTAAATACACAAATACTAAAAGATAAAGAATTTACTCTGAAATTCAGAGAAGACTTAGCATTATTTTTTAATGAAAATAATAGACAACACACATCAACATGAAATTTGTAGGATACTATGAAGGCCTATATGCGCGGGATTGTAATATCCTATACAGCTAAAAGAAATAAAGAAACGTGGATCCAACAAAACACCCTGCAGGAAGCAATTAAAATTTAGAAATTTAGTTGCAAAAAATGCCACAAAATACTAAACAGAGAATTGACCTTAACTAAACATAAACGCAACATAGTGGAACAGGAAGAAATGGTGAAAAATTTAAAGGCAGCCAAACAATATTTTTTGAACAAGCAAACAAACTGGGAAGATGGCTTTCATACAGACTCAAAAAAGAGAAAGAAAAAAGAACAATACATCAATTACAAGATGAAAATGGAGGCTACCAACATACAATAGAAGGATAAAAAAAGATTGCATACAAGTATTTTGAGAATTTATATAAATGTGAGGGGGTAGTTGAAGAAAAGATAGGAGAATATTTGAAAGAGGAAGGGAGTCCATCAATAGCGGAAGATTTAAGGGAAAACTTATCTAAAGAAATAACTATTACAGAATTGAAACAAGCAATTAGGAATCAGAAAAACAATAAAATGCCAGGGCCAGATAGTCTCCCAGGGGAATTATATAAGACGATGGACAAGCAAATAGGACCACTGATGTTAGATTTATACAATGAAGTCTTGACAGAAGTCAAAATGCCAGAATCATGGAAGGAAACATGTTGTGGCCCTGACTCCCGAGCCTATGCTGTCAGAGGAAGAGGACCTGGAAGATGAGGGGGAGGAACTGGCAATGCCTTCCTCCCCAGGACCTTCCTCCCTGCCAATGCCTTCCTCCCTGGTAATGCCTCAGGTTCCATCAGACAACCGAGAAGAACAGCCTGAGATGAATCAGGAGGAAGGCATGTCGGAGCAGCCCCTGACAAGGAGTGAAGAGGAGGAATCTTGGCTCAATCCCAAGCAGCGTCGTAGGGAGAAATGTGAGCAGCAACGTAGGAAGCATGGGAGGGTCAGAGAGTGAGCTGAGTTACTAAGCCACACCCCACAGGGGATAAAAGTGGCTGTGCTTTCTCCTTAAACTTTGTACGGGACAAAGTTTAACTTACTTTAGACTTTATTCATGACTATGTTGGAAGAACGATTGTTTTGTGGATTGCCTTGTGCTTTGTGAAGTAAAAGACCCATTTCCCTCTGTGTGAGTAAGACTTTGATTTACAATTGCTGCCAGCTCGGACTTGGCAGGTAGGATGCAGTGGGATGCCAAGAATGTTATCAGTTACAGAGGATTTGCTCTGCGAAGTTCGAGCCAGCTTGCCTGTCGATGTTTGTGTGTGTGTATAATCCCTTACCTTTTGGGGGAAAGGGAAGGGGAGACAAAACAGAAACATATATCTTGTTAATCCCAAAGGAGGACACAGATAATAGATTAATCCAAAATTACAGACCAATATCATTATTGAATGCCGATTATAAAATATTTGCAACTACAATGGCAACCAGGCTGAAAAGAGTATATATTCATTCCAACCAAAATGGATTCTTGCCATGTAGACACATTAGAAACAACATAAGGATAGTGTTAGACATTCTGCGATACTATGAGGCACATCTGGAGAAACAGGTGGCCCTTGTTTTTCTGGACGCCCAGAAGGCATTTGATAATTTAAATTGGAAATTCATGATACAACAAATTTATAATATGAAACTAGGAAATAAATTTGAGAACATAATAAAAACAATATATTCTACCCAGAAGGCGAACATTATAGTAAATGGCAAAAATACTCAGAGTTTCAAAATAAGGAGAGTAAGGCAAGGCTGTCCTCTGTCACCTCTGCTTTTTATCTTGTCACTAGAGAGTCTCCTAAGACAAATTAGACAGAACCCAGGAATAAAAGGAAATAGAGTCAAGAAGGAAGAATATAAATTCCAAGCCTTTGCAGATGACCTGGTATTTTTTATCGAAGACCCAAAGAGACAGGGAATGAGATAATTAGAGAATTGGAAAGATATGAGGAACTATCAGGCCTTAAAATTAATAGACAAAAAACAAAACTTATAACTAAAAATTTAAAGGAATTACAAAAAATAGAATTAGAAAGAGTAATGTAACCACAAACAACAAAGAAAATTAAATATTTAGGTATATAGTTGACTGCTCACTGCATAACAATAAAAGAGAATAATTATAACAAATTTATACAACAAAGATAGATTTAGAACTATGGGCCAAACTACAATTATCACTAGTACGATGAATAGCAGCCATCAAAATGACCATTTTACCCAAATTTTTGTATTTATTTCAAACAATTCCCATTAAATTAGAGAAAAAAATTTTTCAATGAGATTAATAAAATTACGGCAAAATTTATATGGCTAGGGAAAAAACCTAGAATAAGAATGAAAGCATTACAAGATAACAAAAGCAGAGGAGACTTTGGACTCCCAAACTGGGAGCTGTACTACAAAGTGACAATGTTAATTTGGACCAAGGAATGGATTAATTTAACTAATAAGCGAATATTAAGTTTACAGGGCCATGACCTGCAAAAAGGATGGCATTACTTTTTGTGGGATACAGGATACAGGAACCAAAAAACAATTATATTTCCATAGACATTTGATTAGATTAGATTTTATAAAATTGGATTAAAATTAGAAGGAGATACTATATGAAAATTCCAATTTGGCTATCTACGATGGAAACTAGGATACACCCAAACAACTAGGATTTATGTAAAATGACAAAATATAAAGACGTTTTAGATGCACAAGGGAAATTAAAATCGAATCAGGACCTCCAAAAACAAGGGATACATATTGACTGGTGGGCATATCTCCAACTACAAAATAGATACAAAAAGGATATAGAAGATTTTGGAATATACTTGGAACTACAACAATTGGATAAAATTTTAACAGGCCCAGATGGAAAACAAAAATCACAAAAATTTATAAATATTTGTTAGAGGTAGAATTAGAAGAAGTTGTTAAGGGATGTATGATAGCTTGGACTCAAAACATAGGACATAATATAAATTTGACAGAGTGGGAAAGCATTTAGAACTTAAATTATAAACTAACAAAATTGGCATCATACAAAGAGAATATTTATAACATGTTTTATAGATGGCATTTAACCCCCGTGAGATTGGTGAAGATATATCCCAACATGAATCTGCCATGTTGGAAATGTAGAAAGAAAGAGGGTACACTCTACCACATGTGGTGGTCCTTCCTGTTCAGAAGCTCAGAAATATTGGCTTAAAATTAAACAATGGCTACAAGAAATTCTTAAGGAACAAGTAGAATTGGAACCAGAACTATTTCTGTTAGGGATATTCAAAAAGAAATGTGGAAAAAATATAAAATATATTGTATTACACATCTTAACGGCTGCTAGAATAGCTTATGCTCAATGCTGGAAGCACAACTGTATACAATTGGATGAACTGATTGTTCAAAAAATAATGGCATGTGCTGAAATGGACAAATTGACTTTAATGGTACATGAGAAAGGAGTCTGAATACTGTAAAATTTGGGGAAATGGTATAATTGAATCGAATTAAGACAAAAAATGAAGGAATTAAAGATAAGCAACTTATAGATTAAATGTATATATTCACACAAAATTGTATATATTTGAAAATATGCACAAAAGATAGAAATGGCTAAGATTGATGTCACAAAACTGTTAACTTCATGATATTTATTTTTTGTTTTATTTTTAAAATATACAAAAGACTAATAAAGTTTATTTTTAAAAAAATGGAATGGAAAAAATGAAATAAGAGGAACTTTGCAATAATAATACAGAAACCCTGAAAAGTGAAATACTAGAATATTACAAAGATAAAAAAGATATGTGAAGAAATTACCCTGGAGTTACTTGGTGATTTTGGAAAAGAATTGGAAAAGGAATTTGGAAACAAAGATTTATGGACATTGACTGTTGAAAATAAATATTAAAGATGCTAGCTGAAATAAATTACTGGAAAATTGAATTGCACTTAAATATTAAAGAAAGGGAAAATAAAAATAAACAGAAGTGTATGAAATGGCAGAAATATGTGCGGAAATAAAATTGGATCTAAGAAATATGAAAGAAATGATGCATGAAAGTTTGGAATTGTGCAGTATTGTACTACATAAATTAGAAATGGTGACGCTGATTAAAGAAGAACAAATAGAACCAGAAGGGGAGGAGTTAAACAAAAAAGAAATCAGCTTTAAAGAACAAGTGGAACAGCGAACAATAAAACGGGGGGAGAATTAAAACTAAAATCTTGAGGTTTGATGGGATAAATAAAGAGGGAATTGTTGGAAAGTTAAATTAAAAAAAACAGCAGGAAAGGGAATTACAGATGAAAGCTCAAAAGAGGGAGGAGAAAAAACATTGGTGTAAGAAGCAAAAAAAGGGGGGATTAAGAGAAAGGACCAGAAAATGATAGGAAGCAGAAAGCGAACAAAAATTAAAAGAAATTACATAGTCAGGAGGATCAGAGACAATGGGTAAAAGATGAACAGGAAGGGGGATTCTACAAGGTAATGTGTTGTGATATATAAGAATATAGATTTAAAAAATAGAAAAGATTGGAATAATTGGAATAAATGTGGAAATGGGAATTTATTATAAGAATATAAATTGATATTTAACAAAGTGATGAATAGAGTTAAAATGAATTATGAGAATTGTAATGGAAAGATAGATTAATATCTTTGAAATAATAGATGATTTAGAATTTAATTGAGAGAAAGAATACCATGCGGAATCTGAATATATATATATATATATATATATATATATATATATATATATATATATATATATATATATATATATATATATATATTCAGATTCCGCATGGTATTCTTTTTCTCAATTAAATTCTAAATCATCTATTATTTCAAAGATATTAATCATATATATATATATGAACACAATACAGATGATGGCAGATGAGATTCTGCCGAAATGTTGCTACAACTTTAAAAGCACAACTATAATGACATGGGAAAATACCCAAACAAAGCTGAATACCATACCATAAGTACCCGCGAAAACTTAAGAAAACATGTGTGTGTGTGTGTGTGTGTGTGAGTGTATGCGTGTATGTATATATAGTCTGATTCCGCATGGTATTCTTTCTCTCAATTAAATTCTAAATCATCTATTATTTCAAAGATATTAATCTATCTTTCCATTACAATTCTCATAATTCATTTTAACTTTATTCATCGCTTTGTTAAATATCATGTATATGTGATATGTAGTAGTTAGGAAACTATTGTTTATTAACCTTGAATGTGATAATCAATTAGTGACAATACTATGATAAATTTTTATAACAAATAATTTTTTTTTATAAATGTTTATAATGAGTAAACTCAAATTAACAATTAAAGGGGACAATTTTTGAATTATTAGAACTAGGATGAAACTTACTGAATAATGAATAGAATAACAGCATGTGACAAAATTGCAAATATGACAGATAAGAGTAAATATGTATCATGAATATAGAAATGAAATAAGAATCTTAGATACTATTGTAAAACAAGATATGAGAATATTTAAAGAAAAATGAAATAAGTTATGATATTAACTGGAATGGATAAAATAAGTGTAATGAATATAAGAATATCGGAGAATATTTAAAGGAAAATGGAAAAAAAATAATATGATATGAAATTGAATATGAAAGATGAATATGTAATTAAGGTCATGTTTGTACTGAAATGTAAAAACCTGGAACCACATTGTTCACCAAATGAGATGTTTTTAAAATATAAAAATAACAAATATATTTAAAAAAAAAATAGGAATGGCAGAATGAGCAAGTCAGCTAATTGTGCCATTAACACCTTAGCCAGCTCTAATTTGGTCAGATAATTGTGACTATGGAATTATTCTATTACAAGAATAAATATCTTTCTATTCTTTATTTAACTTGTTGGCTACATAGTACATGAGTAGGCGAATTCCAAGTCTAAAGAGCCTAGAAATCATATAATATCTGTATGATAGTCTTTCAAAACTCATTGGAATACTTAAGGCAGGGTTATATTTGTCATTTTTTTAAAAAATGAGAACATTTCCTATTTAGAAAACATGGCTATAACTCCTATTGTGAGCCTGCTCATGAACAAAGATCAATCTGGTAACCCATTTACTTAGTGAGGTAATTACCTCTGTGAAAAACAAAAAACAAAAAAAATCCAAGAATGCAATATAAATCTACTTATTTAACCCTCTAAAATAGTGAAAGAGCTTAAAGATGTTGAGCTCTAAGGTCTGAAATATAAGTTCAAGAATATTTATATCTTAATGTCACTTGTTAAAGTGTTTACTATTAGATTTTCTAAGTTATTCAGAGTAATACCAATACAACCAGGGGTGGGATGCTACTGGTTCTGCCCGGCTCTACAGAATCAGTAGCTCTGTTTGGCTCACCCGCTCGCCTGGGCGCTTGCCTGACCTTTATTTCCTGCTTTTTCAACTTCAGCTGCTTTGCGCGGCGCAGCTGAGGTTGAAAACGCAGTAAAAAGGCATTTTTCAAGCGCTGCACACCCATGCGCAGCACTTATTAGCTGTCTGGGCAGCACAGCTTTAGTTTTATTTCACGCGTGCACGCACAAAACATAATTACTGAACCAGTAGTAATGCCAGTTAAATCCCACCCCTGAATACAACAGAGTCTTCTTTAGAGTCTTCCTTACACTGTCTGTCCTTCCATCCTAGCATATATTTAGCCATCCTCTTCTATTTCTCTTCAGCTCCTAATCATTGAACCTTATTTGTTTCTATTCTCTCCAAGTATGCAATTAGAGGATCATAAACATAAATACTGTTATTTTCTATCACAGTGATTGGTTATGTTGAGAATCATGTCCAGTACCAGAAGGGAGACACAAAAGAGAGGCCAATTGCAATTAGCAAATGAAGGAATAAATAAGAATGAAACATTTGAATCTGTAATGTGGTCACTGGCAGCAATCATGAAAAATAAGTATTTAACCTTAACTATTTGTCTGATTGCATTCATTGCCTGACTCTGAACAGTTCCAAGCAGAAGGATTTAATATACATCTGCTCCATCATTATTCTTATCTGTCTAGATTTCCATAATTTGTCAAACTTAAAAACATTTTCATAAAGTTACACCTGATTCATTGTAAAACTTTTTCAATAGGAATTTAGTTTGTATTCTTGCACATCTTTCATTGGTATCACTAATGACATTGGCATATGGAGGTTTTTGCAGAACTGTTTCAAGAGAAAATTACTTATCACAATGAGAAAACCTTATTAATTGAATCAGTTTATTTGATTTTCCATTTATCTCATTTTTCCAAACTACAAATGGTCAATAAAAATATAGTACTTTTAAGATTAATGAACATGACTGCACTTTGGGCACTAGGAAACTTACCCTGAATTACAGCCATTTGCAGCATGCCACAATCACGTATTTTATGAAGGTTTTGCTTAAAAATGGCATTTTTATTTTCAGCAAAAATAATGTTGGTTTAGTGACTGCCGTAAGGTAATAAAAATCAGAGCAGTCATGTGACTGGCCTGATCTATGACCATTACGTATTATGACCATGATGGGCAGATCCATTATGATCATAGCCTATACAGTGGAGTGTATCTACAAAATACATACACATACTAATAACAGTCAAGTAATACATAAAAAATACTTCAAATAAGAAAGCTAAATGCTTCCCCTGACCAATCATGTCCAAAGACACTTCTGTGGGTATGTGTCTAGAAATTACAATTCTGTAGGTTTATAGATAAATACTAAAACCATTACTTATAAGATTTATACAGCTGCCCCTAGGCTGAGCCACACAGTCAAAAGTTAATAAAAGTTTCAATAATTCAATAAGTAAAATGCCATGAATATAATCTACACTGTTCAACTATTTACAAAGTCTGCACTACTATTACTATTTATCTTCTCATCACTCCTTATCACCCATCCCCTCCCACTTATGACTGTATGACTGTAACTTTGTCACTTGTATCCTTATGATTTATATTGACTGTTTCCTAGTATGATTTGATTGCTTATTGTACCCTATGACTTTTATTAAGTGTTGTACCTTATGATTCTTGACTCATGACTAATGTATGTACACTGAGAATATTTGCACCAATACAAATTCCTTGTGTATCCAATCACACTTGGCCAATAAAGAATTCTATTCTATTCTATTTGTTTTCATCTGCCATTTCTGATTTGGAGCTGGAATTCTGTGTTCAGTAAACATCCTCAGGGTCTTTTCTTTCCTTTGTTCTGAACCTTCTTAATATTGATTTATGATTTCCTGTTTGGGTTCAGAGACAGAATTGTAAACAAATTCCTCATGGTAGAATGGCATTTCAAAATTTAAATATACTTTAGAAAATTGAGTACAGATTATTTATCAATTTTAACTTTCAAACTGGTTTTACTTCAGAAGGTACCTCAACATTTTTTTCCCTTAGATTTGAAAAACAATTGGATAAATATCTGTAGATATATCACCATGTCTTACTTGCCTTTAAGATTTAGGTTAGGCAATGGAAAGTACTATATAGAAATATTAACTACTGTGAAATAATTTTCCTGCAATGGATCTTTCTGAGTTTGGAGAGATTTTCCAAAAAAGCTCAGTGGATATATGTGGGTGTTTTAAACATGACTTATTAACCAATCCATCATCCTCCACTTAGAGACAAACAACCTACTCTCCAATAAACAATTTGGTTTCAGAAAAAAACTATCCTGTAATCTGCAACTCTTACACTGCAAAAACATATGGACGACACAACTCGACCAGGGCAAAGCAATAGACGCAATCTACATAGACTTCTGTAAAGCCTTTGATTCAGTGGTACACGACAAACTACTCCTAAAAATAAAATCCTATGGTATCTCTGGACAACTGAATAACTGGATAGAAGCATTCCTGTCAAACAGACAACAAATGGTCAAAATCGGGAGCGTCCTATCAAATCCAGTACCTGTCAATAGTGGTGTCCCCCAGGGCAGTGTTCTAGGACCAACTCTCTTCATACTCTACATAAATGACCTCTGTGATCATATTAAGAGCAATTGTGTTCTCTTCGCTGATGATGTAAAGCTGTTCAATACCACAGACAATACTGCTACCCTACAAAAGATCTTGACTATGTATCTGAATGGTCAAACAAATGGCAACTTCAAATCTCAACAAATAAATGCTCTGTCTTACATATTGGCAAAAAAAATCAGAAAATAAAATACAAGCTGAATAGTCAAGATCTTGTTGATGACCCAAGCTCTGTAAAGGACCTTGGAATACTCACCTCTAATGATCTAAGTGCTAGAGCCCACTGCAACTACATAGCCAAAAAGGCATTAAGAGTTGTTAACCTAATCCTACGTAGCTTTTTCTCTGTTAATATCACACTACTAACCAGAGCATACAAAACATTTGCTAGACCAATACTCGAATACAGTTCATCAGTCTGGAACCCTCATTACGTATCTGATATTAGCACAATTGAGAAAGTCCAGAAATATTTCACAAGAAGAGTTCTCCACTCCTCTACTCGTTGTAGAATACCTTATGCCACCAGACTTGAAATTCTAGAACTAGAAAACCTTGAATTACGCCGTCTTCGGTCTGACTTAAGCATGGTATATAAAATCATACATTGCAATGTCCTACCTGTCAATGAATACTTAAGCTTCAACCATAACAACACAAGAGCACACAATAGATACAAACTCAAAGTTAACCGCACCAAACTTGATTGCAGGAAATACGACTTCAGCAATAGAGTGGTCAATGTCTGGAATACTCTACCCAACTCTGTAGTCTCTTCCCCAAACCCCAAAAACTTTAACCTTAGACTGTCTACTATTGACCTCACCCCTTTCCTAAGAGGTCTGTAGGGGCGTGCATAAGCGCACCAACGTGCCTACCGTCCCTGTCCTATTGTTTCTCTTATTCTTTTATTTTTCTTATATGTACCCATTTCATGTATTCACAACTATGTATACACTTATACTTATTATCTTGTAAACAATTGGCAAATCAAATAAATAAATAAATAAAAATAAATCTTAAAAGTCTTAGAAAGACTGAAGCAAGCAGATTTCAACCAACAATCTTTATAATGTCCATGATCATTTCTAGCAGCTCATTTCTGGCCTGCTTCTTGTCAGTTTTCTTCTACAGGAAAAATTCTTTATTTCTGGTAATCTTGTCAGGAGACACAAGTTATGATTCAAGAAAATTGCTTACTATTGTAATTATATTTTCTACATCCCTAGATAACTTAAATGGACCCATTAATGACACAGGCAGTCAAGTTTGTAAAGACTAGAGCTATTTCTACATGTTTTCTGAAACCTGAGGCACTTTCATAAAAGCTTTTATCATGCAATCATCATTCCCTATTAACAAATATAGAGAAAAACCTGGACATCTTTTTTCATTTGCAAATTTCATGTGTACTCCCACTACTACCTTTGTCTTTTTTCTTCTCACAAACTGTCTTTAAAAAACATAATCAATGCACATTATTAGTAGCATCAGGAATCATCCATATGGAAGCACTAATAGTTCACTAATTTGCTCTATTTTTCAAGGTAGATGTACAAATTTTACAAAGCTTAAGATGCTGCCAGTTAAAATTTAATGTGCCCAATGCTTATAAGTCACAAAGAGTGGAGTGTTCCAAATATTAATTGTTATTATTCCATCTGAAGTAACAAAATCCATGCAGTTGGCACAAGCCAAGGTTTCCACAATAAACTGATACTAGCTACTAACCATTTAATTCATGTTTAGAGGAAATCAATTATATAAAATTAATTTGCACTAGAAAAGAGATTCTCACTTCCAGATTTTGTTACTTATATTCTAGAAGAGCGATGACATCCATTATGGTAGGCAAAAAGGGCAATCATGAAGACATGCATCACGATCTAAGCACCAAATTAGAGGATTATATTTAAATCAGAAATTATTATGCAACATTACACTGTTGGTATAATAATATCATGATACATATGCCACTACATTAACATAATTGATGCTTGTTATGCCTGCTGAAAAGAAGAAAATGAAAACTTTTTAAAATTTTCCTTCACACAAGAGAGTTGGAGATAGATTTTAGAAGTAGGAAGTCACAATAGTTTCTGAGACATGCATGCATGAGACAGATATAATCACTGAGAAGAGTTTAGATTCCAGGAAAAATGACCTATGATGCCTTCATGAAAGAATTCTAATAAGAAGTGATATACATCTTACAAAAACTGGAAATCACATTTTTGGCTTCACCTGCTTTATCAGAAGGTTATTAAATTAGAACAAAAGTGGTAATAGGCCAGAAATGAACATGTGTACAAGGACTAGACTCAAGAAAGAAGAAAATAAAGGGAGAGACAGGCACATGAGAGACTTAGAATTTTGCAGGAAATGCAACAGAGAAGCCTTCATGTGGTGCCACTCAAAAAACCTCAGGTGATTTTACATCAATGTACAGACTATTGAAAGCAAACATGGAGAATTAAAGATCATAACTCTGGAAAATGTGATAAGCATTGTGTGATTCTTTAGGATACACAACAATGGAAAACTACAGTTTCTTCAAAATGAACAGACCCCAAAGAAAAAAAATGAAGGCATGATACTATATATGAAGAAAGAAATATATACTTACACATAAATTCTACCAGAATATAGAAATCCTTTGCAAAGTATTGGGTAAAATTAAAAGGAGGGAGAAATGTTATTATAAGTGGGAGTTTATTATAGACAACCTAGAAAGGCAGAAGATTCAGATGACTCTTATATATCAGACAACTAGTATTTTATTGAGATGTCCTATATTGTACATTTATTATTCTTGTGCTTTTCATTTTCTAGAACACAGGTGTCAAACTCTCAGCGACACGTTGCCGTCACATGATGTTTCAAGATGTTTTTTCCCTTTGTGGAGCTGAGGTGGATGTGGCCTGTGCATGACCCATCCAGGCCATGGGCCACCAGTTTGACACCCCTATTCTAGAAGGTGGAAGAAAAAAGAAACATGGACCTAATTTTTATCAATGGGAAGGAACTGGCTGCAAAATGAAAGGTAATTGTCACCTTGAAAGAAAGTCATTGAATACAATATCCTTGAATTAGTAGTATCCTGAGGAGAAGAGCTGAAAAAGTCAGATTTACATGTTGGCTTTCAAATAAGTAGACTTTGAGGAAAGTTTAGTCTGTTCCTATGGTTTGAAATCCTGAGAGGGAACAAATGGTGAAGGAGGTAAGCCTTATAAAATAAGATAATGAAGGCATAATCATAAATCAATTAAAAAGATTCCAGATCAGGTGAAGCAATTATTTTACTACGCTCTGTTCAGATGTGATATGAAGTACTGCATTCCATCAGTTTCAAAAGGACAGGGATAAATTGTTGCATATTTAGAGGAAGACTAATGGTACTAATGTACCAATGGTGAAAAATATGTTAAGGAAGTCACAAGAGGAACAGCTAAAGAACCCAAGTATGTTTAACTACAGAAAAAACAACCAGACATATAGCATATTAATCTTAAAATATTGAAATATTGTCACATTAAAAGAAAGACGAGTTTATTCTCTATTGCTGAAGGCAGAAAGCTATACCCAGTGGATTACAGCTACAAAGAAGTAGGCTAGACATCAAGAGGAACTTCCTGACTGTATAAGTTGTCAGCCAGTGGGACAAGCTGCCATATGAAGTAGTGAACTCTCTTTTGCTAGAATTCTTAAACAAATCCATGGTTTTATGTCAACACAACATGCTGTGCAAAAAACCTCAGTCAGCAAGTACATAAGTGAGGTCATTTTTTATTTTCTTTTATGACACAATGCATAGGAAAAAGGAATCACCTTGAGGAACAGAATGGCACAACCAAGTCAATAGTCAGATAAAAGAAATCTGAATGTAAGGCATAATTGTAACATAAGACAATATCTCAGACAAGATCTTCCCTAGAGGAAAGAAGATAAAAAGAACACTCATATTTCCAAGTTATTGTCACTGTAACCTTATATTAAAAGTACTATTAATACATGATTTTGGTTTCCTAGTCAGTTGTCCTTGAAGGACTGACACACTATTTAATTGGAGTTTAATCCAAAATAATTATCATCTTGGATTTTTCTCAATCCTCAATCAGCTACTATCTGAAGTCCCTTTAAACTGGATGTTCCAACTTCCAGCAATTAAACTATAAAGTATCAGAGTTAAGAATTCAGGATAGTAGTCATTTACAGTTTGAAAAAAATAGTAATCTTAAAATCTTACTTATAGATTAGTATTACCAGACTTTAAAATTTCAGCATGTATTTATTAATTCTTACTTAGACTGTTATGCAAATAAGCTTCTACTCTTTGTCTATTATTTTCCAGCGGTTAAATCTTTGGAAAACCCAATCTGAAAAAGGATGGGCCAAAATATAAAATAGTTTTTAGGTGCATTTGTTTTGCTTCCGGGAAAATATAATTCCTGATATAGAAATTATTCAGAAATGCTGTATTTTGTTGCAAAATAACTTTACAAATGTAGAAATAGATGCAGCAGGTTTTGTTCTCCTAATCATAATACTGGGAACATAATGCTGGCCTCAGAGTTTTGCTCATACAGTTCCGCTAAATGGATTACAGATGATCTCATTCCCAGATGTGGGTCACATTCCATTAAAGGCAGGCTGGGTGCCAAGTGAAAGTGGTGCATAAATGGCAGCTATGATTGAAGGCATGTGCTGTCACTTACTATTGCTGTTGGTGATCTAACTATCTGTTCATAACCCACAAGATTTTTCACTCCACCCTACATGTGCAGACACATCAGTCATTTTCACTAACTGTGTTGCTGTGAAAATCAGATGGCAAGGTTTGACATGAAGGGTAGCACATAACCTTTTCCAGCCTTCCAAATACCTGCTTCCATTGGCAGATTTTTCTAATCTTGGCACAACAGCCTTCTCCAGTTCAAAAGTATAAATAGGATGAATTGTTCCAGTCTCATAGCTTTTAAGGAGATTGCTTTGTCAAGACTCTCCTGCCTGAAATGCTTATTGTACTGACCTAGTATCTTATAGAAGAGCAAATGTATATAAATATACTTTAATAATAAAAAGAATAAAAGTGTGACTCATGTCTAGCTCATACTGATACAGGTAATAAAAAATGTTTGTATTTATTCTAAATGGAAAAATGGTCAATGATGCTTCTGCATTCCTGTTTTATAGTTTTTAAAAATTAAGACTTTTCTCTCTTCAAGCGCGTGGAAATGGACAAATTAACTACGGAACTAAAAGGGAAAGCTGACATGGAATACAATGCAATACGGGAAACATGGTATATCTGGATTGACAATAGATATAAGAATAGAAAATGTAAATAATGTATATAATTGTTACGAGAGTATGGAAGTAGTGTGTATTGAAAGATTGGATAGGATGTATAAATGTATATATATATTGTCACAGTATTGTTCAATTAGTAATGGTATTATGTATAAATGGGAAAACCCAATAAAGTGTTGGGGAAAAATTATTTTAATACATGCAAAAATGTATATATATAAAATGTCCATTTTAAAGTAAGTGTCATATGCAGCTAAGCAAATGAATAAATTCTACCGTATGAACAGAAAATGAAAAAGCTGTATTTTCTTGGCCAGTTTTGAAAAGCAAGCATCTTTCATGCAAATATGAAGGCAACAGAAAATATCTGGCATTCTTTGAAACAAGTTGAAGGAAGCAGACTGTGTTTTCTTGAAATATCCCAGCAGCATAGGCTGTGCACCATCTGCTGCTTCTGGGGGTTGTAGCTCTTCAAGTTCAAGTTCTACTTAATCCAGACCTCTATGATTCTTTCCTTCCCAATGATTAACCAAAGAAATCCAGACAGTCTGCATCTAAAGTAGGAAAGATCAGAGAAAAGACATAACTGGGAGAGATGGTGCATGGATCACTACCATCATATAAGTTTAATCATATAAATATAATAATAATACCAGGCACTACATAAATACTACACATAAAACAACCTGGTGCACACATTGTAGAGAATTCCCTACATGGGTTCCAGCATGAGTCCAAAAGTTCCAAACACTACACTCTGGTCCCAGTGACCAACTCAAATTAGATCCTGCAGCATTATGCTGGGATATATTTGCCTTCATTTGTATACTAGTATAACTACTTGTTTTGTATTTGATAAGTCAGTCACTGTTCCTCAATATTCCAAAAAAAATGATTCAAGATTTACTTCAGTTAATTATTTTTTACCATTCTGCAGAATTGTTAATTCTTAATATGTGCTTATTCATTTCAAAATTAATCTGAATGTTTCATGTTCAGAATACACATAACTACTATAGTGCTATTATGTGATCAATTTATCATTTTTAAATTCTGCTCTTAGACTTACAAAAGCTATATGGAAGTATAGAAGTATATGTAATTTAGTGGTTAAGAAGCTGGACTAAAATCCACATGGAAATTCAGACTGATAGAAATTCACTAGGTGACTTGAGCTGCTCACTATCTTAGCCTCACATATCTCACAGGAGGTATATGAGGCTTTCCCCACAGTTATGGGGAAAGAAATTGGAAGAAGGGCTGCTTTATGTTTCTTTGAAAACCTAGTAGAAAGGCAGGATATAAATCAAATAATTTCTTTCAGATGTAGTTTATGTGAGAAGGGAAGTGATTCATTTTACAGCTGAGCCTTTTTATGGAATTCTTCCATCTTCTATCAGAAAATCAAGCCATTCCAAATCTGATTAGCAGTTATAGAAATAAGAGGCTCCAATATTATGTTTCCCCAATTCACCCCCAAATTCCAGTTAACTATTTCTACCCTTTTTCAGGGTACTCCAGTTTCTTAACCTATAAGTTTCCATGTTTGGGCTGGGGCTTGGTTTTTTTTCCCCCTTCACATTAGTCAGTCAGGTTTTGTATGCTTCATCCTTATTTGGATGGCTTTGTGGAGAATGCTAAAATATGCTGCATTTTTTGTTTTGTTTTTGGGGAAGGGGTTTCCATCTCTTTTTGTACTGTAGGAAGTTAGCACCCAACCCTCTCCTAGAAAATTGAAATATCCTAGGAAATATTAAAAAGGCAGAATATTTCCCCTAAAAAGAGTAGAAACTTAAGAACAGAAACACCTCAGAAGCAGAAGCTCACCCCCACTTTTGTTAATGGGTGGGCCATTAAGGCCTGGGCCAGAATACTTTACATAACAAAGATCTCCAGGTAAAACTATAGCAATTGCCCAAAAGCCCTTTCAGTGCATCATCATCCAGCAAGGCTCAACCAAGCCTGGAACTCAGGACAGCCTACAGAGTTGCCCCTGCATGGCCCCATGGGAGTCTGACAACCAATCAGAATACAAGCTCCAATTCAAATCCCAACAAAGGTTATAAAACCAGGCACTCTCAGCATATCAGCCCTTCTTGATCTTTCCTTCACCTTGAAGCATGTGATCATTCTTTTCACTTTGGAGCTTCAAGCCTGTCCTGTCCACCATTAAACCATCTTCTCAAACAGCCTCCATGTTTCCAGTGTCTTTTTCCAAATAAGATACATTAGAATGAGAAAGCAGATACCATTAGTCATAATCCCAAATGTGTTCAGTTCTTTAGTGCAAGTGTCATTAGTCCCAATATGACTTCAGATGCCATGGACTCCATGGAAAAATCAGTTATATAGGTTTAGTTCATGAAAGGAGAGCTAAGCATTATATTAATTAATGATATTATAATAGAAATCTCTCTTTCTATATTCAAACCTTTTACAAAAGTCACAAGAAGAAACTTGCTATTTTTTCCAATCAATAAATTGATGTAAATCAGGGGGAGGGGGAGGTAAACAAGCAAAAAATTTTAAAAACCTGAAAGAGAAGGGAAGCTAAAAAGAGAAATGCTTAAGAACATAATTCTGCTCCAGCTTAAATCTTATTCATGTAATTGCTTTGCAGTGCCTATGGATTTACAATGTATGCACATTTCTTTTCTTTTTTTTCACGCAGTCTGCACAGGATTTCAGATTTCTTGCAAGAGAATATCACAGCCAGCCCTTGTACACACAGTTTATCTCCAGGTAATCAGCTAAATGCACAAAGGTCAGGATCTTTACCATACATTGAATAGCTTTTTGTAAAGAGGCTTAGCCTCTTGATACTCTCTTCTGGTTTGTCTCTAAAAAGAAACAAATGTCATCTTCCACTCCTCATAATTAAGATTATAGTCATAGTAATTAAAATTCAATTTTAACTTTAAAAAATGCATGTTCTGATGTGATTCCCTGCCTATCAGAGGTGGTATTCAGCAGGTTCTGACCAGTTCTGGAGAACCGGTAGCAGCAATTTTGAGTAGTTCGGATAACCGGCAAATACCACCTCTGACTGGCTCCGCCCCCATTTATTCTTTGCCTCCCAAGTCCCGGCTGATTGGCTGGAATCTTCTTTTGTTGCCCTGCACAGGAGAACAGAGCTGGAAAGCAGGTTAGTGGGATAGGGAGGGAATGGAGATTTTGCAGTAACCTTCCCCCAAGAGTGGGGTGGGAATGGAGATTTTTACAGTATCCTTCCCCTGCCATGCCCACCAAGCCACATCCACCAAGCCACGGCACGCCCACAGAACCACTAGTAAAAAAATTTGAATCCCACCACTGCTGCCTATGCCCTTTGTATTTTACAGCTTGTATTCTGGATGGAGCTGGCACACCATAAAAGAGCAGCTATATGGTTTGTGGTTCTTTTCCCACATAAATTTTATCACTGTAAGTTGAGAGGATTGCAGTGGTTAGGGGATGGCCTCTCAGCATCTCCACAGTCATGTGCTGAAAATTTGGGTGCTTGGCAATATGATAACTGCAGTATACCGAGATAATGTAACTACCATTTGCAACTTTCAGCTTCCAATATGCAAAGTTAATGGGAGAAGCCAGATTTGCTTAACAACTGCAGTGAGTCACTTAACAACCATGGCAAAACAGGTCACAAAACAGGCACAGCTGTCTTAATAACTGCCTTGCTTAGTGACAGGAATTCTGGTCCAAATTATGGTTATAAATTGAGGAGTACCTGTAAAATTAAATCCATTAAATCATTTTTTTTTAAAAAAAAATCTCATTTTCTATTCATGTATTAGCTAAGTCTTCATTAACTGACTTTCAGTCAGAATACAGTGGCATTTATTATGTAGGAAAGCAGAAAAAAATGGATCCTTTAGGAATAATATAGCCAGTATGATAGCATATAAAAAGCTGTGTTTTGTGCAATTAAAAAAGAAAGAAATTCAACTGTGACATCTTTTTTAGATGTTATATTTGGATTTATGGGACTTAAATAATGTGAGACTATGACTGTCAGCCTCTTTCCCCCACCTCTTTTCTCACCCAGCTTCGTTTATTTGCTTATGGAGAATCCATACTGCCTTTTCACTCCCTTTCCTTAAACCACTGCCACTATTACCTTTATATCATGTTGTAATCACTATGGAAACCATAAAACAAACAGCTGGCTGCTTCACAGCAAATGCCAAAAATCCTTCCAAAAATATCATTGTATACCAGCAACAGCAGCAGCACAAACGAATTCTTTCTGATGTGGAGTTTTCTCTATGCTTTCCAAGGCACTGCTGAATTTAGCAAGCAAGAATCTTGGGTTAAATGAAGAACAGCCAATCTTTTTTCAGACCAGAAGAGTGATCCACCTCTTGGGCAAACTGTCCATGATAAGTTGTGTGTGGGACATCAGCAGATCTAAAACTGACAGGGAATATAGGGTTCAGTTTCCACCTCCATCATCTCTGCCCCTGGTCATTTTGAAATCAAGGTCTAAAATGGGCATATTTTTGCATCCAAATGTTATAGTATAATGATACAAATTTCAATATGCAGAAAATAACAGAATAAAATAGCAAAACATTCTAAAGGCATGTATAATTCTAATAATTCCTAAAGCACTTCTGAGTTCTAATGTTTTACAACTCTTACTGACAAATCTGGACCATCAAAAGAATAACGCTGTTGAGTCAACAGTTTCAACTTAACTGAGGCATAAGGGCCATTAGTTTGTCCCCAGATTCTGGATCGCTGGTTTTATATCCTGAAGTCAATAGTCAGACAAAAAGGGTATAGCAAACCATTCTATTTTCTTAGTGAAGGAAAATTGTGTCTTCTCCCATAGAAAAAGAGACATTGTTCAAAACAATTATCTACAAGACACATCAATCTTTACAGTTCAGCCCATTTCTTATATATGGGAGTAAACTTTGTTTCTTCCTATATCATAACTAGTATTTCTTCTCCTTTCCATGATTCTCCTTCGTCCACTGCCCACTTTACTCCTCTCACTTCCTAGGTTACATTCCTAGACCTCCCTTAAATGCCTAGGTGTCATTTTCACTTGAAACTCAAGAATTCATCAGCTCATTCACTCAAATGTACAATAACAGGTTAATCATTCTTACAGAATGGCTGCTATGCAGTCAACATGTAAGCATATTTCACCTACATTCATCCTTTCACTACAAAAACCAGTTTGAAAAAGGCGTTTCAGATTTTTGGGGAAGTGAATTCCTGAGTTTAGGTGTTGGCTACCAAGACTGAGCTGTCTTTTCATCCAACACAGTATGAGTCCAGGTATACTGGAAAGGAAATGGCTGCATATCAGATAGAGTGTTAGATCCAGGAAAACTTTCCAAAATTTCAGAACCAAGCCTTTGGGAGAGTTAAGGGCCTCAGAAACAAATAGGATGCTAAGACAATAAACAAAACTGAAGTCACATTTTCTCTATATTTCTTTTATCAGCTTGTCCAATATTTCACCTAAATGTATTTTATGTATGCTATTCTAAGTTTGCCTATTGTAAATGTCATTAATATATTCAATGCAATAGAGGAGTATTTTATTGTAATTATCTTCATTTTTCAAAGTACAGTTGGTAGACCAAGTGTGGCTATCAAGGTTCTGTCTCAATGCTTGGAGATGTGCAGTTTTGGAATTATTCTCTGACTCAATTCTAACAAAGACCAAGTTTCTGTGGGTGTTCGGACATCCAAGATTTGGAGATATTCCACATGACCTTGAATGGTATGAGACTTTAATCAAAGTTGGTATGCAGTCTGGATGTCTTCCTGGACATGCAGTTCCTGCTTGAAAGGCACTTGTCAACTCTGATCCAGAAAGCCTTGGCACAACTCCATCTGGTGTGTATCCTTTCCAAGATCAGGAAGCCCTTCAGCTAGTCACATATGCCCCAGTCACCTTACAGCTTCACTATTGCAATGCTCTCTATATGGAACTGCCATTGCAGAACACCCAGAAGCTTCAGCTGGTGCTGAATGCAACTGTGAGCAGTAATAGACATACTCAATGTGCTCATGTAACACGTTTATACACCAGTTATCAGGTGTTTTTTTTCTCAATATGCAATTCAAGTTGGTGATGCCTATCTACAGAATAATGCCCTGCATGGCATAATTCCTAGTTACTGAGGGACTCCAATAATAATAGCTGCCCATCCTGCAAGGTTAGCACCTGCCAGGTACCTTAGATTAAACAATATCATCTATTGGAACTCAAGAAGATCATTTTCCAACAGCAATAGTTTCTGCCCTTTGAAATTAGTTTCTCCCAATATCTGGATCTGCACCAGAATGAGAACTCTCACTTCAATGCACTTACCATTTTTTAATCTTTATTTTTTTATTTAATTTGGTTTTTGATTGATTGTTGTGAGCCACCTAAAATCACTGAGCTCTTAGAAGCATCCAAATTTTGTAAATTATTATTATTGTCATTCTAGTCTCAGGTAAGAAATATGGGAAAGTGCAGCTTGCATCTATGAAAGATGGGTCTCCTCTGTGTTAATATCCTGATTTTGAAACTTTATTGCAATAAAATAAGCTTGGTGTTCCATCTTCACTGTTATCAGTGTCAAATTGCCATTTATGTTTGACTATTTTGAGGAGAATCCAGACATTTAACAATTGAATTCACACCATTTACCTTTGCTATCATTTTAATTTCTGGTTCTTGGTTCTCTTATAAAGTCATATTTAAATGCATGTATACTTGTTACATTCGTCATCCTGATATTATCTTTGGTGAAGAAGTGGATTATATTGTATTTTAAATAAAAGTAAGGAATGTCTTAAGAGACAGCATGTTCACTGTAATTAAAATTGCAATTAATTAAAATTGCATCTGTGGGAAAACCTCTCAGGTTTGGCTAATCAAGAAATGATTATTATATTATCCCTATCAGCTCCTTGACCCAATAATGATTTGTACATTTATGATTTCCAGATATGATTATGATAATTCGCGAAGTTATTGTATCTTGGAGAGCAATGCTACTGACTAATGTCAACTTTGTAGACCCAATTTTTCTATTGTTCATGTGCTTTATTCTTTCTTTATCTAAGGAATGTACCAAGTGCCCTCAAATGCACTTTTCAGGGGTCACTTGAAAACATATTAATGATAAATTGTAGAATAGAAGAGGGCAGTTGCAGGAGAACTAAGTAAACATAATGATTGGACACTTCTCTTCAAGTCTTCAAGTATATTGAACATAAATGATTTACTTTCTCCAAAAATACAGTTTTTAAAAATGTTTGATTTGCTTCTGATAACACCAAAATAAGTATTGGATTTATTTATAGAAATTAATATATTTATCCTAAGTAATGTTACTGTGAGTACAGTAAGCTTACATACCTACACTGGTTGTATTCAATGAATTACTTGATGATTAGGAAAAATAGAGATTTTATTTATTTATTTTTATACCACCTTTATTATTCAAGGTGATGAACATATCAACACACTTTCCTCCTCCTATTTTCTCTACAACAACAATCTTGTGAGGTGGGTTGAGAGAGGATGTTTTGACATAAGTACCTCTTATATGTATTCTCTGCCTCTAGTGTATCAAAAACGACAAATGCCACCAATCACAACATCAAAGAAAGCTTTCATCTACACAGTCTGAGGATGAGACATACAAGCCTAGTATAACTCCACATACTAATCATAATGTTTGTTTCGTTTAGTTTATTGTGCCATATACAAAGTTGTGGTTTATCAATTATGACATGATTTGGCATATTTTAAAAATCTCATAATTGTGGCTTATTTAATAAATTATTTATTTATTTCTTACATTTCTACAGTGCCTGCCTCACCTAAGTAATTCTGGAAAGGTTACAACAATATAATAAAACAATCTAAAGACCTGAATAAAAGCACCGATAAAAAATAAAATTAGATTAAAGCTTACAAGTTAAAATTTAAAAATTCACAAGGCTAAAAAGGAAAGCCAACAGGAGTGCCCGCAAGCCACCAGCCATACCCAGGATTGCATCATACTCTTAGACCCCGATGCTAATTGACAGAGACAAGTCTTAACACTCATCTGGAAAAATAAAAGAGTGGGGGCTCCTCTTTGGGGTAAGATGCTCCAAAAAGCAGGGATGGCAATAAAAAAGTCTCCTCCAAGATGCCATCAGTCCAAACCCTTTGACCGAGGAGATGTACAATGTCATCCCTGCTTAAGAGGGTGGGACATAAATGTAGATGTGTTGAGACAATTACTCAGACATCCTAATCCAGTGCCATGAAGGGTGATGACCAATACCTTGAATTAAACCTGGAAACAGAAACCCAGTGCAATACGTGTAGCAGAGCTGTCACGTGTGCTGTCCTAGAAGTGCCCAGGATTGCTCACACTGCTCCATTCTGCACTAGTAGCAGCATCTAGATAACTCTTCAGTGATAGCCCATTTAATAATTAAATTATAACTTAACACGATATGCAAACCCAGTCAAAATTACATTTAGGCAAAACAATATCAGTTGTCCTTTTGAATATTGGAAAGTGAGATGAATAGAAATAATTGAAAAGAGATGGTCACATGTATTCCAGCTCTAAGCCATGAACCCAATGAAGTTAATAGAACAACGGTGTCACATGCACCAAAAAATGTGCCATTAGCTACCCATGCAACTTCATTCTGCATCAGATACAAATACAGATACAGATACAGATAATCAGAATTGGAAGGGACCTTGTAGGTCATCTAGTCCAACCCCCCGCCCAAGCGGGAGACCCTACACAATTTCTGACAAATGGCAGTCCAATCTCTTCTTGAAAGTCTCAACTGATGGTGCTCCCACAACTTCCGAGGGCAAGCTGTTCCATTGGTTGATTGTTCTCACTGTCAGAAAGTTTCTCCTTGTTTCCAGGTTAAATCTCTCCTTGTTCAATTTCCATCCATTATTCCTTGTCTGGCCTACAGGAGCTTTAGAAAACAGCTTGACCCCTTCCTCCCTGTGGCGGCCCCTCAAATATTGGAAGACCGCTATCATGTCTCCCCTGGTCCTTCTCTTTACTAGACTAGCCAAGCCCAGTTCCTGTAACCGTTTGTTGTATGTTTTAGCCTCCAGTCCCCTAATCATTCTGGTTGCTCTTCTCTGTACTTTTTCTAGAGTCTCAACATCTTTTTTATAATGTGGTGACCAAAACTGGATGCAGTCCTCTAGGTGTGGTCTTACTAAGGCTTTATAGAGTGGTATTAGTACTTCCCTTGATCTTGACTGTATCCCTCTGTTAATACAACTTATGATTACATTAGCTTTTTTGGTGGCTGCTGCACACTGCTGGCTCATATTTAGCTGGTTGTCCACTAAGACTCCAAGATCCCTCTCACAGTTACTACTATTGAGCCTGGTTTCACCCAGTCTATATGGGTACTTTGGGTTTTTCTTGCCTAAGTGTAGGACTTTACTTTTCTCTACATTGAATTTCATTTTGTTAGATATGGCCCAGTGTTCTAGTCTGTCAAGATCCATCTGGATCTTGAGCCTATCTTCTTGGGTGTTAGCTATTCCTGCCAGCTTAGTATCATCTGCAAATTTGGTAAGTTCCCCTTCTATTCCCTCATCAGTTGGATGTATTCAAGGGTAGCCCCATGTAGAGAAGATTCCAATAGTCTAATCTGAAGGACACAAGGGCATGAGTGACTATGAGCAGACCTCCTCAGTCCAGGAATGGGTACAACTGATGTTTAGTTTAAAAAAGTGTGCCAAGGTTGTCCTACTCATAGGTGCCATCTGCTCCTCTATTTTGCAGGAGCTGCAAATCCACGAGGATGCCCAGACTATGCACTGGGTCAACCATTGCACAGTACAACCCTATCCTGAACCAAAGACAGAATGTCCCCAGATCCAGGAAGACCATTCGGCCTTGCTTGGGTTGAGCTGAAGCCTGTTGCACACCTCCACAATCTCCATGCACTGAGAGAGAACTGAGAAAGAGCATCACTCAGGCAGCCTGGAGTTAAAATGTAAAGCTGAGTATCATTAGCATACTGATTATCCTCACTGCAAATCATCAGATGACCTCACCCAGTGGCTTCATTTAGATGTTATACATATTTTCAAAACCATTAAAACTACTGTTCACAGCACACTGTCTATAAATTCTGGGATTTTGAAGAACCGTTATGAATACAGAAGATGGTTCAGTTTAATTCTGCAGATGAAGAGCACACATTATTGGAACAACAATGATTGTGTTTTAGCTTACAAAAGAGGAACAGGGAATCCTTTTATAAGGATTTTGAAAAATGAGGTCAGGAAATTCTAGACATATGTCTTGGGACCATATAGGAAAAAAACAGATTGTGTAATTTGATTGTGTGATGAAATGATTTTTATTGTTAATATGTATTGTGCATTTTAGAGGTGTCGGGAACACTGGAAATAAACATCCTCCCTTATTAGTGAGCTGAGCAGCTTGATGGAATCAGGCACTTATTGCCTACTTTTTTGTTGCAATTTTCTTAACAGATTTGTCTTACTTCAGTGTTTCTTAACCTTCACAGTTTTAGCCTTCTGGCTGGAGAATTTTGAGAGCTGAAATCTACATATCTTAAGGTAAGATTGAGAAATACAGTACTGCCTTAGTCAATTTCCTTGGGCTGGATCAATCCTGACCCTAGTTTGCAGTGGTGTATTATCCATTAAGCAGACGAAGCACATACTTAGGGCACCAGGCCCAAAGGGGGCACCACAAAGTTGAGAAAGAAAAAAAAAACTAATGAAGATTTGTAAAAAAAATAATGATAAAACTAAACTAAAACGTCTTGTTTGGAACAAGTACTTAAGGGCACCAGTGAGCCTTAATCCGCCCCTTCTAGTTTGCCTTTGGTAATTGTGAGCAACGCTTATTTCTTTTCAGCAAGAAAAAGGTGTGGGACTTTGTTTAGAGGCAGAAATAGTTGTTTGGGGGTCTGATAGAATTGTGTAGAATGGAAAATGAAACTGGCCTCTGTCATGTTTTGTAAAGTAAAGGATAAGGGTCTGGGAAATGACTCTCATCATATTTCAGCTCCCAAAAGTACAGTATATCTACAAAGCAATAGGTTCAGGAAAGCTGCAATTAGTTAAAATTAGTTACTGAGGTCATACGCTAATTGAAATCTTATTAAATTATAGATATATGAAGGATACTAAACACCGCATTCACTATTTTAAATGATCTCGGCCCACTGCATTTTCTGTTACTATAGCAATTTTCTTACTCTCTATACAGAGAGGGCCATTAGTCACATAGTTAATTTTAATATTTTTGCTCTATGTTTAAGGGGCTGACCCTTAATACAAAGCATGTTGATTTTTTTTTCTTTTTGTAATTACCTTTTTTGCTTCAGTTCTTTAGTGAAGGTTTTTTTTTCTCCTGCTTTGCACACTTCTGTAATTTTTCACAGTCATGCCATATGTTTCCATATCCATTCTTTCAGTGAAAACCTTGTGTCCCACACAACTACCTTAGAATTTTGGTCAGATCAATAAAATAATAAATTGGTCTTTTTTTGTCCTTGTCATTATAAACTAATGTTGAAATAACATGAAACTGCACTTTGGTTTGTCATATTGGTGTGAATATATGTGAGATTTAGGAAGGGAAGCACTGTTGGGAAAGGGTTGTAAAAGTTTATATTTATTGTTGACCCTTTTGAGACAGGTCAGGTCAGGAAGTGGCTTCTCATCAAAATACAGGAATTCTGCTTTACTAATATAGCCACATAACCAGAAAAGAATATTGTCAAATAGCCCAAATCTGCAAGGACAGAGTCAGGAAAGCTAAAGCTCAGAATGAACTAAGACTAGCAACAAGTGGCAAAAATAACAAAGATTATTTCAATATATAAAGTACAAAAGAAAGTCAAAGAAATGATTGGTCCACTAATGGGCGAAGTTGGCAAGAAGGTGATGGGCTTCTGCTTAACTGCTTAATTCCTTCTTTGAATCTGTCTTTATACATAAGAAAAAAATAGTCCAACCTCTCAAAAGCGCACTGTTATTGCTGGAGATTTTCAAGAAAAAAGTGGACAATCATTTTTCCAGAAGAGAATAAGAACTCCTACTTTGGGCATGGTGTTGGACTAGAAGACCTCCAAGTTCCCCTTCCAGTCCTACAATTCTGTTATTCTAGGCTATAATAACAGAATCTTGAAAGTCTCACTTAATCTCTTCCTTCTGTCTTATTCCAAAGGAAGTCAGGGCAATGCTTTAAATTTATTGCATATGGCTTTCTTGTTTTCCTGGGCTGAGCCCATGTTTGCTAACCGCTACCACATATCTTCTCCAAAGTCATCTTTGTGGTTCTCCGCTATCAGTCCCTTAAGCACATCATTATCAGCCCTGTATCCACACAGCTTGACAACACTTCCAAAACTGAGAAAGGGAGATACCCTTAATTCAAGGCCTTTTCTCCTATAACATCTTTGTTCTCTAATCATCTATATTTTTTTTGCCTGAGGTAATGCTTAGATTATTTTTGAGCATTGGTTCCTTTTTCAAGATAAATGGAATAGTATAGACATTACATCATACCAGCATGCATATCCATTGTGCGTTTCTCTTTCTGGGTAAGCAACATTATGCAGAAACATAATTATAAGCAATAATGAAAATTACATTGGCATGTACTCCTGAATTATCAGTACAAGCACATACTGTTTATCTCAGACATGTTAGTATTTGTTTTATTATATTTTTCTTCCAAGGAGCTCAAGATGATCTCTATCTCTTTCATACACACATGTGCACACACATTTTTACCATAATCTTATTCCCAATACTATGAAATAAAATCCTGGGGTTTAAAGTTTTGAGAAAAATCTTTGTTCTTACAACATACAAAATACATTTTGGGGGAATTAAGAGGTTTTTCTCTGTGCTGCTTCCCAGTTTTGCTTAAGGAAGTTCATTAACTCCTTCCCTATTATCTTTCTGCTAACATGCCAAAATATTTCATTCAAATATGTCTTAGTATATAGATGAATTTATTAATGAATTAGGTTTGAATTGGTTGAGGTCTGTTTGTTATAAACAAACTTTATTAAAGTTAAGATCATAGCAAGTTTATTGATCAGCCAACAAAGAATTCCATTGACATCATATTCAAAAAAATGATAGATAGGAAGGGACCTTGGATGTCTTCTAGTCCAACCCCTTGCTGAAGCAGAAAACCCTATATTGTTTCAGACAAAATGGTTGTCCAATCTCTTCTAAAAACCTCCAATGTTAGAGAACCTACAACTTTTGGTGGCACGTCATCCCACTTATCAATTGTTCTGTCAGGAAATTTATCTTTATTTGCTTCTCTCTTCCATCAATTTCTATTTTATTAGTTTCCATTCATTGTTTTCATCCATTGTCCTGTCTTCAGTTGCTTTGGAGAATAGGTTGCCCACCCCGCTTCATTGTGGGAGCTCTTTAGATATTGGAATACTGCTATCATCTCACCCTAGTCCTTCTTTTTGTCAAAGTAGACATATCCAATTCCTGTAACTATTCTTCATATGTTTTAACCTCCGCTCCCCTAACCATCTTTGTTGTTCTTCTCTGCACTCTTTTTAGAACCTCAATATCTCTTCACAGAAGATAGGTGGGTTATATAGGAAACTGAAGAACATTAACAACAATGATAAGCATTTTGATGAATTTTTAAATATTACTCTTCCTCTATAATTCTTGAAACTTATTACACCACTAGAGTGTTAGAATTGTCTTTGCTGTATTGCTTATATTGACTAGTGATATTTTGTTGTTAATGAGAGGAAGGGAAGTGCCACTTTCCACTTAACTACAAGCTCTGAATTTGTTCTCATTTTATGTGAGAGCATTTAGCTTGAATTTCAAATATTGAACTGTAACTCTGTGTTTCTTCGCTTTGGGAAGAGTAAGAAAACTAACCTAAGGTCATAGCGCCTGACAAGAAAAACTGAAGTCCTGTCAGGCAGATGCTCCTTGCTTTTTAAAGAAGGGAACTAAGAATATTATGTATTTGTTTGTTTATGTAATACAGTTTATTTATTATTTTACTCTACTAATTCTCCTTCTGAAAACAAAAACATTCCTTTACATATGTATGGTTGTAATACATTCCAGATAAGAATGAGTCACAAAGTGAGAACATGCTGCAGAATCTTTCAATTATTTCAGGTCCAAATTAGTGTATCCATCCAATCAAGAAATTCAAAAGCAATGAAAAATTGACTGATGAGGAAAATGTTAACAAATCTTTTTCTTTGTATTAAGAATATTTGAGGATTTGCAACCTTCTACTTGAATGGTCTGCATATCTGATGACTTCACTGAGTGTTGAAGTCATTTCATATTTTGGAAGATGACAGGAATAAATCCTGGAAAATGTATTTAAATTATGTTTGTATAAGAAACAGTTGGAAACCCCATAATCTCTGTGAATAAAGAGAAAGGAATATCTGAGTGTGGGAATGGCAAGATACAGAAGAGTTTGTTTATATGTCCACAGGCATGTGTGGCTGGGATAATGAAATTGTAAAAACTGAAGCCATAAATCATACCTGAGATCTCTCTGGAGTCTATAAATAGGAAACCCAAAGCATTTTCTTCTATTTAATTTGTAAGTGCAATAAACTTTATCAGCTTTTAGTATTGGAAATTCTTGCAATATTGATATGGTCTTTACTTTAAAAGTTATTTGTATGTTGCCAGGTTTATGAAAAGGAGATGGGAGGGGAGGGGGAGAGGAAAGGAAAGGAAAGGAAAGGAAAGGAAAGGAAAGGAAAGGAAAGGAAAGGAAAGGAAAGGAAAAGCTCATAGGGCTCAAAGGGACTTGAAGGTGTTCTAACACACACACACACACACCCAATTTGCCCAGTGCAGGAGTCCTTATAACATTGTGAACAAATGGTTGTCCAGTCTTTTCTTAAAACTTCCAGTGATGGAGCATCCACAATTCAGAAATGTAGAAAATGATAAAGGACATAATTGACTAGAAATCAAATATAAGTAAATAAACAATATTTACAACTGACATAACATGAAAAATTCATTATTTCACTATTTCATTGATTACTATAAATATTTTATTTAACACAGTATATACAGATAAAATTATTATTTGTCATCTTGGAAAATATTTTTAATCTTTATAAAATTCTAAACATTAATATTAATTAATACTGATAATATCACTCTTAGTTAAGTTATCTAAAAATGTACATGATCTTATGAGAAAGGAACTCTGAGCTTTGTTTGTCTATATTATAACAGCAGCATGATTTTTTTCTGCACAGAGATGGAAAAATTATAGATTGCCACAATATGTGAATGGATGGTAAAGTTAATGAACTGACTGAGTGGCAAAACTAATTATTTTGATCAAAGAAAAAGACTTTAACTGACTTTGTTTCTACATGGAAACCACTTTTGGACTTTAAAAAAAAACTAAAAAAAAATTTATTTTGGAGTTTGACAACTGTTTATAATTATAGAGATGTTATGTACTATTGAATTTTAGAGCAAATAATTTTAAATTTATAATTGTACCAAAGAAAGTTAGAAGATACTCTTTTTCTATTTTTGTTTTTGTTTTCTTTATTCCTTGCACTTTTCTTGCCTTAGTTCTTCCCTTTTATTTTTATTTTCTTATATCTTTTGTAGAAATCAACAACATATATATATTATATAGATCATTAGATCACTTAGATCACTTAGATCACTTAGATCATTAGAGATGAGTATATATATATACATATATATATATATGGTGTTCGGCTTGGTTCGGGTATTTTCCCACGTCATTATAGTTGTGCTTTTAAAGTTGTAGCAACGTTTCAGCAGAATCTCATCTGCCATCATCAGGCTTCTGTATAGTGTTAGTCTGTGAGTCAGACTTTTACAGTGGTTTCAGATTTAAATTTGGGGCAGCCTATTGCTGTGCCAGAATGGTTTTTCTTCATCCTGATTGGTTGGGAGTCTTGGTCTGTGTTTATTGGTCTCGGAGTTTGCTGTGTTCTGCTTGATGGGTGTCTCTAATATCTTCTGTCTGTTTTTGGCTCTTTTGTATCTTGATTGGCTGGCAGCATTGTGTTACTTTATTGGAGGCCTTTCGTGCAGCTTGGCTTCGGGTAAATGGACGGCTATCATTAGTTAGGAAGCTGGGTTTCATCTGGGTGCCTGGTTGGGGTGTGTTTGAGCTGGAGGTATCAGGGGGATCTGTTTGTGCCCAGGGGACAAGGATAGCCGTCCATTTACCCGAAGCCAAGCTGCACTAAAGGCCTCCAATAAAGTAACACAATGCTGCCAGCCAATCAAGATACAAAAAGAGCCAAAAAACAGACAGAAGATATTAGAGACACCAATCAAGCAGAACACAGCAAACTCTGAGACCAATAAACACAGACCAAGACTCCCAACCAATCAGGATGAAGAAAAAACCATTCTGGCACAGCAATAGGCTGCCCCAAATTTAAATCTGAAACCACTGTAAAATTCTGACTCACAGACTAACACTATACAGAAGCCTGATGATGGCAGATGAGATTCTGCTGAAACGTTGCTACAACTTTAAAAGAACAACTACAATGACGTGGGAAAATACCCGAACAAAGCCGAACGCCATACATGTAAGTACCCACGAAAACTTAAGAAAACAAATGGAAGCTACAGGTCATAGCATCAACTTCAATGGCACCAAAACCCTGGCCACTATGGAAAACCCTAGCCACAGAGTCATCAGAGAAGCCATAGAGATTGAAAAAAGACCAGAAAGCATGAACAGAAGAGATGATTCCACCAGGCTGTCAATCATTTGGAAGCCTGCACTCACAAACAAAAAAATCTCCACACCACAAGCCAGGCAAACACCTGGGCACAAACAGATCCCCCTGATACCTCCAGCTCAAACACACCCCAACCAGGCACCCAGATGAAACCCAGCTTCCTAACTAATGATAGCCGTCCATTTACCCGAAGCCAAGCTGCACTAAAGGCCTCCATTAAAGTAACACAATGCTGCCAGCCAATCAAGATACAAAAAGAGCCAAAAACAGACAGAAGATATCAGAGACACCCATCAAGCAGAACACAGAAAACTCCGAGACCAATAAACACAGACCAAGACTCCCAACCAATCAGGATGAAGAAAAAACCATTCTGGCACAGCAATAGGCTGCCCCAAATTTAAATCTGAAACCACTGAAAAGTCTGACCCACAGACGGACACAATACAGAAGCCTGATGATGGCAGATGAGATTCTGCTGAAACGTTGCTACAACTTTAAAAGAACTACAATGACGTGGGAGAATACCCGAACCAAACCGAACACCATACATGTAAGTACACGCGAAAACTTAAGAAAACATATATATATATATACACACACACACACACACACACACACATATACATATACATATACATATACATACATACATACATACATACATACATACATACATACATATATATATATATATATACACACACTCATCTCTAATGATCTAAGTGCTATAGCCCACTGTAACTACATAGCCCAAAAGGCATTAAGAGTTGTTAACCTAATCCTACATAGCTTTTTCTCTGGTAATATCACACTACTAACTAAAGCATACAAAACATTTGCTAGACCAATACTTGAATACAGTTCATCAGTCTGGAAACCGCATTGTGTATCTGATATTAACACAGTTGACAAAGTCCAGAAATATTTCACAAGAAGAGTTCTCCACTCCTCTACTCGTTGCAGAATACCTTATGCCACCAGAGTTGAAATTCTAGACCTAGAAAACCTAGAACTATGCCGCCTTCAGTTCGATCTAAGTATAGTATATAAAATCATATATTGCAATGTCCTGCCTGTCAATGAATACTTCAGCTTCAACCATAACAATACAAGAGCACACAATAGATACAAACTCAAGGTAAACCGCACCAAACTTGATTGTAGGAAATACGACTTCAGCAACAGAGTGGTCAATGTCTGGAATACTCTGCCTGACTCTGTGGTTTCTTTCCCAAACCCCAAAAACTTTAACCTTAGACTGTCTACTATTGACCTCAACCCTTTCCTAAGAGGTCTGTAGGGGCTGTGCAAAAGTGCACCAACGTACCTACCATCCCTGTCCTATTGTTTCTTTTTTATTTTTCTTATATGTATCCATTTCATGTATTCATAACTATGTTTATACTTATACCTGTTATCTTATAATCGCTTGACTAATTAAATAAATAAATAAGTTTTTAAGAATCTTTGAATAATGCTGTGTATTTCTTTCCAGGATTTTTGAATGTTTTACAGCACCACCATGTATAATGAAAGATTTGGTAATCTTTCCTCTTGTTCTCAATTAGAAAAAGAGAAGACATATTACAGAGCTCCTTTTCCCAAAATTTCCTTATCATCTTATACAAGCAAGCCTGGCATTTAGCGCAAAATGAAGCCAGCTTAATTTTATGGAGTAACTTCTAATATTAACTTATAGTCCTGCAATCTTACATGCCTGTTCAAAACAATTGCATAGAGTTCAAGGAAACATTCTGCTCATTAAACAGCCACTGAATTACAGTCTAGGAACTGTAGTCTTAAAGCACTTGCTAGAGAATAAATTCCATATTTCTACATATTTATAAGAGGAAATGATCAAGACAACTGCCCTGGCCTACAAACATAGAAAATAAACCATTCATAATTTGGTTTAGTATTTAAAACAATAAGATGAGCAATACTTTTCATTCAAACATTTAAAATATAGAGAAGTCATTGAGAAAGCCACAGTAGTCAAAAATTCATAACATGTTTTTTTGTCATTTTTCATAAATTTTAAAATAGGTTTAACATAATTTATAAAGTAAAATTCCTTTAAGGACAGTCCATTTCTGCTGTAAAAAAAATAGCAGAATAAGCCATGAATTACTGGATATAACAGTAGTGTATGGCCATACATTACTGTATAAATATGTAAAAATGTCATTTCTGCATAATATAATAACAATAGGAAAGGAAGCAGCTTGACAGAAGTCCTTTCTGAAACACACACTAGAGAAGTACAGATAGTTCTCACTTAGCAACCATAATCAGGACCAGACACGATCATTAGGCGAGACATCATAAGACCACAATGGACTTACAAACTCACTTCCAGCCTTGTCATTAAGGCATCATGTGACCATGAGACTTACAACTTCACTTCTGCCATGCTTGTTAAGCAAATCGCCCACAGTTGTTAAGCGAGACATTGCATGAACGTGACTTGTAATTTTACTGCTGGTTTCTCAATTGATTCTGCTTGTTGAAAGCCAGATTGAAGTGCACAATGGCAGTTGGATAACCACAGGACACTGTAACAATTGTAAAGATAAGGATCAGTCATAACTTTCAGCGCTGACATATAGGTGGTCACTTAACAGGGCAATTGTTAAGCAGGTGTCCTTTTTAACAATCCCTCTAAAAAAAAGAACAGAGTTGAAAAAGTCTAAAAGCAATTACAATTTTTGGCAGTTTGAACCCTGCACTGAATATATTAAACACTTCTTGGTGATTTTGCTCTGAGATCTGGTATTGGTGTTGCATTATGCCCAATAGCTGGGATTATGATAACGGCAGTTCATACTCTCCTTAAGTTCCTTCCCAGATAAATATTTTCTTCTTACCCTTCATTAAATCTTTGTTTTAATACAGTTATGTATCCATAGAATGCATCTCATCATAAGATGTTCTAAACAAGCAGTCTAAAATTATTGCCTTCATTTCAATATTTCCCTCAAGGGGAACTCAGTACTCCCCATCCCAATAAGTCTCCTGTGAGATGTTAAAGGTGTCTCCTAATTAAACTTCATGCAACTCCCATCTGACATTGTGGCGCCAAAGCTCAAAATTGCCCCATTCTGACACACTCCAGGGACAGGCTTAACAGGTTCAAACACAGCTACTCCTTTGACAGACTTTCCATGTACACGTCAGTACCTTTGTTGTTAGTATTTTCAGCTGACTTAATTTTCCTTTCAAGGCTACAGCCAAAGGGATGAGATAAGACAGAGGTCATTCTGCAAATGCCCAGAGGGATGGAAATTAAAGAACTGTTGGGAGGACTGTTGACTCATAAGAGTGGGAACTCACATGACTATGAAACAAAATTATATATTTCTATTTGACTGGTGCTTATCAGTCACCAAATTAAAAATGTTTCATTCGATCTACAATTTTTATACATCTTCTTTTGTACATTGTTTAGATATTTAACACCACCACAATAGTCAACCCACAAACCATGTGCTTTCTTCAGACTCTATAGAATAGGGGTGTCGAAGTCATGGCCCACAGGCCAGATGTGTCACACGCTGGCCACGCCCACCCCTATTTTAGCGAAAGGGGGGAAATCATGATATGTCACGTGATGACAACATAATGTCACAAGTTTGACTCCCTGCTATAGAACGTAAATCTTTTTTCATTTTTTCCTCAAATTTAGTACATTTCCTTCTTCCATTTCTGCATTTTCTCCACACAGTAATTATAAGGACTTTTGACAGAGCATTTGAGAATGCTAAGACCTGCCTTGCCCTGATATTGGGTTTGTTTGTTTTTTGAGCTTATAGATTTATAATGCTATGGTGTTTTTAATTGTTTTTGCAATAATTATACACTACACAGAGTCTGCAGCAATGAAGGGGCATATAGTGATACTGATGAGTAAATCAGTGAAGTAAGAAAAGAATAGGACTAGGCACACAGACCTGCCACATCTCTATCTCAGCTTTTTGCATTCATGTGGGGAATCTGAAAGCTGGATGTGCTTACATCTCTCCATTAATTCAAATGAATGTATGACCAGAGCAACTGTAAAATTGACTGTTTCTTTGAATTAGAATTTTAAAACCAGACATTAACTCTATAAACAGCATTTGAGTTTGAGGTAAAGCAGCTCAACTGATGTTTAAAATAGAAATGGTTTAAGAAGTCATTTGAAAGTCCACCAGTGTTCATCAGGACAGAAAAGCATACTGTAAAACATTAGATGAAGAACACATTTCACATTAAAAGCCCAGGAGGCTTCCTTGGCTCCACCTGGTTGCTAGGAAACATTCGTGTTTCTTAAATTTTTAAAGATCATAGAACTTATTTTTTAATGATTAACACCTAATGATTATTTTTTAAATGTAATAAAAGGAATACATATTATATTATTGTTTTCTTTTCATTCATTTATTATAATTCTTAATGGAGTATATGAACTTGCACTTGATGGCACAGTTCATTAATATCTGGATTGAAAATCTCTTTAAGAGCCAGCATAATATTCAATCTATTTTGATATTTGGTCTTAGTTATAATGAGCACTAAATCCATTTTCCATAAAGATAAAGCTTTTTGAAAGAAAAGCTGGAATGGGCATCAATACCTTTGAGAATATTTACACTTTCAAATTATTTGGGAAGAGTAATGCTCTACAGTTTTATGAAACACTTATCTAGATGACTTCTGCTTTTGAACACTTATTGCACTATTAAGAAAAATTGTTTGTTCCTGGGCAGATTCCTTATAGTTGCAGATAGAAACATTGTTTAGAATAGATACCACTTCCTCTTTTTATTTGTCTTCTAATTTATTTATTCTAATTTATGTATGCAGGCATGGCAAGACTTTCTATGCCCAATATGTGTTATATGTCCAATCACATATCTTTAGATCACAAGGAAACCCGAAGCATCCAGGATTTCTCAATGTTTGTCTGTATGAGTATGGTGCATTTTAACAATATAATTCAAATATATATATATGCAGTTCAAAAAATGAGTGGACAACATATGTAATGGGTGAGCTGTAAGATCATGATCATAATCATAAGAGTCAGGAGAAAGGGCCACAGCTCAGACAACAATCTGATAAGAGAAATCTGAGTTCCAAGCAAAAATAACGATGTAGAAAGCTTCTCAGAGCTGATCTAATTCCTTGGAATATAAAGTCAGCAGAGTGAGAAAATCCTTTCAGACTTGCAACATTACTGTAATCTTGCAATAAAAATAATATTAGTGTTCTTGGTTTTGGTTTCCTAGTCTGGACTACCTGGAAGACTGATAACAAGTGATCCTAGGAACACTTATAGCCCTTGCCAAAATTTCTACCTGATTTAATATCACATAGTAATTTGCAAGAAGAGTTCATAGTTTTACCCAAGATAATCAAGGTGATGGATGAACAGTGGTGATGAGGAGTATCAGAAGGACAGAGGTGAAGAATGAGAAAGTGTAAATGAGAATAGTGATGGTCATACCCACTTTGGATTTTGTCTCTGCCTACTTAATGCTTGGACAGATTCTGATCCAAGATGATGGGATTGATGGGAGTTTAACTTCAAAACGTCTGTATGGAATCAAAATGTCCACCTGATCCATACTACCAAACTGAAGAACTTTGCCTATTGCTTGTCCTGGTGTAGAAATTTAAATCCAGCAGACTGTCGTTAACTTCATTATTCCTATAATAAACATGATATCCACTGACATTGTATGGATACCTGGCATGTTTTTTACATATATGGATATATGGCAACTCTTTGTGTATAAGCTGTTCTTGTTCAACAACCACTCATTCAGTGGACATTTGAAGTTAAAATAGCACTAAATGGATGACATATTACCAGTCTTCTTAGTGGCAACTGTCACAGCAGTCTTGTGATCACATGATCATAATTTGGATGCTTGGCAACCTGCTTGAAAGTATGACATTGTAATGTATCATGAAAATGTGATTACTGTTTTCAAATTTCCCTTCTTGGGTCTGACCAGATAAGTCAACAGAAAGCCAGCAGGACATTGCAAATGGTGATCACATGATGTTGTATCTAACCATGAATGGGATTTGCCAAAGATGTGAACTGGAACTGCTGGCACTGCCATCATAAGTTGGTGTGGTCATCATTTGACATTATGCCTTTATGACTGTAATGCTTAGTGATGGAGTTTCTGATCCCAATTATTAATGCAAACCAAGGTCTACATGTATCTTACTTTAGCTGTGCTTCCCATTTTACTATTGAATAAGTCTCAGGAGAAAAAACTCTAATGATATGAATTTTGAGTGACAAGTATAATGAGAAACATGGAAGACTTTTAAAAATTAAAGTCAGTGTTCTTCTTCATACATGGTGTCTCTTCTGCTTAAGATGTTAATGAGGAGATGTATAGCACTAACCAAGTATGGCAAACATTCAATACGATACTAGAAATAGTAACCACAGCAATAAAAAGGTTCTGCATCTCTTTCAAAATGCAAGAGAAGCCCACAAGTATAGATTCAACATGAATTGTGGAAAGATTAATACTTTATGATAATAAAAATAAATGGAGAGGAAAAAGTTGGCAGACAAGCTTTTCTTGCATTTTTAACAATATAATTCAAATATATATATATGCAGTTCAAAAATGGGTGGGCACATATGTCATGGTGGGAGCATTATGATCATTATAGCAATAGCAATAGCACTTAGACTTATATACTGCTTTACAACACTTTACAGCCCTCTCTAAGCAGTTTACAGTGTCAGCAATTCTAATTTTTTTCAGAAGTCAATTTAGCCATCTCAGTAAACTCTTATCAACAACCAATCATTCATCTATTATAGGTTAATACCTATAATAGATGAATGATTGGCTGTTGATAAGAGGAATATTATGATGGAATATCGCATTCCTTATTCCAGAAGATGATTAACCATTTTACAAGTTGTAGACCAAACAGTTGGGGAAGAAAAAACATGCTGCGACTGCTTGCAATCAGTGTGAAAGCCACAAACATAAGAGGCTGGGAACAGGCAAGAGTCAATTGGCACTTTTCTTTTAAGACATTATCTAATGAAGTTTTGCTTTTGGAAAAGGCAAAGGGCAAGAAAAAAAGAAGAGAAAAACACACAGGTAACCACAAAGAAAGAAAGGCCAATAGTGGCATTTGTATAACTTTTAATTATCTTTAACATAGACCGACCCATCTTTGGTGTTTTATTCCTTCATAACTACACGGCACAGCAACCATTTTTGTAGAAGAACAAGAGTTCTGAAACGATCTTAGCTATCACATTTATACTGGCACCTTTAGCATAGAAGCAAGCTTCTCTGCCAGTTATATTTTCTTTTAGTAATTATGAACATCAGGATTATATGATTCACAGCAGAGGTGATATTCAGCAGGTTCTGACCAGTTCTGGAGAACCGGTAGTGGAAATTTGAATCCCATCACTGATTCACAGTAATATTAGCATTTTAACAACAATCAAGCACTAATGACTGCAGGGATGTAAATTAGTTTTGCTTGTATTTTCTTTTAAATTTCACTGCTGAAAACAGTAACATTTTGTGTTCTTCCTAAGCAGATAATCAATACACCTAAAAATATAGGACACATCTTGTAATATCCATTTAGTTAGTGGGAAAGTTCAGAAATGAAACAAAATAAAAAAAATATTATTGTTGTTCTTAAGCATGATGTTATACATGATCTGAAGACTTTGCCAAACAGAATTAACTTAATTCCTTCTGAATATTTGGAAGGGGGAGGAAGATAGGAAAGAAATCGAGGCCTTACTTTTCACTAAAGCATTTCCCCAATTTACAGTCAAATTTGAAAAAAAAATATTGTGACTATAGCAGGGGTGTCAAACTTGATTTCATTGAGGGCCAGATCAGGATTGTGTTTGACTTCAGGGGGCTGGGGTGGGCGTGGCCAGGTTGGGTATGGCCAGCTCAAAGTCACTTGTGTCAGGGATGCCTGTGGTAACCCAAGCACTCTGCCAGAGAAAACTGGCTCCCGAGCTCTGTTTTTGGCTGCAACGGCCTTCTGCAACCCTCTGCCAGTGAAAACAGAGGTTGGGAAGGCTGAGGATGGCCCTCCCAAGCTTCGTTTTCACTGGCAGAGGCCCCACAGGCTGGTCCTTTGCTGTTTCCAGAACAGCCCTGTGGGCCAGATCTAAGCACCCCATGGGCTGGATCCGCCCCCCAGGCCTTGAGTTTGACACCCCCTGGACTAGAGAGTCACTAAGTTCAGCCACTAACATTAAAAAAAGGGGGGGAAAGAACAACAACAATGAAAATGATCAAAATGCTAGAAAGATATCAAGACTCCAGGGAATTTGCCAATCTCATACAATCATCTAATTACCAATAAGCCTGAGTACAGGGGTACAAAGGAGCTTCATGTGAAATACTTCCATCCAGTTTATGACAAACCTTCTTCCTAGAAGGTCTCACAACATTTGGGAATCTTATTTGCATTGTTTAAAGTTTGAGAGGATTAAAAGGCAAAGTAAGAGATATAAGCCTTTTATATGTTTAATGAAATGAAATGAAATAGAGCAATTTATTCTTTTGGTGAACTGCAAGGAACAAGTTTTGAAGAAGTCTAAAATCCTACTGGAACTGCCATACTCCCATGTGCATGGTGTATATGTTTGTGCCATATTGCTTAAGGGGAATATTCAACACTATTCACCAATTATTACTTTGCATTAGGAAAATATGTAGGATTAGAACCTTAGTTCAATCTTCCAGTTAGATGTATAGCTTGCAGGCCCAAAGTTATATTGATTCTGTAAATCATATATATGTTTCTTTGTTTATTAAGTCTGTGTGTAACTAAAATTATCCATATAAGAATATTCTATGATTGTACTATGTGTTTGTGAGCTTAGTAGGGCAGTTAAATTTGATCACATATAAGGAAGTAGATTCAAAACCAGCACGCACATCTAAATCACTGATTCAGGGCATGAAGAAGTAAAATAACTAACAAGTACCCAAGAACAATAGTTGGAGGAGGAACCAGAGTCTTATCAGGATGGACCCAATAGACAATTCCAAAAGACCTCAAGTAACCTGAGAAAATGGATTAGTCAGCAATTCTAAGTAATGGATCATGGAACCCAGCTATCAAGTCAATCACGAGAAGGGTGGAGCTACCTGAAACCTGAAAAGTTATAAAGATCCTCATAATGCAATAAAATTCAGAAGAACCATTGCTCACAAATGTAAAATCAATTTATGTGTTGAGGAAATTAATAGGTTTAACTTTGCTCTTCTTGTAATGGTTAACTTGCTGGCTGTTTGAAACCACAATCCTATAGTCCTTGAAATATTCTCTAAAGACACTGGCACAGTGAAACTTAAAAGCTTATTCTATTTTCAAGAACTTCTGCTCTTGCATTATAGAACATAACCCATTCTATAGAGATACTTAAATGTTGTCTTAAACATAATGGAATGTAATACCATCTTTATACAATCTTCTGTGTATAGGGCTTCCATTCTATGGTGTTTCCATACACTAAACATCTAGAAACATTTTTTGCTAAACTTAGTTGATAGTTACTGAAATTGCTAGAGAACACTAACCATTCAAGAAAATTACAATGGCCAGATAATCCAGAAAAATCAGAAATAAGTAATAAGTGAAAGACAGTAAAAAAAAATATTCATTCTTCTGTGAAACCATAGAGCAGTGATCCCCAACCTTTTTGGCGCGCGGCCCGGTACAGCATCAGCCGGAAAAGCTCACTGGGGCATCAGCTGGCGCCGCCATCTTTTTGATGAAAGCGTGCTTCCGGTGAGCTTTCTACCGGAAAAGCTCACCGGAAGCACTTTTTCATGAAAAAAGATGGCGGCGCCAGCAAGCCAGCAGCCCGGTAGGAGTTGTTCCGCGGGCCATAGAGCATAGAGCATTCAGTCAGTATTTTTCCTCGCCCAAACTGAACATATTGCTTTTCATTAAGATTGAATAAAGAACAATATTTTTCTCATGAAATTTATCTACAATTTAATTTAATCAGACTTCTTAATTATTAATAATTATGACCCCTCCATAAGCTGCTTTAAATCTGATCCATTTAGTTTTGCATGTACAATAGAGAATCGTAAACCTAATCCATTAGTACAGTAACTATGTTTTCAGAGTTTTCTGTAGCATATTAATTTTTATATAGTCTCTCAAATGCATTCATTTTAACACATAATGTTCCACAATATATCTTTTTTATAAACTAAATGAGAAATTAAATCAGAAAATTTTGGAACACAGTAGATAATTATCCTTATTTGCGCAGAAGTCCATAGAATTTTAATTAGGTCACTTTATTTAAAAATGTGGATTGAACAAAACTTTCAGCATTCTTAGTCTAAGGTGGGTAGTTTTTTTCCCCCCCCAAAGTCAGGAATACTTCTGAGTATCAATAACACCAACTCCCTTTTAAACTATATATACAAACTGAAATTTTGTGAGATTATCAAACCTCTCAAACAAGATGTTGGCGGATTTACTTCCAATATATAGTGTATTCCCATGTGAAATTTCACAAGATGTCATATGAGAACACCTTATGGGACCTCAGCAAAAAAAACTGTATCACAATCTGTGAATCAGGAGTCTAGTACTATTGACTATTACTCCTGCTAAAACAATTAATTTCATCAACTTAATCTAATAGGAATTTTGAAGATTATAGTGGTTATGTACATGATAAGAATAAGTCCATTGTTAACCCTTTACTGAGATCTTAATCACAGTTGTTAGCAATAATATTGCATTGCAAGCAGCAACATGGTATTAGATTCAACCCTACACTCCCAGCATTGCCCTGATGCGGTTCAAGCTCACCTGATAATTACAGCAAAAGAAAGTATGTAAGCTCAATTTCAACATAGCTAATTGGCAGGGTTTCACAGCACATCTAGACACAGAAATTATATAAAACTAATCAAGAAAACTGCAACAATTTTGCAAACTTCCTACCATATGCTATCAAGAACACATATGCAAAGAAACGATAGAACAAATTATATCCATCTTACACTTCACTCATATACAATCCACTATATATTATAAACATGTTGAACTGTACAATACCAGCTAGTCTGCAGAAAATACCATTTCTATAGGGAAAGTTTTTTGCAATTCTACTTAAGGAGCAATATGAGATAAGGCAGGAGTTGCCTGAAAGAACAGACATGACCCACAACAGTAAGAAATATTGGGACATGATTAGAAAGGTAAATAATGACCCGAGGAAGATCCAACAGCATGGCACGGTAAAAATCAACTAAGTGATCCCTCAATAGTTCCTAAATGGCAAACCTCCAAATTATAGAAAAATAAAATGAATCAATAGGAACACTGAGAGAATAACACAAGTAAACAATAATAAGTTGAAGAAAGAGTGGATAGATCACACTGAATGACTACAAACAAAAGCATAATAAAGTAGCAATAATAGTGCATTGGAACAGCTGCAAGAAATACCATTTTCCTTCAAGCAATAATTGGCCAAAATTGACAAAATAGAAAATAAAGAAGCTAAAATGCTCTGGACATTAGAATTTAAATTTGCCTGCCACATAACACACCAGACTTAACAATTGTCAATAAATAAAAAATAAAAAAAAGTCTGGATAATGGACATGACACCACCTGGAGATAGCAGAATACAATAGAAAGAATTGGAGAAAAATTACAACATACAAAAACCTGCAAAGAGAAGTAAAACCACTATGGCAAAAGAAAGCAAAGATAATATTCAAAGGGGACAGATGCTTTAGGTTCAATTCCAAAACATCTGGAGTGTCACTTGTAGCATCACCCATGACAAAATCATTATCAGTCAATTGCAAAGGCACCTTTCGTTGGAACAGCTTACATCAGGGCTGTCAAACTCCCGGTCAGTGGGCGGGATGCATCATGCACTGGCCATACCCCGCCTGGTTTAGCCAAGGGGAAAAAAGTCCCAATACATCACGTGACATTGACGTGATGTGAGTTTGACACCTCTGGCTTACATGATACCTTTAACACCATCAAACACTATCTGCCTATCTCAATAGGTGTGCAAAAATGCCTAATCCAGTCTAAACATCTGGCTGACGTGAGACCAATTATAATAATAGCAGTAGTGGTGGTGGTGAATATTGTTGTAAGTAATTAATAGTGAAACAAGAGCATGCTATGACACAAATGAAATCCAGCAAAATTATTGGCCAACCTACCTTTTTGAAGGATGGCAAGGGATGGTGTCATTTCTGGCTTGCCCCTAACATGCAAAATCTAACTAAATTTCCATATCAAAAATATTGTTTTTTTCTTCTCAGAAATACCAGCAAGGAATTCATTTGATTAGTTGTTTTTTACATTATATTCATTGAATTTCATTCCAATTAGCAGTGTATACTTTGCCATCCCCTGCCTTCCAAAGCCATACTGCCCAAATGATGGAGGAATTGTAGATGTATTATGGACTATTGTTTCTTTCATTGGTCCTCAAAAGACATGCCCACAGAATAGAAAGCAATTGGTGCAAAGGTAGGAGAGGAAAAGAAACCAGCAAATCACCACGTGTTAAATGACATCCATCATTCTGGCCAAAACAGAAGAAAGGATGGAAATCCAGGAAATCATTTTAAGCCACATTTATTTCCATCTGATTTACATATGAGAAACAACAGCTAAAAGCTATAGTACAGTGTTTCTCAATCTCGGAGGCTTTATTCGGACTTCACCTTCCAGAATTCGTCAAGCTGTGCTTTCATGCCCTTAGCCTCAGTAACATTCTGACAGAGCATATAAAGGATTTTGGAGCAGGCATCAAGAAATGATTGCTGGACCTCTTTAATCAGCTGATAAAGGCCCAAATACTGAGCATTATTCAATATATTTAAATGAGCGCTGAGACTCATGAAAGCATAGGCAAGAGTGTCCATCAACCTCTTGACATCATTTGGCAGGGTTTACCATTACATGTTGTAATGGTTGCATTACTTGTTGCAATATAAAGTAGGATTTTCAGCTAATACAAATAATACACTCTGTACAAATTATATTTCTATACTGAGCTTGTAAATAAATGCAGTTGGTGGTGTAAAAAACAACAGCTTACCACAAGAATATATGCTGGCACTACTCCTTTTAAACATCTAAATGAAAGATCAACCAATCCATCCAAACAAAAGAAAGTTCACCTACATTGATGAAGTAACCTTAGCAACACAGGCTAAGCATCACAGAGAAGTAATACTCAGGTCAGGCTGTTCCAACTATACTATCATGATACAAACCAAGAAATGAATATTAAGTAGGATGAGACACAGTTGAATCACAGAAAATAACAGTTATACTTCACAGCGACAGAAGGTCATGCATTTTATTTTAAAACATATAATACAATAATACATAGAAACAAGTCAGTGCCTGGAGCAGTTGTCCAAATGTCTGCAAATTCATTTGGAGAGTTCATCCAGCAACTGCCAAAAACAGTTATCCCCATTATTCCACTGCCATATATTCACTCTGTATGGAAAAATCCCACTTGTGAAAGAGCAGTTGAACTTTTACTGAACCACAGCTACCAAATTATATCATTCATTTATAGTTTGCTGAAACAAAGAAAATTGCTAATTTTCACTGGAATATCCCTCCAGACATCCAAACAAGTGTAGCCAGTCAGAATACGAAACCAGAGGAAGCTTGCCGTTATTTCTATAATCACATCATGGAAGTGAAACCATTAAGGGCATAGAAAATCTTTCTCAGACAATAAAAGCATTAAATGCCAGAAAACTTCTGCTTGAAAGGCACTATGGCAGATGTAAGTTATTAAAAGGATGATCAGAGCATCAATGCAAAAAAGTATTTCCCTGCTGCATCAAGGAAAGAACTAACCCTCTGAAAGATCTTGGCCACCTTCACATCCAATTTTAAGGATTTGCAGTTCTCAATATCATGTAGGCTGCACTTCTGGAGTTCCAATGAGATGCAGACAATTAAACATTTCATGCTTTTCACCATTGAATTGTGTAACAGACAGTAACAGAAAGAAATATATTTTGAAGAATGGGCACAAGATCAATATCTTATGGGATTCCGCATTTTGTCATTTATAAATTTTATTTATGGATTTATTTATTGCACACAAAGATGGCTAATTTATTCTACACTTGAACTATCTTAAATAATTCAAATGATCTTTGCATTAGACCAAATATGAATTCCTATAATACGGTCCAATTGCAAAATACTGTTATAGGTTAGCCTTGTTTTACTTTTGTCTCTAAATCTGCTTTATATTTCCATTTTAGTATTAGTGAAAAATCAAGGTGAACATCATCTTGCATTCACCGAGAAGAAGCATGCAAATCCACTCACCATTTTGCAGGTGCATTTGATTTTAACCAGAGATGGTATTTAGCAGGTTCTGACCAGTTCTGGAGAACCGGTAGCAGAAATTTTGAGTACTACCTCTGACTGGAAATTTTACAGTGTCCTTCCCTGGCCATGCCCACCAAGCCATGCCCACTGAACCGGTAGTAAAAAAAAAATTGAATCCCACCACTGATTTTAACTAAACATTACTAATTTTATCATTGTTACTTTTTCTCATTATTAACCATATGTAGAATATAGCAATGGTCTTGTTTGTAGGCACTTAGTCAGAAACACTTAAATAGGCATGAGCTACTACAAACATTTTCAAAGTGCTTTTTTCAGTAATCAACAAAAAAGTATTTTAAAAAAAACCTTTGAAGTTAATGGCACTTGCTCAAGCATTTTCCTCCCTGGAGTTGTTCTGGAAGGAAAATATAGGCAAATTCCTTTTGAAGCAGAATATTATTCCTGTGGCATGTCTTTAACAGAAACCAGGAAGACTGGGTCTTCCAGGGATGTGGAGCATGATGAGACAGCCAGAGTTTGTGAGCTTTTAAGTCTTAACCTTTAGTTTATTTATCTTCTTTTTGAGCATAATCTCTAAAGCAATTTCTTATGAAACTGTCTTCCATTGCTCTGAGGGAGGACAGAGTAAAAGAAACAGAAAGCCTTGTAAATTATCTGAAACCCCTGGAAATAAACCTAGATACGGTAATTTATTGGTATACCTGAAGGTTATACCAAAATGTTTGGCTTTGAACAATCTGTTTGAAGATTACAATTGAACATAAAGAAACTGAAAGGGTGTGAAATTTGATATTTAAAGTAGACAGTGTTCCCAGAATATTATAAAGGGAATTTTCCATTTCAAACTATGCTTTTAAAGAAATTGCTCCCTCATTATAGAGGTTCTGTGAGCATTCACTGAAAGTTGTTTACACATTGGAGATCATGAGGGAAAGATTCAGATAGTAAAAAAATGGTCCTCACTAGAGATGGCTAAGCGACGCAGTGGTTCAGTGGCTCACCACACTGAGCTTGTCGATTAGAAAGGTTGGCAGTTCGGCGTTTTGAATCCCTAGTGCTGCATAACGGACTGAGCTCCCATTACATGTCCCAGCTTCTGCCAACATGCAGTTCAAAAGCATGTAAAAATGCAAGTAGAAAAATAGGGACTACTTTGGTGGGAAGGTAACAACGTTCCGTACGCCTTCGGCATTTAGTCATGACCACAGAGACATCTTTGGAAACGCTGGTTCTTTGGCTTTGTAACAGAGATTAGCACCACCCTCTAGAGCTGGAAATGACTAGCACATATGTGAGAGGGGAACCTTTAGCTTTAGCTTTTAGGTAAAGGGCCATACCCAGTAACTGGAAGTGAGGGTGTGTACGTGAAATCTCAAAACGAGTCAAGAATTACTTTTTCTACAGTGCTATAACCCCAATAAACTCTGATAACCAAGTCAGTGACGTTTAAAAAATGGAAAGGAAAACAGCCTATCATGTAGATCACGGGTGTCAAACTCAATTGCGTCACATGACATTCTATGATGTATAATGATATTTTTTTTGCCTTTGTGGATCCTGGGTGGGCATCGCCTCCACATGATGGGCCATCATGGGCCATCAGTTTGACAGGCATGATGTAGATGGTCTTTTGGCCTCTTTTACTCTTAGAGACATATTACCAACATCACAGATTTAAAATATTGCTGAAGGAAAAAAATAACTATTGCCAAGAGATAGCTAAACTATGGAAACATACCCAGACAATAATATACTTGCAGTACAAATATATGTACAATAAAAAATCAGCCTGTAGTAACAAAGTTTCTTACCAGGGCAACTTCAATCTCTTCCAACCACATCCTTATTAACAAATGAGGCAAATTATTTTAAGAATTTACAGGATTGTTGTTTCCAAAAGATTAGAGAAGCCTTGAGTGAAATTGATGGTAATATATCTGGCAAATACCTCAACAAATTCTCTTTTTCTGATGACTAAAAGAAATGTTCATATAGGTCAAGGATCTTCAAACTTGACAACCTTAAGACTTGTGGACTTTAACTTCCAGCATTCCTGAGCTAACATGACTGGAGGAGGAATTCTGGGACTTGTAAGTCCACAAGTCTTAAAGTTGTCAAGTTTGAAGACCCCTGATTATATACTCAATACAAATGAATGCTAAGCTGACATTTATCAATTTCCCAAAACCTAAAGGCTTCCTCTTACTGATGGAACAAAGATTGCATTTGGTGCAAACTTTCACCCACTTAGATTTGTTTCAGATATTTTAAAGGTGTTATAGTTGTATTACAATGGTGTGACAGTAAGGACACTGGTAAGTTTTTGACTGTTAATATGGCACACCTGGTTTATCAATTTAAATATTTCCTTCAGGCAAGACAGCTTGAAGTAACTAGATTTTTAACTATATTTCTGTAACATTTATAAATCTAATTTATACAAATCCAATTGTAAATAGGAATTACTTATTTAAAATAACAGAACTTATAAATACTTTAAATTATTTGCTCTCTTTGGAACAAAATTGGATTATAGTTGAATTATCCTGATTAAAAGAACAGTTGATTAATAAACAGATACAATCACCATCTATAATTTCAACCCCTTCTAATCTTAAAAGCTCTGAAAAGGATCAATCCATAAAATAATGGAAAATGTAAAAGAAAGGGAGAAGAACAAAGGTAAGACAACATGGGACAAAACAGCCAAAACCACAATGACAGCTAATATAACCTTACAATCTCAATAGCAATCTGATTCAGGTGTTATATGAAAACAATATAAATGCCTTCCCAAGAGACAGCAAATAATATTGCCCTGTGCCATGGTGATCTATGACCCTTGCATCCACCTCAATGTATTTTCTCAAGAGCCAATCACAGTAGTATACAGCAGTTGATTAATATTAATAATTGTTGAATAGCAGGTAAGAGATCCAAATGTGTCGCTTGGATTTAATAAGCAAACAAATCCAAGACTTAAACATGTCAGATGAAATAACACCATGCTGTGTCTGACACCTAACCATTATTAACATAGTTCAATGGTAATTTTACTTAACTTACTGTTATTGTATACCAGGGGTGTCAAACTCGCAGCCCGCTGGCCGGATGTGTCACATGCTGGCCCCGGCCCCACCCAGTTTAGCGAACGGGAGGGAAAGTCCTGATATGTCATGTGATGATGCCATGACAATGTAAGTTTGACACCCTTGTTGTATACAATATATTATACCTATTCACCACAATTTACAAGTACTGAAGCCATCTGGATGATTAAGGCAATGTCCAATCAGTTTTTAGATTCTTTGTCATCTGTTTCCAAGCCCCAACTAAAGTTCTCTAGCATACCATAGTATTACATACATTAATATTCAATTTGAAATATTTTAGTAATGTTGCAGTTTTATATACTGTCTTACTCATTGTTATTTTTAATATATATAGTTTAATAGCATGTCTCATACATAGATGTACATAGTTGCATTAATAGTTGACTTTGAAATTATATATTGACTCAGAGTTGTATTTCTGAATGTACCATGCTTGACCTTGAAGGTATACACAAATCATAAATCATGGGAAAAACAGCCTTATATCACTTAATGGAAAATTACTGTTATTATTATAGTTTTAAAAATATACCACTGTAGACAAATTAATTTCTTGAGTGCTGTTCTGCCCTAGATTCTTTGACTTTCATTCTGAATTCCTGCATCTTTGTGTAAGTCAAGTCAGACCTTTATCATAGCTCTTTCAAGCTGGCAGTCCTTTAATGAAAAGGGTTCCTTTTATTAAATAATTTTGCTGCATCTGAGAAAGTCAAATAGGTGGAAGAATCTAACTAAATTTTTATCTGTTCTCATTGTAGTATCAGAATTTCAGAGGGAGAGGGAGAGCGAGAGCAAGGGAAAAGAATTTTTAAAAGAAGAAAATGAAAAAAAGAAGAAACAATGAAAAAAAGAAAGCGTAAAGAAACACCCAATTTTGTTATCATTAAGCCCTGATCACATGTACTAATATTGATTGGTTTTCATTATACCAGTAGAAAGTCCATTTATACACAAAACTGAAATACTAAATTTATACTGTTTTTTAAGAGTAATCTTCATGTTCTGGAAATCCATATTGCCTGATATTCATAGAATTATCAAAATTCCAAATGTACTAAAAAGCTGGATGTATTCTATTAAGCCCATAAAGACAGTGGTGGAATTCAAAATTTTTTACTACCGGTTCTGTGGGCATGGCTTTTTGGTGGGTGTGGCTTAGTGGTCATGTGATTGGGTGGGCGTGACGAATTCAATGTCATTCACATCAAGGGGTGCCTCACCTGGCCCGGCCATTCCTTGTCACCCAGCCTCAATTTATCTATAGTTCTGTAAAAATGTTGTTCACCTTTTTTGACTTTATTATCTGCATACTATAGATGGTTTCATGGACCACTGAAAGGAGGAAATGGCTCACATGCTTTACTCAAGAGTGTGATAGGCAACAGGCTTTTAAGGGGCTGCCACAAAGAAAAGGGGAAAATGTATTTTCCAAAGAAGTAGAATGCAAACAAGAAGCAATGGATGGAAACTGAACAGAGAGAAGCAACCTAAAACTAAGGAGAAACTTGCTGACAGTGAGAACAATTAACCAGTGGAACTGCCTGTCTGGGTGCTCAATCACTGGAAGTTTTTAAGAAAAGACTGGACAGCCATTTCTCTGAAATGGTATAGAGTTCACCCCAAGGTCCCTTCTAATTCTGACACCTTTCCCAGGATTTCTACTCAGAGTTTGGCATCCTCAGTTTTCTTGCCTGAGCTGGGGGTTGGACTAGAAGACCTCCAAGGTCCCTTTCAACTCTTGTTAAATACATGTGTATTTTATGCTCTGCACTATTGACATTGAATGCATGTAAATCCTGAAAAATATGTGGTAGCCCTGGGCAAAAGAAAGGCAGAAAAATCACTCTAGGTGTAGGGACAGTGTAAAATATTAACACATGATAAATGATGGGACAATTAAAAATAATAGCACAGAGTTTTATCTCTCTCTCTCTCTTCCTATTTTTTTCTTTCTTTCTCTCCCTTCCTCTCTCTTTCTTTCTTTCTTTCTTTCTTTCTTTCTTTCTTTCTTTCTTTCTTTCTTTCTTTCTTTCTTTCTTTCTTTCTTTCTTTCTTTCTTTCTCCCCCTCTCTCTCTTTCTCTCTCATACACACACACACACACACACACACACACACACACACAGCACTTAACAGACAAGCATTTTGGAAGCAGCTCCTTTAAATTTCTGCAAGGCTGGAGTGGATTCCCCCACCCCCTCTGTCAGGCTGCACTCCTTCTCACTCCAGCACTTTAAAGTCACACACGGGGAAAGCAATACTTGCAGCATCCATGGGGAATCCTTGGAGAAGTTTTTAAAGGACCTGCTTCCAAAATGGGGAGAAAGAGGACATGGTGAACGGAAAGCTAGGCGAGCGATTGCAAGTGAGCGACTGGGCGACTGGGTTGGGGGCGTGGCCAGCCAGGGGTCACCACCAGTTCAGTGACCCATGCCAAATAACCGCTACCAGTTCGCCCGAGTAGGTGCGAACTGGTTGAATACCACCTCTGACTGGTACATCCATGGACTTTCACTTTCCTCTAAAATAAGGATCTCTATAAATAATAATACTGCTCAGAGTCATCTTGCACAGTGGGTGGCATATACATTTAATAAAAATTATAATAAAGTATTAGGCTGTTAATAAATTAGGCTGTTATGAAGCCCTTAGGGGAAAGGTCTGATCTTATCTGCTCTAATTGATTTGTATGCATTTATTTATTCATTCTTCTTTACTGATTCAATTTTTTATTCAATATTAATTGGAATTTTGCATTCATCATCTGTTCCTTTATTTAGCTCATTAGAAAGACTTTGTATTTGACTAAAATAAAATGTACTATAAAGTCATTACAATCTAAACATATATTTTAAAAATAATGTTACTCAAGCATGACAGGAAATCATCACCAGGTCTGGTTCAATGTCTTTAGTGAAAACCTAGCATTACGTTAGGGACATAAATTCTGATTAATTAATAAAGCAAAAGACAGACATAAAATTTGCTTATTTTACAATTCACGTAATTGCAGAATGGGTTTCAACATGGCTCTATCCTAATAGTTGTCATTAATCTTTCATAATATGGTTATACCCAGCAGTAGCATTGCATGAAGCAGCCTATAATCCCAGAGCACTACTGCAGTTATGTCAACTGTGAACTGTTTTTATGTTCTTAATCCAGCCTTTGTCAACCTCATGACCTGCAGATGAGACCATCTCTTACAATTCTTATATAGTACGATTACTAGAAAAGATCCTAGAGGATACTTGATGCATCCCTTAGTCTTTACAAACAAATGCCTTTAAGATGTCTTGGATTTCAGTTATCATCAGAAACACACACACACACACACACACACACACACACACACAAAATTTTTATTTTCTAAAAATAATACATTGTTTTGTCCATTTCTATGTAGTTGCTCAGTTCTGGTTATACCTGTGAAAATAATTTTCAATTGAAGAAGGATGCTTATGCATACCCTTCAATCAGGACCAAATTTTGGATGCCTTCCTTAACTGTAAATTATTAAACACCTTTAGTTACCCACACCTGGAATGTTCCAAAATCAAAATATATTATCAAATCAATTCAAAAAATAATATGGGATATATATATATTTATATTAGATCAACTAATAGATAATAATGAGTTTTTATCATTTTGGGTATTAAAATAGAAATACCATTTATCAGTTGCCACCTCCTGGCAGTATTTACAATTACAACATTTATTGACATTTCAATTTGGAACAGCATTTTCAGCCTCAAAGACACCCAACTTATTACAGAGGATCATTAAATCTTATGAGGCCAAAAAGCCCACAATCAGTCTTTATAAATATTATCAATAAATCAATTTAATTGGCAAACTTTAAAGACTAAATGAAATAAACATTTGGAAACACCCATTTCGTTTAAACAAGGGAAATGCCTTAACCTCAGTACCAAAAAAGTCATTGGATTTTAGATTAAAATGTAGATAGCAAAAATATTAATTTGGACTAATTGGTCTCCTCCTCAGTTATACAGAAAAAAAATGATTAAATAATTATGTAATTAGATATGAAAGTAGAACAATGCTTCTTTAAAATATGTATATAATAGTATATATAAATTTGATTTTCAAAAAAAACTAATATACTTGAATGCACAAAAATTCTTTTGAAGTATAACTGGACTATAGATGGAAATGGATTCTCCATGCCATTACTATTGCCAGGGATTAGTTCTTCAACACTGAAAAAAAACAAAATTTTGGTTTATTTATTTATTTATTTATTTGATTTGCCAATTGTTTACAAGATAATAAGTATAAGTGTATACATAGTTGTGAATACATGAAATGGGTACATATAAGAAAAATAAAAGAAGAATAAGAGAAACAATAGGACAGGGACGGTAGGCACGTTGGTGCGCTTATGCACGCCCCTACAGACCTCTTAGGAAAGGGGTGAGGTCAATAGTAGACAGTCTAAGGTTAAAGTTTTTGGGGTTTGGGGAAGAAACTACAGAGTCGGGTAGAGTATTCCAGACATTGACCACTCTATTGCTGAAGTCGTCCAGTGGATTGAAGACCCGATGTTACATCAAATGAATTGCCAATAAACATAGGTTATGCTGTACAATAACAATGAAATATGGTTATCTTTACTGAAAAAAATCTTAAAAGTTTCATATGTATTGATATATGCATGATAAACCCTTACACGTATGGGTCGTATACATGTAATTGTATTGTTTTCCTGTTTTAAAACATTTTTATCTTTGTTCCTCTTGAAATAAAATAGAACCAACCAAAATTAAATGAGTCAAAATCTAAAGAGAGAGGGACTGAAGATCCAGAGTCTCAACTGGAACCACTTTAATATAGTAAAATATTGCCATACTGTCAACATGTGTCTAATAATTGCCTAAACACCAAGCAATGAGAAAATACCTGTTTAGTGTTTAGTTGATTCAGTTGGTATGTCTTGTGAGTACAAGAACTATGAGAGAAAAGTTAATTGTGTTGCTTGACTGAATTTCCCACAAATTCCAATATTTATATATGTAATATTAACATGGGGGATAGATTACACAGAGTTGATCCTGATAAGAAGCTGCTGCTTTCTAGAACTAACTAGTAAGCTATTTTCTTTTTTTACAATAATTTTTGTTTTTCTAACTTGTCTCCTTGGTCTTATTCAAGCTAGCAGGTCTATCAAGGAAAACTAGCTGCATGATATTATAGCTTTCCTGAAACATAGAAAATGCTGAGGTTTTCTGTTATTTTGCTTTGTTCAAGCAATTAAACAAGTAAGTACAATTTGGTGTAAGAATATGCATCAGAAGAAATCATTAGTTTTATTTCTCCTTAGTGCAAAATGAGAGTGAAGCTTTTTTGTTTATATAAGAACAGTGGCAGCTTGGGATAAGACCAATGGTGGGATTCAAATTTTTTTACTAGTGGTTATGTGGGTGTGGCTTGGTGGGTGTGGCAGGGGAAGGATACTGCAAAATCCCCATTCCCTCCCAACCCCACTAACCTCATTTCCAGCTCTGTTCTTCTGTGCAGGGCAGCAAAAGAAGACCCAGCCGGTCAGCTGGGACTTGGGAGGCAGAGAATAGATGGGGGCGGGGCCAGTCAGAGATGGTATTTGCTGGATCTCCGAACTACTCAAAATTTCCGCTACCAGTTCTCCAGAACTGGTCAGAACCTGCTGAATACCACCTCTGGATAAGACATTGGGGGTTTTTTTCTCTCCTTGTTCCCAGGTTTTCTGGATGGTCAGATGTTAGCAGATTATATTTTTAAAAAATATTTCAGCATTGATGCAAAATGGGCAAAGTATGGGAAGGAACTTAGGCTGAATTTGAAGATGGGAATCCCAAATTAAGATGTTAGTATCACATGTAGCATGGGGGCGGGGTGGAGAGAGAGAGAGAGAGAGACAGAGAGACAGAGAGAGGACTAATGTTGATGCTTTGTAATAGACCTGTGCATTATCAACTTCAGTATTAATATTTATGCATTACCCTGCTCCAGTAAACTAAGAATTCTAAAGAAAAACTATTTTATAAAAGCACAGTATCCTTCTCTGCTGCCAAGATCATTCCTGTCTTCAAGTTTTTTCCGTTCTTGTGTTGCTTATATTTTGCTATCCTTTTCAAATATCAATGTATAAAACGTAGCTGTTAAAAACTTTCATTTCTCATTGCGCCTTTATGGGATATTTTCTCATCTTAGCTTTTTTCCAAAAGCTAAGAAAATATGATGAGATGAGAAAATATCATGTAATTTGTAGTTTTATTTTGTACCTGTTGGAAGAATTATCCTTCTGGGTTCAGTTCCAAGTAGGGAAAAAAGTCACTGGAAACATGGAGGCTGTTTGGAAAGATGGTTTAAAGGTAGACAGGACCACATGGCTTGGAGCTCCAAAGTGAAAAGGATGATCACATGCTTCAAGATGTTGGGTGAAGGAAAAGAAGGGTGGGCCAAGATGCTGAGAGACCCTTAGTTATATACCCTATGTTGGGCCTACCTTAGTGTTCCCTGTTCCTGTGTAAGAAATTTATCCCATTGACTGTCAGACTCCCAGGGGCAGGGGTCTTAGCTAACTTCGTAGGCTTTGTCTGGACCACATGGCTTCACCTGAGTGCTGCCTGATGTAGTCTTCCCAGGCCAGGTGGTGAGATGGGTAGAGGCCTTTGTTATGTAGAATACTCTCGCCCAGAGTATTAATGGCCCACCCATTAACAAAGGTGGGAGGTGAGCTTCTGCCTCTCTGAGTTTCTACTTCCCTTTTAGGGGAAATATTCTGCCTTTTTAGTATTTCCTAGGATATTTCATTTTTCTAAGAGAGGGGTGGGTGCTAACTTCCTACATAACTTTGATAGGGAGTGATTTTTTTTTAAGAATTAAAAAGTGTAAAAACTTACATTCGTTTTCAAATAATAACAGAAACTCACTGTAAATATATTTGATCAAACCTGCCTTTAATAAAAGTAGCATCAATAAAACCTTTGAGAGCTCTTTTCATATTTTTAATGCACTGATACTTTTTTCGGGGTTTTTTTTTCTTTTTCTTTTTAAAAAGAAAGTCAGGCACACTTTAAATTACTGACTGGAGGGGAACTAATTTGTACACAAACACTGGTGCATATTCAGAAATGAGATTGGGAAAGAACAGGAAAAGTCACAGGCAGGGGAATTGTCAGATAAAAGGTATCTTAGTCCACAGCAGTCATGTGGGTGTGCCAGATGTTTCTGAAGGGGACTTCCCAGGCTAGTAAAATGGACAGAGAGAATTACACTTGTTTGCTTTCTGTCTGGACTACTTTGCAAGGCTGATACTAGATACATAAGAAAATAATAAATGGTAACACCATTCTACTTATTCATTGGCAATTTTGATCACAAGTTATTCTGTCTCTTAAATTTTAAATTTGTTAAAGAAAATTTGCTTTTTACAAAAATGTCAAATGATGAGAAATATGCCAAATCTTTGGGCAATAGTTCTCCCCATTAGTCAAGCCATTTGTCACCAACTTTTCCCCCTTATAAAACTGCTCCTTGAAATGCTGTTTCTAAAATTATATTTCAACTAGAATTTTTGGCAGGAAAATTCCCTATATATTTAATACAATCAAACAAGATTATTTTTAACAGTAAATAACCTCCACAAAGTACTTGTAAAACATCTACAGTCAAACTTTAAAAACTAATGGAATAAATATTCTCTGATATATTATTTACACAAATAATCCTCTCATAATAAATAGTAACCAATGCATAAAGAGCATCTATTTATCATTATATACTTTCCTGAACAATTAAGTCTTCAAATATTTCAGAAGGACAGTAATGCAAATACCAGTTTCTAGATGGAAACTGTTCTGCAAGGTACATAATATCTCTGGAAAAGAAGCACCATAAGCTCTTGGTACATAGGTGGATTGATTCTGTTTACAGAATGTGATACTGAAGATATTTGAAATTAGGCTAGAACAAGAATGGGATATGCACTGCTTGTACATTAGATATTTAACCAAAAAAACCAAACATTTAACCAAAAATGTTTTTATTTTGCTATACATTACATTTATCAACTTAGTGTATAAATGAAAAAAGGAAAATCCATGTAAAATCTACATAGGTAATACTTTGATAGTGCCTGCACATTTAGTTTATAGAATTTCATCTCATCTCTTAAAAAGCTAGGGGGGGAAAACCAGGAAAAAAGCAAACAATGCTTTTTGATCAAGTAAAAAAAAATTTTGAGCCAATGGAATAACTTTTTTTCTCTTTTTACATTGTAATGATCAATCGCTCAAGGAAAATAATAGCAAATAAATTTAGCGCGAATACAAGGATGTTTACACTACATATAAGCTTAGAGTTCAGTGCTGGTTTAAACAAGACAAGGCTTGAAGTAACAAATGCACAAGGAATTATACTGTCAATGGCTAGTAAACATGATGGCATAAAAATTTCCAATCTTCAGAATCAAGGTGTTTCTAAATATCAAGTTTTGGCTAGCAACAATACAATCACAATTTACAAGATTTTTGGTTTGCAGAAAGTGTTTCCCATTACTCCTTTAAACAAAAAACAATGTATTAAACTCACAGAATTAACTGCTTATATTTCTGAACCTTTTGAAATGAATGTACACAGGAAGCACAATGATATATGTTAGAGCATTTTATGATTAAAATGTGAGAAAGGGTATTACATTGGTGCAAATATTTTTAATATCTAAAGCAGGAAATAGATGTGTTTGAAGTTAAAGTTAAAAGTAGAGCATAGAGGCCCCAGAAGCAACTCATAACCCACTTCCAAGTAAACACAAATTAATCTCTCTTGACTCCGGTGCCCTTCCAGCTTCACTGGGCATGCTGGCAAAGAGTTATTAGAACTGTAAACCTAAACATAATGGAGGGTATTGATGTGTGAGTATGATTGCATTGAATAGCCAGCTTCCACTTGGTTGTTATCACTCTGTAGGTGTTAAAATTACCCTACATCGTTTACATTACCAGACATAGCCAGACTATTACTGTAGGGTCTTTCTCACAGACTCTTGAGTAAAAGCCATCTCCAAAATTTGAAAAGTATGGACATAACATCAATTAAGCTATCTAGGCTAGAGAAGCATGAGCTAGGCAGTGAGCTAGAAAGACACATTGCTTTGGGGAAATGGCTTCCATGCTGGAGAAAGATGTATATTCCACTGGTTGCCTGTGTGCGTGCATGCCTGCCTGAAAATTATCTGAATGAATCATAGCAGTGCATCTGATCTCATCCTTGGTGGTTGTTTTTAATCTCCTTGCTGATTCTGCTTTTTAAACGTAGCCAAAGGAACATGTCTGAAAGAAAAAGAAGGGATGCCAGCCAACCAAATATGTACTTAATGCAGATGCCATTAATAAATCACTGTTAGTTAAGATATAGATTAGGTGATGGGTGGCAGATGGGAAGAAGGAATGTCAAATTGCTTTTCTCATATAGATTATTGGATTAACAAGGAAGCAGCGGGTGTGTGGCAAACCAGTGTAACAAATTGCCATTTTAAAAAATGGAGCTCATTGCAAGCTGGTAATAATGCCATGTCAGCCATTAACTCTCTGGAGAGCTACTCAAAAGCAGAAACATCCATCTTCTGAAAAAGAGATGGCCACTGGCACTTTAGGATATACACGGATGTAGTTGGCTCCAATTTCATCCCTCCTCCCTATTCTTCACAATGTATTCCTGAAAGATGTTATAAAAAAACATGATCGCTAATAGCATACGTATATCTAAAACTATCTTAGAAAAGAGCCCGTAGTAGATATAAATAGGGGAAATAATTAGTTTTATTCAGTGAATTTATCTATTTTATTCTGGGAAATATTTGGTTAGCAAAGAATGAAATAAATTGGATCAATCACTCTTTTCAGTTAGAAAAAAAAGAATATTTTGTAGCATTACATTTTCCATGTATCATTTCCCATCTTCCTTGTAGTATTCTGAGACAGCATCCAGATTTAGTACTGTTTAGCTTCAAAAACACAAGTAATATTATTTAGGCAAATATCTTACAACCTCTATAGATGCTGTTTTTGTGTCATAATTTTTGCTTCATTGTTTTATAGTCACAGTCTCTTCTATCAAATGTTAAAAATGGAACTAAAACTCTCACATCATTAAAATTAATTTCATTACTAATTGTCATGGCATCTTTTTTAAACTCTATCCACAAAATAATAGACACTGGATAGTTGAACTTTTATACAGATAGTTTTATACAGATAATCTAGGTGAAATGTTAATATATTGCTAGCCTATGTATCATATGGGCTATTAAATGAATAGTACAGATAATTGAGTCTTGCGATTACAGTCATAAGTTGTAGTGGTCATAAAACAGGTCATCACATGACTGTACCCAATTTTACATCAATTTTTGCAACAGTCATTAAGCCAACAAGCACAAAAGTGAAACATCCAAACATACATGTATGAATGGTTTCTATTGCTATTATCTTATCCTGTATTGTATTTCTATTACTACTGTACAATTACAGTTTTCTAAACACTCCCAAAGGTGCTTTCAAGAGCCAACTGGACTTTGTTTTTCTTTGAAAACATTTCACTTCTCATCTAAGAAGCTTCTTCAGCTCTGACTGGATGGTATGGAATGGAAGATTTATATTTTTGTTGTCTACAGGCAATATACTCAGAAAGCCTCTGTATAAACATGCAATACAGACCTTCTGTCAAATGTCTGGTTTTCTGGGTATGAATTGTTGCATTGTTAGAGTAATAATAATATTCCTAGATGAATTACACACCATTGAAAATGAATCAGATGTTATGTGATCCATTGTGAGTGAAAAGTGCCAGACGAGTAATACCTCCTTAAAAAACCTTGATCCAGCTGGTAGCACCTCGTAAGGGCCCCTTTCCAGGGTTACAGGTGAAGATGGTCAACAGTTTTGAAGGTGGAAGAGGGCTTTATGCCCCAATGGAAGATAAAATGGTAGAACCATCTTCTAGGAAAAGAGAAACTCTGATTTCAAACCTCCACTGCCTTGTGGCTATATCTATTATTAGAAAAGGCTTCAGTAGTCAACCTCAAGGCATAATCTGGAGCCGCAATCCCGGAAGCAGTTTGTGACTGTGTAAAATCACATTCTGGTAACTCCTGCAATGCAGCTGGAACTAATCGTATTGGCTCTGCCATTCCATTAGACTATTTCAGTGATGTCGAGAGGGTGGATCTGCCGATTGTGTAACAGTTTATCCTCCATATTAAATTACCCAGGCCTTGTGCTCTGGAGAGGACACTCCAGCTTTGCATACAGCATTGAAACTGTTGTAGAGCGGCGGTAAAGATAGAGACAAGACACAGGCTCGAAGTTAACAGACTTTATTCTATTGAATAAAGGGTCGCCGTGGCTGCCGAGGCTAACTGGCAGTCAGCTGGCGGCGACAGCTGATACCGTTTGACAGCTCCTTTTATAGCCGGCTGTCAAACGGCATCAGCCAATGGGAGCGGTCGGTGCTCCCGCGCAGGCAGCGGACCAGAGAGAGAACTTGTCAGTCTGCGGACACAGCACTCCTTTCCCTGGCCAGGCGCATGCGTAGTCCTGCAGCCTTGTAGGCCGTCTTCGCTCGCGGGCAGATCGTCGGAGAACAAGGGGCTTGCCGGCAGGCAAAAGGTCCCTTGCTCTTAGGGAGTCGCCCGGAGATCCTCGCTGGCCTCCAGGAGCCCTCGTCTGAGTGTCCGGCTGCTGACCAGGTAGGTCCTTCTGACCGGCTCGCTGCGGGGACGGTTCGGGATTTGGCTGGTAGACCGGGTCATCAGGCGGGGAACCGTTCGCGGCTGCTGGGTAGACCGGTTCACTCAGCTGGTCGGCTTCAGCAGGTGATTGGTAGACTGGGGCGTCTAGCAGCTGGTAGACCAAGGCATCTGGCGGGTAGGCTTCAACAGGCGGCTGGTAGACCGGTGCATCTGGCAGTCCCTGGGAGTCGATGGCAGTTCTTTCCCAACGCCTCCTTAGCTGGTCTATGTGCAGGTGCCACACTTGGCCATCCTCCAACAGGATCCTGTAGGACTTGGGTCCTGTAATAGAAACTATTTGCCCTGGCATCCATAGAGGGTGCCCTGCATAGTTCCTGGCATAAACCAGGTCTTGCATGGTAAATTCCCTGGCATGGCTGTCAGAGCCTAAAGGTGTGCCAGGGGCATAGTGGGGGTGTAACCTGTCCAAGGTGGTCCTGAGGCATCTGCCCATCAATAGTTCTGCAGGGGACTTGTTGGTGGTGGTGCATGGAGTAGAATGCTGGCTGAGTAAGTAAGTGGACAGCTTGGAGTGCCAGTCTGCTTGGCCAAACCTTGCCAAGGCTTCTTTTACAGATCTAACAGCCCTCTCAGTCATCCCATTGCTCGCTGTGAGGGCATGCCTGATGCCCAGGTTGGCTGCAAAGACCCCGAACTCACAAGAGGTGAACTGGGGGCCATTATCTGATATCAAGGTGTCAGGGAGGCCATGCATGACGAACAGTCTGGTCAGGGCTCGCGTGACAGCCAGTGTAGTTGTGGAGGGAAGTAAAGCCACATCAATCCACTTAGAAAACGAGTCTACTATGACCAGGAAGGTCCGCCCATGCACAGGGCCAGCCAGGTCAACATGCAGTCGGGACCAAGGGGCCCCAGCATCCTCCCATCGAGTTGGTACAGCTGTTGGAGGTGCTTATCTAGTTGCTTGGCAGGGCTGGCACGTGCTTACCCAACTGGAGATCTGGGCATCCAGACCTGGCCACCATACGTAGCTGCGGGCCAGAGCCTTCATCCTCACGATGCCAGGGTGTCCTTCGTGAAGGGCTTTTAAAATTGGCTCTTGTAGTGTGGTGGGGATGACCACTCTTGTCCCCCATAGTAAGCAACCCTGTAGTGAGGATAAGTCTTGCCTGCGGGTCTTAAATGGCATGAATTCAGAGGTGTACTGAATTTCAGGCCACCCCCTCCCCACCCAGACCAGGACTTAGGAGATTACCTTGTCACTTCTGGAGTGGGCAGCAATGTCCTCAGCTGAGATTGGTAGGTTGACTTCGTTGCAATCAAAAATGGCGTGGATTGGAGCGGGGTCTTCTACTGGTGTTGGCAGGGGGCACCTGCTGAGGGCATCTGCATGGCACAGGTTCTTCCCCGGGCGATGTACCAGCTTATATGAGTAGGCGGCTAGGAACAGGGTCCATCTGGTCATCCGCAGGGACAGTACCTGTGGGGTTTGCTTGTCTCCTGCTAAAAGGCCTAAGAGTGGTTTGTGGTCTGTTATAAGTTCAAAGTAATGACCATAAAGGAATTCGTGGAATTTTTTTACAGCAGCCACTGCTGCTAAGGCTTCCTTGTCAATTTGATTATAGTTCCTTTCTGCTGCAGAGAATGTTCTTGAGAAGAAGGCAATTGGGGCCTCGGAGCCATTAGGCAGCCTATGGCTGAGTACTGCCCCTATGCCAAAGGGGGAAGCGTCTGCAGCTAGAACCAGGGGAAGTTGCTGGTTAAACTGGACTAGAACTGCATTTGAGGTTAGCAGGGATTTGACTGCTTGGAAAGCATTGGCTTCTCTTTGTCCCCAGTGCCAGGGGGCTTTTTTATCTAAAAGTCTATGTAAAGGTTCAGCTATGGAAGCCTTGTGTGGAAGGAAAGCTGCATAGAAATTCAGGAGCCCTAAAAAGGCTTGTAGTTCCATTTTGTTAGAGGGAGTAGGTGCCTCATGGATGGCCCTAACTTTTGTTTCTATAGGATGAATTCCAGAGGCGTCAATTCGATAACCTAGAAAGTCCACTTGCTTAGTGGCAATGGTGCACTTATCTTTTTTAGTTTTAACCCATGCTGCCTAAAACGGTCAAGAACTGACCTAACCCTAAGTAATAATTGTGTTTTGTTGGTGGCAGAGACTAAAATGTCATCAAAGTATGGGACTACCCCTGGGAGTCCTTGGAGAATCCTTTCCATCAGGGACTGGAAGATACCTGGGGCCACACTAACTCCAAATTGTAAACGCTTACACCTGAAAGCGCCCCTGTGGGTAACAATTGTTTGCAAGTCAGCAGTGTGATTGTCTACTGGGAACTGCTGATATGCTTGGGACATATCTAGCTTTGCGAAAATTGTGCCTGGCTCAAAAGAGTGCAGCAGGTGTTGAATTATGGGGACTGGGTATGCACTAATTTGGAGAAAACGATTGAGGGACATTTTATAGTCTGCACAGATTCGCACGCTGCCATCTCTTTTGAGGGGGGTGACTATGGGGGTCTCCCATTTTGCGAAATCTACTTGTTCTAGTACCCCTTGCTTAATTAGCTTATCTAGTTCCAGATCCAATTTAGGGCGGATGGCAAATGGGACTCTGCAAGGTTTCAAACGAATGGGGGTGGCTTGTGGGCTCACATCAAATGAGATAGGGGTACCAGAATAACATCCCAGCTCATTACTAAAGACATCAGCGTAGTCCCTGAAGAGGGTGTCTACCTCAGTATTCACCACAGAGTGAATACCAGTTACACTAAGGCCCAGAGCAGGGAACCAATCTAGCCCAAGCAAGCTGGGAAGGGCACCATCTACAACCACCAGAGGCAAGTGGCCTCTAAAGTTCTGGAATTGAATAAGGAACTTGCCTTTCCCCAGGACTGGAATGGTCTTTCCCTGATAGTCTCGAAGAGTCAGGTGGCAGTTGAGCAGCTTCTTCTTGGAGAGTGTAGGGAGCAGCTTCTTCAGGGTGGCCCACGAGATGATTGAGAGGGCAGACCCGGTATCCACCTCCATCCGACAGGGTTTACCTTCTAGAAAGACAAAAATGCTTATTTTGTTAGACCCAGGGGTGGTATTGTCTGAGTGGTAACAGGTATAGCAATCTTCAACTTGCCTTTGGAAGGAGGCAGCAGCTTGAGGTCTTTGTGAGAAGGTTTTTTCAGCCTGGCAAACCCTAGCTATGTGGCCTTTTTTCTGGCAGTTTAGGCAGATGGCATTTCTGAATCTGCAGGTTGACCTGGGATGTGCCCCCCACAGCTCAGACAATTAGATTGCTGTCTGGCTGCTGGGTTGGTGTTTTTCCTTGGCACCTCTGGGGGGGCTTGGCAGTCTGAGGCAGTTTACATCAAGCGGTTCCTCTTCTAGGGATACCTCATCAAAGTGAATGGCAGAGCTCCCTTGCTTTATGGGGTTTCCCTGAATCTCAGCTGCTGACAGCTCTGATAGTTCAGCAGCCTGAGCTTCTTCAATGGCCAGGCTTAGGGTTAAATCCTTTTTTGCTAGTAAACGCCTCAGTAGTTTAAGGTCTCTAACCCCTCCTACAATTTGGTCAAGCAGCATGTCTTCCAGGTAATCCCTAAATCCACAGTGTATGGCAGCTGATCTTAGGGCTGCCATATACTGACTAACAGTCTCTCCTTCAGCCTGAACTCTCCTTCTAAAAGCTAGTCTCCTAGCTATTTGAGAGGGTTTGGGGGAGTAGTGGTTAGATAGAATTCCCTGCAACTCCTCCCAGGGAATAGCCTTCACAGAGCATGGGGACACTAACACTGAGGCTGTATCAAAGACTGCAGCCCCACAGAAACTCAGAAAATAGGATCTTTTCCTCAGGTCAGTGGCTTCTGTCAGGTCGATAGCATTTAGGAAGCACTCAAACTGGTTCATATACGACTCCCACGCCTCGCCCGTCGGCTGGAAGGGAGCGAATGTCGGGTTTGTGCCCATCTTGGAAGCGGCGGTGCTGATTTCCTCGGCTGAGGAAGCTTTAAATTCACGCCTTTAAAAAGGCGCTCGCGTCTGTGCCTGTCAGGTAGCGTCAGACTCCCCAGCTGGGAGTTTGAACTTTGCGCTCGTGGAGAGCGTCAGCGGCGGTGACGTACTCAGCTCTTGTCGGCTTCGGCTCTTTTTGACAGTGACTGTGCTCAGCTGTCTTTGCCTGGTTGTCTCTTCATCTCTTATCGTATCCCACCCTCGTCACCAGTGTTGTGGAGCGGCGGTAAAGATAGAGAAAAGACACAGGCTCGAAGTTAACAGACTTTATTCTATTGAATAAAGGGTCGCCGCGGCTGCCGAGGCTAACTGGCAGTCAGCTGGTGGCGACAGCTGATACCGTTTGACAGCTCCTTTTATAGCCGGCTGTCAAACGGCATCAGCCAATGGGAGCGGTCGGCGCTCCCGCGCAAGCGGCGGACCAGAGAGAGAACTTGTCAGTCTGCGGACACAGCAGAAACAACACGGGAAGTGGCAGTTACTGGTTTCATAGCATGATATCATAGTCTCTTGAGACTGAAGAATGCCAAATCAATGTGATCCAAAGCTTTGAAAAAATGATAAAGATAAAGGTTTTCCCTTTCAGTCATGTCTGAGTCTATAGGTCGGTGGTCCTCTCCATTTCTTAGCCAAGGGAGCCAGTGTTGTCCAAAGACATTTTCATGGCCATATGGTATGTGACCATTATCTACTTGCATTTGCATGCTTTTGAACTGCTAGGTGAGCAGGAGCTGGGCAAGTAATGGAAGCTCACCCCGTCACCCAGTACTCAGGTCTTGAACCAGGGCTGTCAGCTTTCCAGCTGACAAGCTCAGTGTCTTTAACCACTGAGACATCAAACCTAATCAAAATAGGTACAGGCACACATTTATTATAGATTGTAAAGTCCATAGATGCAGTTAAGATGAGTTCAAAAAATCATGAAGCACTGATGAAAGAGCAAGAACATCAATTGAAGAGGACTCTTTTAAGAAAGATTTATGAAATGGTAGCATAGTTCTAAATTTATTTATTTATTTATTTATTTGATTTGCCAATTGTTTACAAGATAATAAGTATAAGTGTATACATAGTTGTGAATACATGAAATGGGTACATATAAGAAAAATAAAAGAAGAATAAGAGAAACAATAGGACAGGGACGGTAGGCACGTTGGTGCGCTTATGCACGCCCCCTACAGACCTCTTAGGAAAGGGGTGAGGTCAATAGTAGACAGTCTAAGGTTAAAGTTTTTGGGGTTTGGGGAAGAAACTACAGAGTCGGGTAGAGTATTCCAGACATTGACCACTCTATTGCTGAAGTCGTATTTCCTGCAATCAAGTTTGGTGCGGTTAACTTTGAGTTTGTATCTATTGTGTGCTCTTGTGTTGTTATGGTTGAAGCTGAAGTATTCATTGACAGGTAGGACATTGCAATGTATGATTTTATATACCATGTTTAAGTCAGACCGAAGACGGCGTAATTCAAGGTTTTCTAGTTCTAGAATTTCAAGTCTGGTGGCATAAGGTATTCTACAACGAGTAGAGGAGTGGAGAACTCTTCTTGTGAAATATTTCTGGACTTTCTCAATTGTGCTAATATCAGATACGTAATGTGGGTTCCAGACTGATGAACTGTATTCGAGTATTGGTCTAGCAAATGTTTTGTATGCTCTGGTTAGTAGTGTGATATTACCAGAGAAAAAGCTACGTAGGATTAGGTTAACAACTCTTAATGCCTTTTTGGCTATGTAGTTGCAGTGGGCTCTAGCACTTAGATCATTAGAGGTGAGTATTCCAAGGTCCTTTACAGAGCTTGGGTCATCAACAAGATCTTGACTATTCAGCTTGTATTTTATTTTCTGATTGCTTAATTGCACTTAATTTTTCAATGGACTGGAGTTCTTTTAAGCACTCATTAACACTGCCAGGATTCTCAGGTAACCTAGCTTAGAGTGAGCCTACCATAATTCGCCCAATTCCAATACCAGGCATCTTAATGAAAACTATACAAGGACCAAATCATAGCTCATGCTGCCATTGGAATACTGCAGTTGGAGTAGAATAACATTTTGCTTGGTTAAAATAAAAAGCTGGCTCAGTATACAATTTGCCGGTCCATTTGTGTCACCTGAGGATACCAAATGGCAGCTAACAGATGTTACTGAATGAAATTTGAACTGCTAGAAAATTATTGATGATAATCACCGAGAGAATTACTACTGCTGGAATTCAGCCAAGAATTGGACAAAATAACACATGCTTACATGAGCAACTTGCTGTAAGCTGTCTTCTCTTTTTGACAGGGTGTATATTTGTGGCAAAACATTCTGATTCCTGGACTATAATAAAATGAAAGTGGCCATTTCCAAAACATAACAATATTACCTATTTCATTCTCTAAAGTCTGTGCATGGCATAATACAAAAGTATAAAATGCTCACCAGGTATATCCAGGTATTACTCTGCAACCCACTAATTATACTTGATCACATACATAAATCATATTCTCTGTGGTCTTTCAAACTAATTAAACTTTTGTATTTTGCGTTATCCAAGATTGAATATATAAGCCCAATTAGTTATTTTTTATTTTTCTCATCTCAATTCCATACATTTGCCAGAACAGACTTCTATGAAATACTAACTAAAGAAAAATCAATCTCTGCTGTAGCATTACAACCTGAAAGTTTCCACAATGAAACTGTGTTTTCTGTGCATGCAGCAGGGCACACAAAATGAGCATTTCCACAGATTCCTGCTAGTGGAGAAACAGATGTTCACAAGCATCTGTTTGTTGTTTCATCACTGTAGGTTTTTTTTAAAAAAGAGACTGGACAACCACTTGTATGAAATGGTATAAGGTATCCTGCTTGAATGAACAAAGAGGCCTCCCCTCTAGCTCTATTCTATTCTAACTTCTATTCTAACTAGTTTCCTTCTCAAGCCTCCATGAACTTGGAAACAATATATTGAGCTATAAAGATATCTAGTGTAGTGTTCAGCCAGGGCATTGAAAACTCCAGATGTAAGTCCAGGGGTGGGATTCAAAAATTTTAACAACCGGTTATGTGGGCGTGGCTTAGGTGGTGGGCGTGGCTTGGTGGTCATGTGACTGGGTGGACATGGCTTGGTGGTCATATTATTGGCTGGATGTGGCCAACTCAATATCACTCACATCAAGGTACGCATCTCCTCCCCTGGCCTCTCATGACAGTAGCGATGCTGCAACAGTCATAAGCGTCAAAAATGGTCATAAGTCACTTTTTTCAGTGCCACTGTAACTTTGAATGGTCACTCCACACAAGCAAAGTACCAGCAAAGGGGGAGGGGAAACTCCAGAGATGTTCCTGAGACAGGAAGTCTAGTCCTGCCAAGAATGTAATAAGGATTAATGGAGTGACAGTTTCTGTAAGCAACACCAGCATGTTTCCTTCCTGCCCTCCTTACAGGATTAGGCCAGTAATTTCTTCTAACAACCGGTTCTCTGAACTGCTTAGAATGTTAACAACCGGTTCTAGCGAATAGGTAGAATCCCACCCCTGTGTAAGTCCCCACACAGAATGCTCATTGAGTAATGTTGGACCAACTTGTTCGCTATAAATGAAGCAAAATAAGGCGAATCACAATATAAGCCACTAAAACTCTTAAGGTTTAAATGCAAAATGTAACCTAAATTTCTCTGTTTAATGCATGTGCATTATTTAAATATATTTAATAGCTGTATTTTTCAGGATTCGTTCCAGTTAGGAGAAGCAATTAATATTAGGCCAATATATTCATTTTCCCTACCAGTTACTATTTAATTTAATGGAAAATAATTTGATTTGGAAATTTATTTCATAAGGAAAATGTTGGTCATACTCCAGGGTTGAATATAATATTCCTGCACATATTTAATTATGAGCAATCCAAGGGGTCCTGGTTTCAATCTACAGCCATTTTCATAGTGATCTGCTATTTTCTAGATGCCCATGTTTCAGTTTAATTCCAGAGGAAAATAGCAGATGAGAACTCATTTTATGAGACTTTCTCAGCAGCAAGGCAACAGTTTTCGGTACAGAATATTTTGCCTAGTAGAAACTGTGAAAGAGTGACATTATATACAGGAGTCTCTGTGGTTAAACTGGGAGAAGATTAAAAGACAATGTTATTTGAAAATTCCAGTCTGGCTATCGACTATTGAAGCATTTTCGTATCCTATAATATACAAAAAGGAACAAACAGTTAGATATGGTGAAATATTGAATGAAAAGGGTGAACTCAAATCTATACAAAAACTAGAGGAACAAGGTATAAAGATGAATTGGTTTTCATATGCGCAAATACATTCAGGGTATGATAAAGATTCTAAAATGGAAGGTTTCTATGATAAATTGACTGATTTAGATAAGATTTTGACAGGTACTGATGAAAAGGTGATTAAAAAATTGTATGGATATTTATTAGAAATTAAACTAGAAGAAAAACAAGTTAAAGAAACTATGATTGCTTGGGGGAAGAATTTTGGATATGGGATCGATTTAGAGAAATGGCAAAAATTGTGGTCTCAAAATTATAAAATGACAATGTCAACAGCATATAAAGAAAATTTGTATAAGATGTTTTACAGGTGGCATTTTCCCCCGACAAGAATAGCAAGAATATTCAAGAATAAATCCAAAAAATGTTGGAAATGTCATCAGACACCCGGCTCATATTACCATATGTGGTGGACTTGTGCGGATGCTAAAAAATACTAGACTAAAATCCACACGTGGTTGGAAAAAATGACAAAAAACATATAGACTTGAAACCAGAGATATTTTTATTGGGAATTTTACCTGAAATATATAGTAAAGACTTGAAATACCTGATTGTAAATGTATTAACAGCGGCTAGGATTGTATTTGCTAAAAACTGGAAAAATGCGAAAATACCATCACAGGAGGAAATCATTAAGAAAATATTGGAATGTGCTGAAATGAGTAGATTGACATTTGAAATTAGAGAACAAGAGGATAAACAATTTTATAAAATTTGGGATCTATTCTATCAATGGTTAGACAATAAAATACAGTAATGAAATATGTAGACTCTTAGAAAATAATAAATATATAAAGATGTACTTCTTTCTTATTATATCTACAAAATGATTTTAGGATAGATTTGGGATGATAATATGAACTGTTATAAAATAAACCAAGTAAATTATGATTATCTTGTAAAACATGAATGATTAAAAGTATAGTCAAATGATTGATTAATAATGATACTAAGGTATTTAATTTTTGATTGAAAATATGAGATTATATGCAATGTAATTGTAATTGAAAACTAAGAAATGGAAGCACAAACAATTTGTATACCAACCGGCACACTGTATGTACACATATGGAAGATGGCTTGATGTTTTTATGTTTTGTTTGTTTATGTTTGTTTTTAAAAACCAATAAAAATTTATATAAAAAAAAAAGAAATTGTGAAAGAGTTACTTCTTTTCTTGAGACATTCAGAAAAATCTTCCACCAGACTAGTTCTTTTTTTTATTGAGCAGTGGTTAGAATTCAGTATTGCAGGCTAATTCTGTTGACTGCCAGCAGTTTGATCCTAACCGGCTCAAGGTTGACTCAGCCTTCATCCTTCCAAGTTGGTAAAATGAGGACCCAAATTGTTGAGGGCGATATATAAGTCTGTAAACTGCAGAGAGAGTGCTGAAAAACACTATGAAACAGTACATAAGTCTAAGTGCTATTGCTATGGTTATTTCTTGTTGGTGATAACTTCAATAGTTTGGTTCTCATCATTTCTCAGTACCTAATTATAATTCTGTGACTTGTAACATTCCAAAAGAATTGTTCTTTATTTAATCAGGATATCGCAAGATAATTCTGCCAACTTACTTTATTAATCTTTTAGCAGGTACTTACAGACATATACATACATATTCTATTGGCTTTATAATTCTACTTTCATCTACAATATTAAAAATGGTAAAACATTTAACCACATCACATGCAGTACCCCTAGTCTATGAATATTTATTCACATCTTTTAGGAAACATATTGGAACATAACACTGAGTAATTTTAGTTTTTATGTTATGTTTGAAACTTTGCTTGAAGCAACATAATACAATTAGATAGCTTAAATGATTTCCTAGGGAAATTATCATTTATGTTGTACCCTCTAGTGGTGACAGTTTGCCTTTCTTTTCTCTTTTCAGATTTCAATAATATTTTGACAATTATTGTAGACAACTGAAAAATGCTCTAATATTTGTATCAAGATCATTTAGATTTCAAGGTAGATACAAAAATTTTAGAGATATTTCAGAAATCCAGAAATTAAGAAAATATCATAGAGTATAAATTTCTGAGGATGGTAATGCTTATTTGTTGGAGGCTCGGGTTAGAGGTTGGGGTTTTTTGTGGAATTACCATTTTTAATAAATGTACTATGTACCTAGAAGCTAAGAGGGTTTTTGTTTCCCTTTCAGGCTTTTATCCTCCTGCTTATGCCAGGCCTTGACAGTACAGTATAAAGTTTGGAAGTAGGCTGAGATATCTATTCAAATACTTTTTGCTATGATCAATAAGTTGTGTAAAGGTTAATAATCAATACAACCTGCTGGTGTTATAAGAAGAAGCAATTATAGTTAGAATTAGAAACAAGGACAAAACAACTCACCCCCTTCCTAAGAGGTCTGTAGGGGGCGTGCATAAGCGCACCAACGTGCCTACCGTCCCTGTCCTATTGTTTCTCTTATTCTTTTATTTTTTCTTATATGTACCCATTTCATGTATTCACAACTATGTATACGCTTATACTTATTATCTTGTAAACAATTGGCAAATCAAATAAATAAATAATAAATAAATAAATAAAAACAATAAAATCAGAGGCTTGACATGAGACCAGATTGATGGAAGACTTAAAACCCAAATGTATAAGGCTGCTTTTATATCCCTACACAAAATGTATATAGGTTTTAATTGGACAGGGATTCCTAGGAAACTTGGTTTCCATGGCAATGTTGCTTCAGCATCACATATGAAAGTGCATTTCCATTTATCTTTGAAATGGCCCCAATCAGCAAAACAGTAGGACTCTCAAATCTAATTTGATGATGTATAAAGCAGTAAATGTAGGGCAAGGTAGCAATTAGGTTTTAGAAAAATGTTTAAGTTCATTTAGTATTTAATTTATGAAACTGGCCCCATGAGCCTTGATATTAAATCGGTCTAGGATCAATTTTGTGAAAGCTGACTGCATGATACTTTATGTGTGTGTATGTGTGCCGGCAGAAACAATATCCCCACCCCACCCCCAAGCTTCTGTTACTACCCAGTGCAGTTAAATATATGTTAAGTCCCACTGATTTATTCCCAATATCTATTTGATAGCTATTTGACATTAAATACAAATCATATTTAATCAAACATGTATATCTGTAATTATAGGTAATGATAAAAGTACTGTGTTCTGCTTCAGTAGTTGCTATCCTATATTCATTTACCTGGGAATTAGTCTCAATGGTGATGGTGTTACCTCTGAGTAAACCTGCAAAACTATTGTCTTATGTTTATTTATGACCTATGTTTTTCGTTAAATGTACATTATTATATAATTGTCCCATAAAGAGCCTTAGGTATGAAAACCAGCAGGGTGACTTTGGACTATATTCTCTTTCTTAGCTTTACATACCTCACTGGGTTGTTGTTGTGTAGAAAATAGAAAGAAGGAGTACTAGGTATGTTTGATGTCTTGAGTTATTTATAAACAAAAAGATCAATAAAGGAGTAAAAAAAATGAGCGAGGGTGGAATTCTAGGACTGAAATCTCAACATATCTAAAGTGAAAAAAATACATTGGCAGATTGTGCTGGATATTTGAAAGCAGCGGTTGAAGAAAAGAGACTGGTCATTATTTAGTTTTTATTTTTATTTTATTTATTTGTTGTTGTTTTTTTTAAAAATGAATTTACTTTTTCAACATGCAACACACCTGACAAAAATAAAAGAAAAAAAACACCTACAAATACAAATATTCAAAAACTAAGAATTTGATCTGACTAAGAATTTGATGTTCCTTGGGTGCCCCAGCTTTATTATTTGAATGAATAAGAATATAAAGCTTATTTTGAATCTTTCTAATTTTATTTTGGGAACCTAGCTTATATGTTTTTAACTATGAAATGGTTTTTTTTTCAATCATTGTTTGCTTGTTTGCTTGCTTCTATATTTGATTTAGGAAATTGCTATACCCAAATTAACTTTTTGGTAGCTTTTTTTTTTCTTTTTTTCCTCTGCCTCTCAGTAGTAAAGATTACTCTTTGTGCAAGGTGAGACATGACTTCAAATTTATCAAACTATTTTTAAATGCCTAGTGTTAAAGAATTTCCTTGGTGTCACACTCTGTATAAGTACTTAAGTGTAGATTTGAAGAACATCTTCCTTCCCTGAGATTTACTCTTATTAATGATTTCCATTCATCATTGCTGTAGAAGAACAATATCATTCACAACTTGTCTGGACAGATGAAATTAGGTGTTTATGAAGCAGTGTAATATTGGTTTCCCCCAGGGGCACTATAGGAAAGAAATTAAATAGCTTTTTTTTGTATGTCATAAAATGGATGCCTTTCAAATATGTTTCTACCTTCTTTTTAGATTTTTTTTTTATTTTGTAAAGTTATCTATTCAACCTAGAGAATTTCTCTTTGTCTGTCCCTCATACACACATAATAGCTGCTTTGTAATCTTCCTGTGCTGGAAATAACTTATCATTTAATACAGTAAATTACTGCAAGAATTAATTTCCTCTTTTTTTAAAAAAAAAATGGTTTGCAGCAAAGCTAGTGACAGGAATAAGGAAAACATGATATAAAAAGTTTTCCCCAATTCAGTACCTTCTAGATGAGTTAGATGTCAGTTCCATAATTCTGTCTGGTTTCGTTCACCAATTTGGGAATTTGGGGAATTGAAGGGGAAGGCAGCAAATTAGGTGTGCATGGTAAAAATAATTGATTTATGCATGGTATTCTCATTATAATATCAAATAAATGACATAATGCCTTTGTTACAGATTTCTGCTACAAAATTCTTACCTGATTCAATCAGCCAAAATGCTTACTTTTTAGTGGCTTAATATTTCCTTGAATAAATATAATGGCATATATAACAAGATGGCTTAAACATTCCAACTATGCCTGCCTGAAATGTACAAAACTCTTCATCAATGATTTGCATTTAAATAATTTGTGAACTGATCCTCAAAAAGAAAGTTCTAGCACAAAAACTATAACTGATTAAATCCATTTGAAAATAAAATTAAATAAATTAGCACAAATAATCCCTTTGTTTAACATTTCCTTTTTTCTGTACTGCTAACATTACAATTTTGTGGAAACTTTTAGATAACTTCAGGTTGTTATAACCAGGTTTGTACATAAGGTTGGTAAATAAAAAATTGTTTACTGTGTTTCCTGTGTAAATTATCTATTTTTAAAATGATGGTTTCAAGAACACCATATAAAATTGCATACCTTTTAGTCATGGGGAGTTCTTAGGAACAGCTAATGCTAGCTGGAATCTAGAAATTGCAGTCCTTATCTCTGGATGATACACAGATTGGGAGAGGCTGTGCCATCTTCCAAGATTTATGAAGATAAATAATTCTGTAAGTATTGCAAGAAATAAATATTAAAATAGTTCCTCTATAGTAATTGTAATCATTGCTAAAGATTTTTGAAATTGTCTGACAAGAAGATGCTAGCCACCAAGCAATCACTTTTCTCTTATTCTAACTCAGTAAATCATCGCTTTCTTCTCAGCAGTTTCCATTTATTTTACATAGTAGTAACAAGATCTATCCCTTTGGCACTTGCCTCATTTATCATTTTGCAAAATGCAAGTATAGTGTTGTCTCAATTGTTTCTTTTGACTTAAAATCTTTCAATTTAATTACTGGCTTAATCTTCTTCTGGTATTTGAGCTACTATTATCTTGACTTGTTTTCTTTTTAATTCTGTGTTGTACTAATATTTTGTGGAAAATCCTCCCAACACTGAAAAAGCAAACAGCTATTCAAACTTCTGTGAATAAAGAATGGAATTTGTTTGAAAAGTCATATGAATGAAAAGACTGAACATTTTTCACAGCCAAATCCATTTCACTTGTTCCCCATATCCATTTTGCGCATTGCTTCTCCTAGTTCTTCTATGCACACTCACATTTCCATGGCCCCAAACAACCCCAAGATTTCTAACAAGGAAAAAAACTGGTTCCGGAAAATCATCTGTATAAGCTATTGATATACAGTAAAGGTAGTCCTCAACTTACAACAGTTCATTTAATGACCTTTCAAAGTTGCAATGGCACTGAAAAAAGTGATTTTTTTTCACACTTATGACCGTTGCAGCATCCCCATGGTCATGTGATTTACCTTCAGATCAGTGGTGGGATTCTAACTTTTTTACTACCGGTTCTGTGGGCGTGGCTTGGTGGGCATGGCTTGGTGGGTGTGGCAGGGAAAGGATACTGCAAAATCTCCATTCCCACCCTACCTCACTAACCTGCGCTCTGGCTCTGTTTTCCTTTGCAGGGCAACAAAAGAAGCCCCAGCCGATCAGCTGGGACCTCGGGAGGCAGAGAATAGATGGGGCAGGGCCAGTCAGAGGTGGTATTTGCCGGTTTTCCGAACTACTCAAATTTCCCGCTACTAGTTCTCCAGAACTGGTCAGAACCTGCTGAATATACCACCTCTGATTCAGATGGTTGACAACTGGTTCATATTTATTACAGTCGCAGTATCCCTGGGTCATGTGATCCCCTTTTGTGACCTTCTGGCAAGCAATGTGAAAGCCAAATTCACTAGTAACAACAGTGTTAGTAATTTAACAACCGCAGTGATTCACTTAACAAATGTGGCAAGAAAAGTTGTAAAATGGGGCAAAACTCACTGAACAAATTTCTCACTTAGCAACATAACTTTTGGGCTCAATTGTATACTGGACTTAGACCAGGGGTGGTATTCGACCGGTTCAGCCTGGTTCTGGCAAGCCGGTAGCAGCGATGAGCAATGGAGACCGAACCGGTTCTTTCCACCGCTCTGCTGTTGGCCCCACCCGCCCGTCCGGGCTCCCATATTCACTTTTATCTGCTGAATTTGAAGTGCAGCTGCTTTGCGCAGCACAGAATAGTGCTGCGTGGTAGCTGCTGAAGCGACCGGGATCATGCAGGCTTGCAGGAGGTGAGCTAAAACAGCTCTGCGCCTGTGCAAACGACTCTGCACCTGCACAAAATGCGCATTTGTCATGCACGTGCACGCAAAGTGCGTGCATGTGCGCAAAGTGCACCCACCAAGCCACACCCACCGAACAGGTGGCAAAAATATTTGAATCCCACCATGGACTTAGACTTGCTAATTGTAGCTGGAGCCTGTTAATCTTGAATGTCTTTTAAAGACAGGGGAAATCAAATTCCTCTGTTCCTTTTTACAAAAGATGTTCCTATTCAGGAACTTCTTCTGATAAATGTCTTTTTCTTTGCTACCTCTTAGAGAGGGAGAAAAATAGAAAGAAAGAGCTCTCTCAGTATGTACTTCAGTCCTGGAACGACTTCACTAACACTCTTCTGTGAACACTGTATATCACCTGCTTTTTGAATGTCTGACTATCAACTGATTCTTACCACTGTAGTCCTTAAATAACTAGTTAGATTTGTTAGATTTTTTTTTTACCAGAACTTTGACTCATGGCTAAAATAAGAGTCTAACTACTGCTTACTTCTCTGGGACTCAGACAGAAGACTAGACTTAATTTATGATTTGTTATTTTTTAACAATACTAAAAGCCGATTTGGTGTAATGGTTAAGGGCATCAGACCAGATTGTAAATTTTAATCTCAGCTTAAACACAAAGCTAGCTGAATGACTTTGGACATAAAAGAGTAATGACAGTATACACTCATAAAAAAATCTGTACATCAAAATACTTTGGTTTTTTAATTGTGATGTTTGTGATTTTTTTATAGTGATTTTTTTTGTTGCTGTTTGACCAAAATAAAGATGAAACTGAAACTAATTTGCTGAGCAATTATAGCTGTGAGAGCTTGGTGATTAATGATTTGGTCCATCTACATTTTACTGAAGCTGAGTTAAGTTGTGAAACTTATTGAAAAACCATGAGCATACTCGCTATGCATCACTGCTGCTAAAATCTGAGCAGGAGAATCTTCTTAAAAAGTGAGTCTGAAAAGGTGGCTAGAATGAACCAAGTACACAGAAAATCTGCACAGGGATAGGGGCAGCATTCATAATTATGCTTCTTTGAAAGACATCAGTCAATGACTGCACAAGCTTCTATAAACTGATATGTGTGGTATAGCTGATATTGTGTTATGATTCAGGAATTCTAACAGAATTTGCATTTGATTAATGTTTTGGAGCTATTGAAGTCCTGCAATTCCGGGTTCCTGCTAATTGATTGACTAAGCTTGCTTCCCTAAATGGGCATGCTCCAGGCTATAGTTTCCAGAATTTCCAGATAGTACCTCTAGCACAGAGGTGTCAAACTCAAGGCCCATGGGCCAGATCCAGCCTGCAGGGTGCTTACATCTGGCCTGCAGTGCTACCCTGGAAACAGTGAAGGACTGGCCTGTGATGCCTCTGCCAGAAAAAATGGAGTTTAGAGGGCCACACGTGCCCCATTTTTGGCTGCAATGGTCTCCTGCAACCCTCTGCAGGCCTCCCTGAGCTCCGTTTTTACTGGAAGAGGGCTGCAGGAGGCTGTCAAGAGGACTGCAGGAGGCTGTCATGGCCAAAAATGGAACTTCAATGAGTGACGTTGAATTGGCCACGTCCAGTCTAGCCAGCCCCCTGAGATCAAACAGAAGAACCCTGATGTGGCCCTTAATGGAATCGAGTTTGACATCACTGCTCTAGCAAATAATAAAACACCAGATTACAGCAGCCTTGGTGTAGACATATTTTAACATTTCTTTTATTCTTCATATACTATCAGAACAGAATATATATCTTCTCTTGTCTTGAAATGGAATTGCTTGCTAAACAACAGGACAAGTACCGAGCTAAAAGTTTTCTGGGACTGGAAGTGGAAATAGAGAATTAAAATTTCCCAGTCTGCAGTAAGAGATTTCAGAATAGTAAAAAATTATTGAGAATTCAAGTGAATTGGTAGATGTACAGCTTGCAAACAGTTATATAAATCTTTGTTTAGAAACAAAGTTTTTAAAGCCTCGTAAGCACCAAATATCTTTGAAAAACTCAAACTATCTTCTTCCTAGATAGAGCAGTGAATCTGGGAGGAATGTCAAAAGCAATAATAATTGTCAATCTGAACAATAATAATGGCACCATTGTCATAAAATTAAGATAATTTGTTTTTTTTTTCTGAATTGTTTACAAAAGGTTCAGAAGTTAGTGACAGTGAGCTATTAAAGAAAATTGTATGCACAATGAAACAGGCTAGGTCTCAAAATATCCCTCGCCATCTTTTTTTTTTTTAAGAGGAGGAAGTGGAGGACATTAAAAGTCACATTTTACTTGCTATTCTAAAGCCCTGACATTCTTTTCATTCTCTGAAATTTGCCACTAAAATTGGGGGAAGCAACAAAATTATCAACATGCTTATTTTTTCTCTCTAAAACAAGGAATAAATGAGTTCAGAAAAGGACTTATAGCAATCTTATAGCTATCATCAGTTTTAAAGCTTAGTTGTCAATGTTTAATATCTAATGAAAAAGTTTCTCATTAATATGATCTATTTGTGTGAAGCAATGAAATGAAGTGTAAAGGTTGGTCTTAACAAATTATGATTTATAGGGAGACTGGAAAGGCAATAGTCACATCCATTATGATACTTAGTCCAATATGAAATGGCACAGAGCTGTTTTCCCATAGATGTTTTCCTACATTATATTGAGCTATATATTATATATTACAGACATTCCCAGTTGTGAACAGGCTTTCTTCTGTGCTATTTCTGAGGTGGTATCTTCTTCCTCCCTAACAGAAATATTACATATCAGAATTTCCAATAATGTTATAATAGTGATCTACCTGTATACATGACAATAATCCCAAATTAACTAAACCTTAGCACTTAGTGTTGAATCCAATCTCAGTGTAACTTTTAACAAAAAATATATTGCAGTTTATTGCAGTAGCTGACTCTAAGGACTGCAGTCTTCGTAACTAAGGAAAAGAAAGCTTTTTCCAGAAAAATTCTAAGGTGACAAGCAATGTGTTCTATCGCCAGAACAAGATAGACTCGAGACCGGAGTTGAGTTCAGCTCTTTATTTAACTGTCAGTAACTTCAACTAAACTCGAGCCGCGGCAGCCTCTTTTATAGCGGCTGCTTGCGGCTCGCAACCAATGGCATCATTTTAAACCTCCCGCCGTTTAGGCGGCCAATCATAATCTGTTGTTAACCACCAATCGCTAGGCGGTAGTGATTGTCCAATCGGAACGTAGTATTACGAGTATGCAAATGTCTATATACAACACAATGTATATTATGAAAGCATATATACTCTTCTGCAGTGCTACACAATAAACTATGAGAGTTCATATACCGTATTTGCCGGCGTATAAGACGACTTTTTGCCCTGAAAACATGCCTCCAAGTGGGGGGTCGTCTTATACGCCGGTAAATACGTTGTCACCGGTGCAAGAGCGACGGGGGCGGGCTCCACAACTTGCGAAGCCCCTTCAAGCCCAGCCGAGTCTCTCTTCCTCCTCCCCCCACCCTCCACCCGGCTCGGGCGCTTGCGGAGGCCAATCTGGAAGTGGGGTGGGGTGGAGCGGAGGGTCTCTGGCGGGCCGCCGCCCAGCCAGCCCGAGCCGCGTAATGGCCCGGGAGTGGGAGGGAGAAGGTGGTGGGGGTGGACTGTGGCGCCCCACCTTCTGGGCAGCGGGGCGGGGGCGGCATTTGCTCCTCCCGCTTCTCCCTCCCTCTTTGAAAGACCGGGAGGGCTGTGCTTGGGGCGGGGGGTGTCCTCGGGAAGTTCCTGATGGGACCCTGCTGGGCAGGGCCACCCGGCTCCCGAGCTGCTTTCCAGGGTCCCCTTGGGAAGAAAAGGGTCCGGTGGGCGGTGGAAGAAGGCGAGGGACCTCCTCCCACCCCTGTCCCGTCCCATCCCTCCTCTTGTCCCCTCCTCACTTAAGAGAAAGATCCGCCTCCCCTGCACCGAGCTGCCACCCGGCGCCGCCGTCTCCCGGCCAGCGCTGCGACTTGGGAACCGGCCAAGCGACTTTAAAACCGAGCGGAGGCCAGAGATAGCCGGAATTACCCTCCACACCACACACACACACACACACACACACACACAGAGAGAGAGAGAGAGAGAGAGAGAGAGAGAGAGAGAGTTGGCAGCTGTCTATCCCCCACCCTTGGAGTCCCGATGGCACGCACGCGGGGCTGTCACAAAGAAAGGGAGAGGAATTGAGTGCCAGCCTGAGAAAGGCGAAGCTGCCTCTCTAAAGCATTTTGGTGGCTTTGTAAGTTTGGGGGAAAGGGGCGGGGTGTCAATCAAGAATTATATCCAGAATACCCCAAGTGTTACAACTTACCGTATTTGCCGGCGTATGAGATGACTTTTTTGCCCTGAAAAACATGCCTCCAAGTGGGGGTCGTCTTATATGGCGAGTATATAACAAACTCTATATTTTGAGTGGAAATGTTGGGGGTCGTCTTATACGCCCAGTCGTCTTATACGCCGGCAAATACGGTAAGAGTTGTTCATAAACAGGTTAGATCTGCTGTGCCTTGTACCAACATGTAAAATTCAGAAATATTAATTTCATAAGATGTATCAGTCAGTTATTGGCATCCTGAAAATGTAACATCTATTCTAAAGCAAATTAGGTAACATAAATTACTGTTCCATATTTCAGGGGAGATGGTTCTTTTCTTTTATAAGATCTAGTAGAATGAAATACTACCACATCAACAATCTTCTCTTGCTCAGCAGAAGTCACATCAATCACAGTAATTCTTCAGGGAACTCAGTTGCTTTTCTTTGTGCTTTTATCAGTGAAAGTAGAGGAGTATTTTTCTCGTGTGATATATCCCTAAAAAATAGAGCATACTCTATTCTGAACCTGATTAAAAACTGTACAGAAAGATAGGAAGTTTGATTTGAAACAGAGATCAAATTCAGGTTCTTTGGGTTTCTAGTCAAGATGTACAGTATTGTGGCAAATTTTCATGAACCAGATTACCGTAACGCTATAGGTTCAATATACAATTTGATTTTTATATGGTATAGATTGTTTGCCTTTCTTCCAGAATACAAAATACTCTTTAATATTTGCTGAATTGATTAACTGTTACACAATTTTACGATTTATTTTATTGCAAGTTTAGTAATAATAACAAGTATGAAGATAGAAAGCACAAGGGAAAAGATGCCTTGTTCTTTATTACACAGAGAGTCAAACATATATCTATTAAACTTTGAACATAAATCATATCTCAAGACCATGCTAGGCTGTAATCATGACTAAATAGAGTCAATATAGCATTTCTTCTTTAGTGCTAGTTAATACTATAGATCTGCTATCACCATTTCAATAGCCTTCCCCAAAAATGAAAGGTTGGAGACCAGCAATATTCATCTTAGTCTACTGGATCCAGGTATGTTCTCTGGAAGGGGACACACTACAGCTTTCTTCAAGATAATGTGTAGCTCCACTTATGGAAGACTGATTTTTGAATAAGGTAACTTCAGCAATATTATTATATCTATTACTATAGTGATGGAAGAATACTAAAATTTTCACAATGGTGGAATGGATTGTGAAGCTGTCAGAATTGATGAAAATGGCAAAAGTGATCTAGTTGGTCAAAGACAAAAAACAACATGCACTTTTATAAAACAAAGCATTTTATGGACTTCTCTGGGTTTTTTTCCCTGAAATGAGAAAAGTTAAGTGAAAATTTATGGATTTTTTTATTGTAAAAGAATTAAATAATAGGCTGAAGGGATCTTTGTAATACCACAAGGGAGGAAGGATAATTAGAATATTTATAACTATTGAAAATAAAAGTCACTTGGTTTTTTCTGATTCTTGTTTCTTTAATTATCTTTTTTTCTGATTTACGTTCTTGCTTTCTACTTCTTTTCTCTTCCTGTCTTTCTTTTTATATGTTTTCATTATTTGTCTTTTATTTATATCAACAGTTTTAATAAGATAGATAATAGATAGATAGATAGATAGATAGATAGATAGATAGATAGATATTAACGATATATAAAGGCAGAGATCTCTGTAATGGTAGCTTAATACTCTGATGATGTCAGCAGAGGCTGATGAAAGCTTAGTATGTACAATAAATATAATTGTAAGTTTCGGAGATCGCAGGATGTCTGTTTCTTCTTTGATAGATAGATAGATAGATAGATAGATAGATAGATAGATAGATAGATAGATAGATATTGATGACAGACTGACTGACTCACTCATTCACTCACTGACTATTGGCATCTTTCTTTCTCATATAAAGACACTGATAATCTTCTGGATCCAGATGGTCATATCTTAAAATTCCTCACAAAAGCTAAAGCAGTCAGGTATCCTAGCTATGGGTGAGAATGGATCATCTAAAGAATATCCTATCTACTTCTTCAGAGTTCATGAACTAAAATTAGTTTCAGGTAACATAACAAAATGGTTCCCTAGTCACTATTCAAATCTCAACATGGGACTAATCAAAATTTTAGTAAATCTGAGCCACTTTGTCAGAAAAATGCTGTAGAAATTGGTTAAAGTAGCCAGGCAGAAGATCATAATATTGACTTCTCCCTAGAAGGAAGTTTGTATAAGGCTATTGATTGACAAGGAAAAATAAGAATGTTTCACCTGCCTTATCAGCAACCACAGGGAAAGCATGATCCTCAGCATATATCCATGTTTGGCCAGAATCAGTGGTGGGATTCAAATTTTTTTACTGTGGACATGGCTTGGTGGGCATGGCAGGGGAAGGATACTATAAAATCTCCAGTCAGATGTGGTATTTGCTGGTTCTCCAAACTGCTCAAAATTTCTGCTACCAGTTCTCCAGAACTAGTCAGAACCTGCTGAATACCACCTCTGGTCAGAATCACTTTTCATTTTTGCCCATTTGTGCTCTAGATGTCATGTTTCATTTCCGGCAGTTCCCCATCTTTTGCTGAGAGCTGGATTTTCAATGAAAGGGAAACTATTAGCCTAGAAATAACAGATAATCTTCTGGAATCTACTGAAATCTTGATGAATGTGAGGATCTATTATTACATTCCCTGGATCTGCTAGACTAAATAGAGTAATATAAAATCCAGATTTATTGGTTTCTGTATCTGAGCAAGAAGAAATGACAGTTTTTGAGATAATAGTCTAACCCAATCAATGAGAATGGATTTATGGGCTTACAAAATGCCATATCAGAGATTCATGAAAAGCTTAGATGTTAAAACTCAGATTCAGAAGGACTCGGTGAAGACTTAAGAGTGTGGAAGCAAAGGAGCAATGATAAATTAATTATCTTGAGAAGTGTTATGACCATTTCGTTATATGGCTCTTGGGGGACAAATTTGTAACAAGATGGAGAAATTAAACCATATGTCATCCCCAAAATATGTGTTAAATCAAATCAAAACTTTATTATGGTCATACACCAGCATAAATATGTGGTCCATTTTGTTTAATAGCAACTATAAAATTAACATGGAACATGAATACTATATTGTATATAAACTGTATGTATTTGTGTGTGCGTGTGCGTGTATCTGTGTGTGTTATTCATTCATTCTAGCCCACCCATTTCCAAAACTATTGTTATTTTGATTGTGAAAGTATTTAATTTTAACATTGCTTTGATTAAAATTACCCTAACCCCACAAATAATACTCATAATTAATACTTTCCCCCAAATTATATTCTTTTAATTAACAATATATAAATATATTTTGGCATTTTGATGTCATTTTATATGTCAAATACAAATATTGCACCCACAAATAAATTGATGAATATTTTTCATGTATTAAATTCAAAACAAAGATATTATACTACTATGAGGCACATTTAGGGCATGTAGTCCTGAGTGCACAATAACTTTCATCTCTTTAAAAATGTATCTAGATATATGTCTTACAAAATTAGAATTAGAATTTTTTTATTGGCCAAGTGTGACTGGACACACAAGGAATTTGTCTTGGTGCAAATGCTCTTGGTATACATATAAATTACTTTTTGTAACAAAAATGAAATGTTTGTTTAAAAATCATTTTTGTTCTATTCCAGAAACCCAATGAATCTCATAAGGCATTTATGGCAACTCAGATTAAATAGGAGCAATTACATTTTGAACAACGTGAATATTCTTTGAAATACACCAGTCAGAACTAATAGAAGCTGGAAGGTTATTAGCTCATTGGTTAAAACAACAAAATCAATGAAATCAAGGGATTTAGATAATACACACACACAATGTTTTGCTACAACTGGACAGCAAAATATTAATTTCCAGGGAGACACTGTATTGAAAGAGATTTCTCAAGAACATAAAATTAAATTGGCACAATTATTGTCAGTACAAGAAATAATAAAGACAATTAAATCTATGAAACTGGGGGGAAACCTGGTCCCCCCAATTTTCCAAATTAATGGCATAGAATGTTTATATTCATTGGCATCTTTATTATCAGAAGCTAATCATGCATCATTTTATCTTAGTAGATATTATCCTTCATTTATAGTGAGACCAGTTACACTCTGATAATATTAAGGCCAGAGAAAGATCCTATTAAATGTGCAAGTTATAGACCAAATATAACAGTAACATTAGTTAGGAGATTATAGACTGTAATATGTTCCACCAATTATCCATTTCAGTCTCTATGAAGAAATAATAGACAAGCATTATATCTTTATATCTTTCTCTATATCTTTTTCTTCTACTTTCTTCTACTTTTTTCTCTTATTGCACTTTTAGCTTTTTTGTTATTTCAGCCTTTTTCATTTTTTCTTGTCTATTTCAGTTTGTATTAGTTCCTACTTCTGTTACATTTTTCAATAAAAATCTATTTACAAATATAAAGATAATTATTTTACCTAGAAATTTACAGTTGTGATGTTACAGACATTTATTGAAATGTCTTTATAGTTTATTAGAAGACAATGCATTATGTTTATTTAATCATTTAATAATGATTAAATATATGTTTAATAATAACTTTAAGGGTTGAATTAGTTTTTACAATTTTAATTATATAAAGTATTTTCTACTTGATTATTTATCTTAGTCTGATTCATCTTTTGTATCCCAATGATAAAAATCTATAAATCTAAACTTATCTTATTCACCACCAAAACAGGGAGTATGTATAAGTTAACCAGCATTCCAAGAAATGACACTTTGTGTACTTACACTGAAAAGAGTTTTTGGTTTTCACACACTTGTGCTTTCCTTCTGCAATATAATTGCTAAGGAATTCTATTGGATTTAGCTAAACAAACCTCAATAGGCAACTAACACTGAAAAAGCTGCTCCTTCGCAGCCTTTCAGAAACAGTTTTCCACAATTTATTTGAAGAAAAGAATTTCAAATCAATTAAGAAGAGAAAGCATTTATTTTTTCTATTAAGATGTGACATTCTATTCTAATAAATTTCCCTATGCAAGCAGAAAGAAAGAATCTATGAAAACATAAATAAAGCTGCAATTTAGGAGACCTGCATCTCATTTCTTTGGCATGCAATTAATTTTGTGGTACCCTCTAACTATTTCAAAAGAAAGGTTATTATTTAATTTCCTGTACATATTTCATGACCCACTGACTATTTTCCTCATTTGTTTCAGCCCAAGGCTTCAGAAGGCAGAAGTTTAAATCTTACATCACATGCAAGGCATGTTTCATTTAATAGCACAATAGGATGACTAGAGAGAAGTCATGGATTTGATGAGACAGTAAATCAAGATAAACACTAATGTTGTAGACATGCCAATCTTGACACACAAGCAACACCAACAAAGCAAAAAAGAAAAATGTGTCCTGAACTCTAGTTAAAGTTGGTATATGAATAAGAAAGGCAGCAGTAAAAAAATAAACCCAAAATATTCACTAATATCAAAACTATAATATCTGATGCCAAAAGAGAAAGAAGATAGGAATTTTATTGGTAATTTTATTATATCTTTTCATTTAAATTGTACAGGTACATAAACATTTACAGATTATGTTAGTTTCATTCAATGTGTCCCTATTAATGTTGGAGAACACCGCCTTCAACTGATATGACACATTATTTGGAATCATAAAGACATTTCATAATGAAGTTATCCAACTGTTCAGATGGATAATATATTTTAGTCTTTAGAGCCACAATTATTCCTTTAAATTTAGGTTCTGAACATCATAGCAAATTAGGCAGGCCATCTGATGGTGGTTTTTAAATGTTTTATGTTATACTAATTTTTGTTGTTTATTTTAATCTGGTCAGGTTTTGCCTCCTAAATATGGATAATATTGAATATTGGCAGAACCAGTATTATGGCAAATGAATGGTAACAGATGAACAGAGTTCATTGAGAGTTATTCTAAACTGCCACCTCCTCTCTTTACAGTGGGAACTGTGTTTTTCAGGTTGCTGGAATGGACCATAAAGCTGAATGACTTTCTGTAGCAACATCCCAGCATAACAGCAAAGTTTAAAGCTACGGGTATCTGAATTTCGTGATTATAAATCTTTTCTCAGTTATTGGAATAAACCTTACTAAATTCATTTCTAAGTAAATCTACATAGATAAATCCACCTATTTAAATGTTCAAGAAAAAAAATAGAACACACTGATATCTATGTTCTCTAAAGAATTTCTAACACATGTTGATCTCCCTAATATCATGTACACTGTGGTCTAAAAGAATAGCACAGTATTTTAATTGCTGTCATGGAAAGTATAATGGAAAATTTTATTCTAGCATCAACAATGGAATCTCCAGTGTATCAAAAGTTGGCTTGTAAAAAACACCCAGCTAATCCCTTTGTTGGATTAGAAAAGTATATTTTAAAACAGATATGGAAAGGCTGCGCTGCCAACATTTAGCAACATGGTGGGCAAATGTTGGCAGCAGGATATCCCCTTTCCCCCAAAATAAAGAATAGAAAATGGACAGAGATGGATGAGATGCTCCCATTCTCATAATTTCAAACTCCCCTCCCTCAAAAAAAAAGACCCAAAAAGAAGCTTAAAGATTTTGGCCCTGCCTTTTTAGATGACATCACTTCATTACCAAATATTTGAAATCCCGGAACAGCTCCAACTTTGAGAAGTTACCCAGGGATTTTAAAAAAAAAAATCATTGACTACAATTGGGGGAAGGAGAAGGGAGAGAGGGAGACAGAAAGAGAGAGAGATTGTAATGTATACATTTATTTGAAGATCACTAATACGTGCATTCATTTTGCTAAATTATTATCATTTCACGATTAAGTTGCCAAAAGCCTTTCATTAACAAAAAGAATAAAGCTAATACACATGCCTGCACTTTTTTTCCTCATGTAAAAAGAGATCACATACTTTCAAAATATTTGAAGAAAATTTTGAAACTCTAACTTATCAGCAAATATGCACAATTCAGAAGTAATGAATAGCTCTACTTATGCAAAAAAATAAAAATAAACCAAAAACAATATTGTACTTATATTGTGTATTAGGGTCATGAGAATCAAATTCAATTTGGATTTGAGACCAAAGAGACAAAATTAAATTCAACTCTGAAATCTGAGTTCCAAATGTGGCAACATTCAATTCAAACCAATTAGAAATTTGATTCAGTAAAATATCAAACCATAAGCTAAAATGGGGAAGCATCAAGATGCTTAATCCTCCTCTTCCTTCTCCCCATCTTCCTCAGATAATAGATTGTACACTGTCAAGGTGCACATAGCAGCTGAAGTTTTACCACAATAATTTATTTCATTATTTCTTCTGCAACTTTGTAAGGCATTAGCAGAAATTAGGAAATCCATGGTTGTAACTGTAAATGAGGGATGTCAAACTTGCGATGACACATTGTGATGTGACGTACTACAACTTTGCTAAGCCGGGAATAGGCATGGCCATTGCATGACACATCTGGCCCATGGGCCACTAGTTTGATACCCCTGCTCTAAACTGTCTGGCAGTAGCTTATACAAAAGTTTTGTGTATAAATGCAAAAGGTGACTTACTCCAGTTTCAAATAAAAACTTTATAACACAGCTCTTACAGTACAAGGATTGAAAAGCATCATTGATTGACTGATTGGGGACTGGCAAGCTTGTTGGTATAATTCACTGACAAGGTTACTCTCCTGAGAATTAGATGCTACTAGAACATCTAATTTAAAAATTACCTCTTAAACATCTTAAACCTTTATAAATCATCCTGTGCACATATAATACACTATAATATAAAGAAATTAATTATATCTCTGCAGTCTAGTGGCTTGTAGCAAAACTCAAATCTACTTGTAGAAAAATCACAGTTAGAAGTCAATACTGAAGTAGACATGTAGTACAAAAAAAAAAATCCCAAAGGATTTTGCCTTATTTTATTTTACTTTATTTTAATGGGAGAAGGAAGGAGTTGAATTGAAAGAACCGAAGAACTGCTGATAGGTTTCCAATCATCTCCACTCCACACTCATCAGGCATCAGAGACTTACAGGATTATATTAAAGGTCAGACAAATAGAATGAGAGTTAAGGATAATGAAAAAGGGTATGGACATAAGATAGCTAGAAGATCACACAAGAGAAAGAAAACCAGATAAAATATCAGCAATAGAATAATCACAATGACCTAGAGATGACCCTCCCTAAACATATTATATTAAGAGTGACACATAAATAATAAAATATTGCTGCCCCACTCGCCCATCCTTATACACTTAATTGGCCAACAAGTTAAAGAATTTATCATATCACTCAAGGTTTGACCATATATGGGGGGAAACTGTAAAAATGTTCAAGACTGCAAAATCAGAAAGTCCACTGAAGCTCTAAATCACCTTTGAACCGTTCCAAAATTATTTGAAGATGACTGATCTGATTCAATTGGAGCTCCTTTCATTCAAATGATCTTAAATGATTTTAAAAACTCCATAAAGCTCTGTTGTTTATCCAGTGATATGCAATGCATTCTTTGTGAAGCTGTAAAACAGTTGATTATGCAAATTTAATCATAATTTATTGTCTGTTAAAAATAGCAAGCAGCACATTTGTTTGGCTGATTTATTAATCCAGTTTATATATTATAGGTAAATCATAGACTTGATCATAGTTAAATATGACTATAACAAACCAAAGTCCATGTGTAGTATTATATCTAGAAAAACAGACAAATATGACTTTGCTACAGTGTAGTAAAGTGGTGAAGAAATAGGAAACCAGGTCTAGGGAGGAACAGTTAAGGGATTGAATATGTTTAACCTGCAGAAGAGAAGAGTGAGAGCAAGGCAAGCATGTTACCAAGTCTTTAGGACTGTCATATACAAGAGGGAGCTGACTTGTTCTGTCACCTCAGAGAGTAGAATCAATGGGGTGAAATTTCAGGAGGTACATTTGGGATAGATATCAGAAAGAATTTCCTGACAGTAAGACTGTCATCCAGTGCAGTAGTTTGTCTTGTGGAATGGAAGATGCTCCTTCACAGATAGTGCCCAACCAGAAGTCAAATGGCCATCTGTGTGCAATGTTAGCAGGTCCTTCACTGAGCAGAAGATTGGACTAAATAAGTCTTTAAAATATAGGAATGTTCTCAGATGAAATAAAAAGGAACAAATGTTATTTTATGCAAAAAATGAAGTGTTATTCTGTTTATTTTTCATTATCAATAAAAATAGATGTTAGTAAAACGTGGTTAGGAGATGCCTACATTTAAGACACAATGTATAGTATTAAGTAAAAAAATGTTTCTTTAGGTCAGGGGTGTCAAACTCATGTTGTCACAGCAGCATCACGTGACATATTGGGATTTTTTTTCCCCTTCGCTAAACTGGGTGTGGGTGTGGCCAGCGCATGACACATCCAGCCCGCGGGCCAGGAGTTTGACAGCCCTGCTTTAGGGTAACAAAACTTCCATAGTCTCTGAATAATGAAAGAGTCTGAAAGCTTAGTCACTGTAGTAGCAATCAGTGGCTAATAGAAAACAGAATGGACCTTTAGGGCCTTTCTCTGCTTATAGGGAGAAAACTGAGGGAAAGAAGTCCACACCACCTCCTAGGAGCTGGGATGCAGTTTCCATGGCAACCTCATATCTGATTCAGAACTCTTAATGGTCACCATGGCAACAAGTGTCTCACTTGCCATTTCCAGAAAATTGACAGGTATTTAAACTGGAATCATGTTACCATATCTAAAGAGGCAGGCCTAAGACTATAACAGGAATCACAGCAAGGCTCCAGTCTATCCTGGGTGTATCATTCCACTGACAGATGGTTCAGAATGATTCCACCTGTAACTATGCTTGAAAGTGTTAGGTCAGTGAATTCTATGCTCTGTTGCTATGTTCATAATGTAACAGGGAGGAAGACAGGTTTCAAAACAGTGAGTGGCTGATGTAAATTTGTAATCTCTAAGCATTGAGCCAATGAGAGAAGGACAGACCCCCTGAATTCATCCTCCCTGCTAAACACCTGCATTGCCATTTATGCTTAGATTTCACTCAGTGGCAAGAAAATAAATTGTCGTATCAAGAGAGAAAGTGAGCATAAATAGAGAAAAGAATTGGGAACAGAACAAAGATTGTCAGGAGATGACTTTGGACCAAGTACTGGCCAATAAGTAATAGTGAAATGCTTATAATCTAATCTTTCAACATATAGTAAGCAACTGAAAGTCACAGCTGCTTTCATGCACTTTCAGTCTCAAGGCTATGTGTACTGCTGCCCATTGCACTACCCAGGGTTCACAATTCAAGGATTTCTATGGGGAAAAATAATAACAAAAGGCTGCTGACCCTAGCAAAATACAGATATAATGGTCTATAATGGTCTAGTTGCACATGGCAACCATAACACCTTAGCTTTACCTTGAAGGTCAGAAGGGACCATTAATCTTTGCATACCCATCAGGGAGGTCACTATTTAAATGTTCAGCTTCAAGGATAAGAGAAAAGCTTGACTTGTATTGCACTTGCTAAAGGCAGAACTCTGAAAGTTCATTACCTTACACCAAGTTCAAATCATACTAACTTCTTTCTGAATAACTGAGTTAAGGACTAACAGGTAAAAGAAATTAAGGAAAAAGAATCTTGTTGTCCTTTTCTCTTCTTTTAAAGCAATCAAATAAAAAGAATAAAGCTGCATTTATTGAAGACACAATTACATGAGCATCTAGAGAAGCGTTTCTCAATCTTGAAAGCTTTAGGATGGGTGGACTTCAACTCCCATAATTGCCCGCCCAGTTAAAATCCACACATCTTTAAGGTGCCAAGAGTAAGAAACACTGGTCTAGAGTTATGATTGTGCAGGACTGGGCTGAATTGAGAAGATTACAGGATCCTGTAATTCCACCACATAAGCAAGCCCTAGAAGCTTGTAAATGAAAGTCTTAGAGTATCTTTACGTAGTGATAAGCTGCTAGAAAGAAATAATGTTGTCCTTCTGTTCCAAATATCGACCCAACTATAAATTCATCTGAGTCAATAAATTAAATCCCATGTATTAAATGGGAAGTCAGCTTCCCATGTAATACATGGCCTTAAAGAAGGAAGACAAAGCTCTGGTTTCTACTCTCATTTTGTTTATATTCAGCCTGTTCAGTTTTAATTCCCCAGAAAGATAAGACAACAGAAATAAAGTACAGAAGCAAAAGAACAACATGCAGTATATACAGATGCTTGTGAAGATAAGTCACACATATATGCTATATGCACTGAAAATGTTTTGAAAAGCATGCATTTTGTAAAACTAAACTAAATTGTAACACTCTGAAACACAAGTAGATTCCATGTAGGAAATAAACCAACAAGTTCCTGTATACTTGACAAAAGATTTATCCATTTAACAGGACCATGAAATAATATGTTCTTTGGAGGGGGCTGCACAGTAAGAAGTATATCCAGCATTTTGTCTCTATGCAGTAGAAGCAAATATGTATATAAATAAATATGTGTAGGTTGATCCTCTCTTCCAATATATCTAGTCAATACTGCTTCCTCTGGCTGGCACCAGCTCTCAAGTATCACAGCAAAAGGTTTTCATATCAGGTCTACCCAATCTTTTTTTCAACTGGAGAGTACCAGGAAATAAGTCTGAGACCTTATTTGTGTGAAGAAGAACTAAAAGATTTTGTTAACCATTTCTTAAGTGTCATTGACAACTTGCTGCCTTATGTGCAATGTTATTTCAGAAATACCATTTTACTAATTTATACCATTGTACTAATTTTAACTGGGAATTTGCATCTTGGCAATAAGTTTCAAAGAATATAATTCCTTTATTAGGAAATCATATATTACATTTTCTTAATGAATAGAATTGCATTTGCTTTTATGTTCATCAAATTGTATGGGAAAACTTGATATAAGTGGCACCATCTCATTCAATTCAATATTGAATTGAATACTGCAAATGCTCAAAAAGCATCTGTGTTTTCAAAGCTGTAATTGTGATCCATTTGTGCTTGTTCTTGTTTCATCAGGGAAGAATAATTCAAAATATATCTAATTTTGAAAGTAAGCTATATAATATGAATGTACTGTATTAATGGTGTATATATTTTTTTTTTTTTTTTTTTTTTTTTTTTTTTTTTTTTTTTTTTTTTTTTTTTTTTTTTTTTTTTTTTTTTTTTTTTTTTTTTTTTTTTTTTTTTTTTTTTTTTTTTTTTTTTTTTTTTTTTTTTTTTTTTTTTTTTTTTTTTTTTTTTTTTTTTTTTTTTTTTTTTTTTTTTTTTTTTTTTTTTTTTTTTTTTTTTTTTTTTTTTTTTTTTTTTTTTTTTTTTTTTTTTTTTTTTTTTTTTTTTTTTTTTTTTTTTTTTTTTTTTTTTTTTTTTTTTTTTTTTTTTTTTTTTTTTTTTTTTTTTTTTTTTTTTTTTTTTTTTTTTTTTTTTTTTTTTTTTTTTTTTTTTTTTTTTTTTGGGGGGGGGGGTTTTGTTTTTTTTTTTTTTTCTGAAGAGATAACTTGTGAGGCCAAACAAATGCAAAAGTTTTATTTGATTTGATTTTCACTGTATCATTTTTAGGGACATGAAATTTATTGACCTCTTTGTACAATATTGAACATTGCTCTAAGTTAAAAATAATTAGTATTTAACAAGAGTTTCTTTAACGTTAACCTAACAACTTTATTTCTGCAACTGAATAACAGAATAACAGAGTTGGAAGAGACTCTGGAGTTGGAATTTGATCTTCCAAATTATTTACACCATCTTATTATTTGTATTATCTATTGCCCTTCAAAAGTAAAACATAAAAAATAGAGTTAATAATACATGCATAAATTGTACTTGATTCAAATGATTATAACAACCAAACAAGCAATAATGTTTATTTAATTGCCATTTTCTTACTTTTCTAAAGATCATACAAATTTTCTATTACTTTCAATATACAGTTGATTAGCATTTTTGAGAAAAGTTCTCAGACAAATTTCCTCAGAAAGAAAGGGGAAACAACTAATATCATATTTTTAAAAACATCAAGATAATTTCCAAATATTCTCATGCACAGAATGTCTTTCTCCAGACATTCCTTACTCACCAAATTGTTGAAATCTTATAAAGTTATCTAAACTATCACATGATATTCATGATCTTCCACAGATTTCCAAGTGAGATCTTATGGGATTTTATGATTTCGTGCTTAATTATTTTATTAAAAGTATCTTATTTGGGGAAGAATAAATATGCCTCAAGATAGTAGTTAGAGCAGCAGTAGATAGTGAACCACCAATGATAATGTGTTGCTTATCCCTAACTGAAAATGCCTATTAATTTAGTTCTTTTGAAGTGAAAGTAAGGTAGCACCCCAAACATATACCATATTTATATAGCATAAGAACTCAATACCCTCTTATATTTCTATTTTTGTTTGAGAACTATAGCCAGTATAGTTCTTCATGGGCCCAGGCTGCTTTTTTTTTTTTTTTGTTTAAATTCTGTAACATTGATATAGAATTTTTTTTAACATATGGTGTTCATAGTCAAGGAAGTCTACAAGTCTATGCTTTTTACCATAGAGTAGTTCTGACAGCCTAAAATTGCTAGTTCGTTTTGTTCACGCCTGTGTGCTATCTACAGTAGGTGAAGCAGGAGGTGAAGCAGCTTTGCACCAGCTGGCTAGCAGCATTCAGGGGATATTGGGTCATCTAGGCTTTTTTCTGCCAACTTCACCTCACATCCATCTAGGCCTGGCACTGGCTCCCAGTTCTGCACAGAACGTTGTTAATTTCCCCCCTCAAAGTGGTATTTATTTATCTACTAGCATTTCTACGTGCTTTCAAACTGTGAAGTGGGGAGGAGGTAGGGGCAAATGATAGGAGGTGACTCTGCCATGCGGTGTCATGAGCTCAAACCGCCAGAGTGCTGACTATCTTTGGCCAAAAAAATTCAGCATTTTTAGGCTGCTGTGTCACTGTGCTCTCCTATAGAAATAAATACAACATTTTCAAACCTGACTAGTAACTAACAAGGATATGAACCTGCCATCTGTCATGATTACTCAGAACAAATAAAAATATCATTTTCACTTTCTAACACCTTTTAAAATGTTTAAATTCTTCTATTCATGAAAAAATCTGCAAACATGCAAAATTCAAAAACAAAGAAATATTTTTACACATCTACACTTGCCTAATTCATTAAGTAAAACCATTTTCCACATGCCTAAAAACCTAACCCTAATCCTAAAATATGAGTATGATGCTGGAGCTACACAGTATTAATAGATGACCACTGAAAGATAAAGTTAATGTTATATATAAACTGACAGGGAAACTGCATAGATACCTGAAAAGCATGTCAGAGGAAATAGCAGTATTGCTCACTGAAGTATCAGCTTGGAAGTAAATGGAAATGTATCTCTTTTAATATTTTTGTTCCATTTTTATTTTGTTCAAAAAAAGTTAAAATACAAAATACGAACACCAAAGTAGACATTATATACGGGAGTCTTTGTGGTTAAACTGGGAGAAGAATAAAAGACAATGTTATCTGAAAATTCCAATCTGGCTATTGACTATTGAAGCATTTTCTTATCCTATAATATACAAAAAGGAACAAACAGTTAGATATGGTGAAATATTGAATGAAAAGGGTGAACTTAAATCTATACAAAAACTAGAGGAACAAGGTATAAAGATGAATTGGTTTTCATATGCGCAAATACATTGAAGGTATGATAAAGATTTTAAAATAGAAGGTTTCTATGATAAACTGACTGATTTAGATAAGATTTTGACAGGTACTGATGAAAAGGTGATTAAAAAATTGTATGGATATTTATTAGAAATTAAACTAGAAGAAAAACAAGTTAAAGAAACTATGATTGCTTGGGGGAAGAATTTTGGATATGGGATTGATCTAGAGAAATGGCAAAAATTGTGGTCTCAAAATTATAAAATGACAATGTCAACAGCATATAAAGAAAATTTGTATAAGATGTTTTACAGGTGGCATTTTCCCCCGACAAGAATAGCAAGAATGTTCAAGAATAAATCCGAAAAATGTTGGAAATGTCATCAGACACCTGGCTCATATTACCATATATGGTGGACTTGTGCAGATGCTACAAAAATACTGGACTAAAATCCACACGTGGTTGGAAAAAGTGACAAAAAAGCATATAGACTTGAAACCAGAGATATTTTTATTGGGAATTTTACCTGAAATATATAGTAAAGATTTGAAAAACCTGATCGTAAATGTATTAACAGCGGCTAGGATTGTATTTGCTAAAAACTGGAAAAATGAGAAAATACCATCACAGGAGGAAATTATTAAGAAAATATTGGAATGTGCTGAAATGGGCAGATTGACATTTGAAATTAGAGAACAGGATGATAAACAATTTTATAAAGTTTGGGATCTATTCTATCAATGGTTAGACAATAAAGTATAGCAACAAAATATGTAGACTTGTAGAAAATACTAAATATATAAAGATGTATTCTTTTCTTATTATATCTACAAAATAATTTTAGGATAGATTTGGGATGATAATATGAATTGTCACAAAACAAATTAAGTAAAATATGATTATTTTCTAAAGCATGAATGAATAAAAGTATAGTCAAATGATTGATTAATAATGATACTAAGGTATTTAATTTTTGATTGAAAATACGAGATTATATGCAATGTAATTGTAATTGAAGACTGCAAAATGGAAGCACAAAACAATTTGTAAACCAACCGGCACACTGTATGTACATATATGGAAGATGGCCTGAGGTTTTTACGTTTTGTTTGTTTATGTTTGTTTTAAAAACCAATAAAAAATTTAAAAAAAATACGAACACCAAAGTTTACTTTTTTCTCTTTCAAAAAAACAAAGAAAAAAACACAAAATGAACAAGATATTAAAAAGTGCTTTAAAAAACCTAACACATACACACCTATTATCTCTACTAGTTGAATACTGATTAATATATTAGAACAATATTAGTTTCTCACCTCTTGAGAAACAGGCCCCCAAATTTTTAAAACTATTTGCAAGTTATTGCCCTGTCATGGATGACCATGACTTTCTGATTGCTCCCAGAGAGTACTGGAATCTTCAAGATTCCCCTTCCCAGATGAGTCCATGGCCTTCCAAAAGTCATTGCTAAATGCTCCCATTGAAATCCAGGGAGCAGCACTTCCAGAGAACCAGTTTTGGCAGCAAAATTGGCAGTTCATCGGCGGGGGAATGTTCCTACTGTTCAGCAGCCATCTTGGGGAGGAGTCCCAGAAATGTATCTCTTTTAAATTCTTTATATTGTAATATAAACACAGATGTCAATCAATGTGGTATTGGACTGCCACTGTGAAGATCCAGATCTGCATCTACCAGTACCTTCAGCCACAAAAGTTACTTTGGGCAGATCATTCTCTCAGTATTGTCTGTATGAAGAAAAATAGAAATGAGGTGTACCAATATGAGCTACTGAATAAAAAACATAATATAAACCTAAGAAACAAATAAATGAAACAATAGTTTATTGAGGAAAGTCTCAACTCTAACAGGCTGCTATGGGAAATTTATGATCAATAATATCATAGATTAGCCGCCATTGAATGACCAGCAGTCCCAGTGGGAAGTCTGAAGAGTGCAATGGGCACAGTAATAATGAAACATGGACAAGGCATACAACACACATTTGGAAAGAGGTTTCTCTGTGTGATAATGTTAGTGACATATTGTTAAGCTTATTCAGCATTTTTTCTATATTTGTACCTTGAACTGATAGGAAATCATTATATTAGGTTTTGGCAGCTATACCATTACCATTTAGTTGGTAGTGTAGTGAGAGGCAGACTGAGTGCATAAAAAGGGGCTTCAATTCTATTCCATAGTTTATGCTGTGTGGTTTTTTTTTCTCCCAGAAATCCTTAGTATGCACAGTTTCCATTAGCTTTAACTCCATTAGCTTTAACTCCATTAGCTTTAAATCCAGCTGCTTAACTTTCAAGAGAATTGTATAATCCTCTAAACCACTCAGGGACTCCCAGCTTTGGGATAATCTTCTAAACATGAAATGCTCTTTTGTAGATCAGAATAGCTATGTGTTTATTTATCTACCTGAAATATTTAGCAGTAGCTGTAGGGAATGGCTTACAAGCAAGATCGCACAAAGCAAAACTAACTTTTTCCCCCCCTTCTACAATACTTGTAGCAAGCACCAGGAAAGAGGGAGGGAGGGAAATTCCTCGAAGTGGTTTGTGGAGGAAGCTGTTGTAGCTAAACAAAACCTCTAGGGAACACAAAGATATCAGAAGCTGTGAGAGAGCCAGCCAGCTAAGGGATATGAGCAGGTGGAAGAAAAAAAAATGCTGCTGAGAGAGCAGTGCTAGAAAAGCTAATAAACCTTGCCTGTCAGAAGAACTATATGACAGGCAGACAGGCAGAGAAAAGACATTTCCCATTTTCAGTTGGGCTATACAGCAGTGTAATCCATTAAAGCTTGACAACTGTCTAGCCTGGCTCTCTTCTATATAACATGCTTACATTCCACCAAAGGAGCAAAGAAGCAAAGTAGTAACAGGGAAAGAGAGCTGAGTAAGGGAAATCTGTCTGAATTCTAGACAGGACAGATTGGCTACTATGAAAAAAAAATGGCCAACAAAAGTAAGGAAGAACTGAGAAATAGCCAGACAGAAACCAATAATAGCACAACAAAGTCAGGGAAGCAGCAACTTATTTTCCATTTCACAAAAGGAGGAGATGGTAGAGACAGAAAGTATACTTTTATCCAAAAGTAGATTTGCTGCTTTGAGAAAGGGAAGATTGCATTTTCCCTCCAATATGGGCTATATTAACTGCTTAGGAGAAGCAGCATTTGCCCTCGCCTCTGCCATATGAGGGGACTAGCCTTAGCACCAGCGGAATAGAAAGGGAAGAATGCACTCTACCACATTAACTTTCAATACTTTACTGGGTGGACATATGGATAGATAGAAAGAGAGAGAGAGAAAGATGGTGGGTAGAAGGACAGTCAGACAGACAAGACTTCTCCAAGAATTCAGAATCCTTTTTTAGTTCAGTTCAAACTAATTAGATTGCTCCCACAAACTGAGACCAGGGGTGGGATTCTATCAGTTCTGACTGGTTCTGTTGAACCCCTTGTTAACTTTCTAAGCAGTTCGGAGAACGGGTAGTTAGAAGCAATCTCCTTTTGTTTTTTTTCCACCCTTATTACATTCTTGCCAGTATGCCTAGACTTCCTGTCTCCGGAGCTTCTGGGGCTTGACTTTCTTCAAGGGAAAGGGTTGTTTAAGATTTTTACACTCCTGTTGGGAGGAAATACTTCCTGGACAATCAGCACTTTGAAGAAATAATTGAATAATGAAGCAGAGCTGTCAGAAAGAAGCTTTTAATGACAGGAAACAAAGATAAGTGACATTCAGCGAGGCTTCTTGGCTAGCTAGAAAGATTCGACATTCAAACATGAGTTTACATACCCTTTCTGAGTTTTGGTCTAAAACTGGTTTTGATGAAGGTTAGTTCTGTGCTTTGTGACGTTTAATCCTGCGTTTATTGATGGAATAATTTTCCCTATCCAGCTTCAACAAGCAATTATTTAATTTAATTTAATTTAATTATTTGTTTTGTGTTTGGATTTTTTCCTGCCTCATGGTTTCTTTTTCTATCTGGGGAGGAAGTCTTCCTTCACTGCTTTAGTGGTATCTGGCACTGTCCTTTTGTGGCGTACTCAGGGGTGGGATTCTACCAGTTCGCACCTATTCACTAGAACCAGTTGTTAACATTCTAAGCAGTTCGGAGAACTGGTTGTTTGAAGAAATTACTGGCCTAATCCTGTAAAGGAGGGCAGGAAGGAAACATGCTGGTGTTGCTTACAGAAACTGCCTCTCCATTAACCCTTATTACATTCTTGGCAGGACTAGACTTCCTGTCTCAGAAACTTCTCTAGAGTTTTTTTCCTCTCCTTTGCTGGTATTTGTTTGTGTGGAATGATCATTCAAAATTACAATGGCACTGAAAAAAGTGACATGACCATTTTTCACACTTACGACTGTTGCAGCATCCCCACAGTCATGAGAGGCCAGGTGAGGAGATGCGTGCCTTGATGTGAGTGATATTGAGTTGGCCACACCCAGCCAATAACATGACCACCAAGCCATGCCCACCAACTAAGCCACACCCACAGAACCGGTTGTTAAAAAATTTGAATCCTATCCCTGGGTGTACTTCCAATTGGCAGGATGCAAGCTTAGCACTGATTTTTTTTACTGCCTTTCTGGGATCTTTCCTTGAATCTGGATGATTTCTTTAGGATATCTTGTGAGGTGAGTGAGCCCAGCTGATGTCTTTAAGTGGTGCAAATTGATCTAAAGACTGCTTCTTCTTTCTGGAGAGCTTAAATGACCTCTCTGCTAAAGGGTTTCACTTTATGAGTAAGAGTTGGCTGCTGATAGTTATCACTGCATTTTAACTATTTTAATTCCTCAAGGTGCTCTGCAGGGGTGGGATTCAAATTTTTAACAACTGGTTCTGTGGGCATGGCTTCAGTTGTGGGAGTGGCTTGGTGGTCATGTGACTGGGTGGACATGGCTTGGTGGTCATGTTATTGGCTGGGTGTGGCCAATTCAATATCACTCACATCGAGGCATGCATCTCCTCACCTGGCCTCTCATGACTGTGGGGATGCTGCTCCAGTCGTAAGTGTGAAAAAGTCATTTTTTTTTCAGTGCCATTGTAACTTTGAATGGTCACCCCACACAAGCAAAATACCAGCAAAGGAGGGGGAAAAAACTGCAGAGACGTTCCTGAGACAGGAAGTCTAGTCCTGCCAAGAATGTAATAAGGGTTAACTGAGAGGCAGTTTCTGTAAGCAACACCAGAATGTTTCCTTCCTGCCTTCCTTACAGGATTAGGCCAGTAATTTCTTCTAACAACCGGTTCTCCAGACTACTTAGAATGTTAACAACTGGTTCTAGTGAATAGGTGCGAACTGGTAAAATCCCATCCCTGATGCTCTGGCACCCTACCTGATTTGTAACTCTGGCTTGCAGGTATTTTTAATCTAATGATTGGTATTTATGGCAGC